>NC_081561.1:17932839-17941902 GCF_022355385.1 Mustela nigripes | reverse complement strand
AATGGAGGACAAGGGGAGATGGAGAGGAGAAGGGAGTTGAGGGAAATTGGAAGGGGAGGTGAACCATGAGAGACTATGGACTCTGAAAAACAATCTGATGGTTTTGAAGGGGTGCGGGGTGGGAGGTTGGGGGAACCAGGTGGTGGGTATTGGAGAGGGCACGGATTGCATGGAGCACTGGGTGTAGTGCAAAAACAATGAATATTATTATGCTGAAAAAAATTTTTAAAAATTTTTAAAAAGAAAGAAAAAAAAGAAATCACACATGGGATATGAGCTTAATCAATCAAGTCCATGGTGATAGAGTTTCCCTACATGGGAGAATCTCTTCTTAGGAAGAGACTGGGTCATGAAAAGGTGACTAGAAGAATGAATGATATTTTAGGCATGTTATGCAGAAATTGTCTATTCTGCATCCATGTGGATTTAAAAAGTGAAAAATTGGATATACAAACCTGGGGCTCTTTTGGAATAGAGACATAAATGTGCTATTCATCAGCATATTTGTTACACCTAGAAACCTGGGATTAAATTATTCTTTCTGCTAAGGAGAAGCTATAGCCTAAGACATTGAACACTCTTACATCTGGAAGTTGAGTAGAGGAAGAAAAGTCACAAAAGAGACTAAAAAAGAGAAGACACAGAGATGAGAGAAGACTAGGAGAATGGGTCTCCATGGGAGTCAAGAGAAGAATGTTCCAGAAAGGAGAAAATTGTTAGGTGTACAGAATGATTGATTTTCAAGAAATATGGAACCTAAGCAGCACCCACTGCATTAAAACTATGGAGACCAGGGCACCTGGGTGGCTCAGTTGGTTGAGCGACTGCCTTCGGCTCAGGTCATGATCCTGGACTTCCAGGATCGAGTCCCACATCGGGCTCCCAGCTCCTTGGGGAGTCTGCTTCTCCCTCTGACCTTCTCCTCTCTCATGCTCTCTCTCACTCATTCTCTCTCAAATAAATAAATAAAATCTTAAAAAAAAAAAAACTGTGGAAACCATTTGTGGTCCACACAACTTTCCATGGAGTAAGGGATGGGTGGTGGATACCTCTTTGGGAGGGGCGAAAGGTTAATAAGAGAGAGCGGATCAAAAGTCAGAGGCCAAATGACACCCCACCTATTTGTCGTCCTTCAGAAACTTTTCTGCATCATTCACCTTGGAAGCCTAATGAACTAAAATCAGACTCAATCCTTTTGTCTTTAAAGAAACACATTTTCTATGGAAAAAGAGATTAGTGCAATGTGTTGCTTTTGCTGCTAACTATGAACGTTTAAAATATTTAAAAGAACAAGAACATATTCTTTTGGGAACACAGAAAACTACTCCCAAGGGCAGTCTTTAAATTTCAAGTTTTTAAGAATAGATCTTGTTCCAAAATCAAGAAGCATGGTTCTATCCTAACTTGAAGATATGTGACTAGCAATAAATGGTGGAACCCTAGTAAGAAAATGTAGGCTCACCCACAGTTTTCTGACAGAGCTTGCACTGAATGTGTCTTTATATTAATAGCATATTCCAAAAATGGGGTAACTTTCAAAGCATTTATAAGCATTTCAAGAATTTTCCAAGATTACAGACATCATCAGAATCAATCCTCCTAAGAAGTTTTATCTTTAGTCTCATAATACCACTCAATTCTTTCTAAAAGAATTCATAGTGAAATTGAGTAAGAGAAGAGAGAAAAAACACCAACTAGTTCAATCCCATTAAGGCAAACCATCAACAGTCATGTCAGTTGTGAATTTCCCTGTCAATTCTCTCTCAAGCCACAGGCCACCCACTGACTCCATGATAAGCTGCATGTTGTTAACTCAAATTTATTGAAACAAAATGCATATATAATAAAATGCTCCCATTTTAAGTGTATACATCTGTTTCAACAAATATATATGCCTAAGTAACCAAACTGATCAAAATATAGGACTTTTCCATTACCTCCAAAACTTGCCTTTTGCCCCTTCCTTACATAATACATAATTATGTATAATAATTTTGCCCCTTCCATACATACCCTGACCTTACATAAGCAAATCCATCATAGTAAATTTACTCTGTTTATTTTAGAATTTTCTACAAATGGAATTTGTGTCTAAATTCTTTCACTCTGCATTTATGGTTGTTATTGTTTTTGCTGTGTTTTTAGAATTATCTATGTTCCTGGCTGTATTTTTATTAATTTTTATTAAATTAACTGTATTATTATTTATTAATATAGTTGTCTATATTTTTATCACACACACAAATTTTACTATAAAATAGTATGTATCTTTGTTATTATAAACAAAATAAAATTTGTTTATCCATTTACCTATCAATGGATATTGAGTTATATCTACCTTTCGGTTATTTTGAATAAAACCACTCTACTCTGAACTTTCATGTAGAAGTCTTAGTGTAGACACATGTGTTCATTTCTTTTGAGTTAATACTTTAGAGTAGAATTACCAGGTGATATGGTATGTGTATCCCTAAGTTTAAAAGAAATTGCCAAATCTTTCAAAAGCAACTATAATGTTTTTCATTCCCACAAACAAGATATGGAAGTTCCAGTTGCTCATCTTCCCCAGTACTTGAAATTATGTGTCTTTCTAATTTTTAGCCTTTCTAGTGGATGTGCAGGATAACACATCGTGGTTTCAATTCGAAAGGGGAACCCTCTTATGGTGGGAATGCAAATTGGTGCAGCCACTTTGGAAAACAAAGTTTTGGAGATTCCTTAATAAATTAAAAATAGAGCTTCCCTATGACCCTGCAATTGCATTACTGGATATTTACCCCCAAAATACAGATGTAGTGAAAATAAGGGCCATCTGTACCTCAGTGTTCTTAGCAGCAATGCCACAGTCACCAAACTGTGGAAAAAACCAAGATGTCCTTCAACAGATGAGTGGATAAAGAAGATGTGGTCCATATATACAATGGAGTATTATGCCTCCATCAGAAAGGATGAATACCCAACTTCTGTATCAACATGGACAGGACTCGAAGAGATTATGCTGAGTGAAAGAAGTCAGGCAGAGAGAGTCAATTATCATAAGGTTTCACTTACTTGTGGAGCATAAGAAATAACACGGAGGACCTGGGGAGATGGAGAGGAGAAATGAGATGGGGGAAATCAGAGGGGGAGACAACTCATGAGAGACTGTGGACTCTAAGAAAAAAAAAACTGAGGGTTTTGGAGGGGGGTGGTAGGGGGTTGGGTGAGGCTGGTGGCGGGTATTATGGAGGGCATGTAATGCATGGAGCACTGGGTGTGGTGCTTAAACTGAAATTTGGAACACTGAAAAAAATAAATTTTTTAAAATTATCTAAAAAAATTTGCATTTCCCTGGTGACTCACATACATTACTCCATTTGTTGAGGTCTAACGATCACTCAATAGTTTTTTTGTACTTTTCAGTATGTGGTCTTACACATCAGTATTCTAAATTTATTCCTAAAAATTTTATTCTTAGTGCTACTATAATGGTACCATATTTTCAAATTTTATTATTTCTTGCTATTATGTAAAATACAATTGATTTTTATGACTCTTTAAGGAAACATTCGAGCACTTGACAGTGACACCTGTCTATCATTACAAATTTTGCCACTAAATTATTTATATATTTGATTTATCACATAAGTCTCATATTCATTCCTCTACCCATTCAATCCATTTACTTTTGAATGCATCTCAAAAATAGGGCAGATTTCATTTGTCTTTAAAACTTTAACATGCACATACGTTAACTAATTTCAATATAGTCCATGGTTTTTATTTTGGTATAATATATATTTTCAAAGAAATATACAAATCTTAAGTGTCCCTGGACTGAGTTCTCTCTCTCTTTAATATATTTTTATTTATTTATTTGAGAGAGAGAGAGAAAGAGCATGCATGAGTGGAGAGAGGTCATCACGAGAAGCAGACTCCCTGCTCAGCCTGATGTGGGACTCAATCCCAGGACTCCAGGATCATGATCTGAGCCAAAGGCAGTAGCTTAACCAACTGAGCCATCCAGGCGCCCACCTGCGCTGAGTTCTGACACATGCACGTACCTCTGTTGCTAAAATACCCGTCAAGATATAGAACATTCTCACTGAACCCCAACAATCCCTCAGGCCCTTCTGCAGTACGTCCCTCACCTGCCCTTAGGAAATAACCACTTTTCTCCTTTTCTTTTCTTTTCTCTTCTTTTCTTATTCCTTTCCTTTCCATTCCTTTCTGTTCCTTTTCTTTCACATGGTCAAGTACTTTAGGATGCTCTACAGTTTCATACAAATGCAATGAAATGGTTTGACTCATTATTGTAAGACTTCTTTTACTCAGCAGTCATTCTGAGATCATCCTGTTGTTCTGTGTGATAGCAAGGTGTTCCCTTTAGGGGTGAATAGCACTTCACTGTATGAACCTAGAACTGTAAGCTTGGTGTTTTTAGGTTCTCCTGCAAGTTGCTGAGGCTGTGCTCATGTTTACTTTCAATTTTTTTTCTTGTTCTTCCCAGAGAAAGTTTCTATTTATGTATCTTCATTTACATGGACTCCTGGCACCTGCAACTCTGCTATTAAGCTCAACAATTTTTTTTAAATGTTAGATATATTTTTCAGTTCTACTACTTTATGACCTTTTTCATAGTTTTTGTTTCATTTTGTTTTGTTTTAGCAGATAACTAACTTAGCTGTTTAGCAGAAGCTTTACATTCCGTTCAATTCTTTTATCCATAGCTCCTTTGAGCCTGTCCTACGCATGCATGTTTCAAGGATTAGTCAGAAATCTGGACAAACTTCACACACAGATATTGGTCTTCCCTTCTGCGACTCCGTCTCCTTTTCAGGACATCCCCCTTCACTTCAGAGTGGCTGTGTTGGCCCCGAACAAAGTCCCCTTGTTCTTCAGATCAGAAAGACTGCTGGTTTTCCTTGGCAGTTTAGCTTGTTTGTGTGCTGGTGATGGCAACCTATCATCAGGCTAAAAGCCATGAAAATGGAAGCTCACTCTGTGTTTCCTTCTTCTGAGTGTTGACTTTTCTCCACAGTTTGTCCACTCTTGTTTACTTCCCAGCACCTTTAGGTACACGATTTTTGTGTACATCGTCCCATGTATAGAACTGTCCTCTGTGGAAGAATGAGTCTGGCCGTAGCTCACTCAGCCAGACCAGAAATGGAATTGCCACAACGGATTTTTGCATATTGACCATGTGTCCTGCAACCTTGCTAAATTCATTTAATCTAGCAATTCTTATAGATATTTTAGGATTTTCTAAGTACATGAGTCGCATCATCTATGAATAAGGAGAATTTTAATCCTTCTCTTAACACTCTATATGCTTTTTATTTATTATCTCAGTCATACTGATTTTCTAGTTAGGACCGTTCATAGAAGTTAATAAAACTGGTGAGAGCAGATACCCTTACCATGTTTCTGATATTAAGGGAAACATACTCAGTTTTTTACCATTCAGTATGTGATCAGCTACAGTTTTTCCTACATGTCCTTTATCAGGTTGAGAGAGTTCCTCTCCGTTCCTAGTTGGTTAAGTGTTTATTGTCAATCAGTATTCATTTCTGTCAAATAATGTCGAATACTTCTGCCTATATTGAGATATGTGTGGGCTTTATCCACTATTCTGTTAATATGGTTAATGCTGTGCCTGACTTTAAAATGTTAAATCAAACCTGCACTTCTGAGGTAAACTTCACCTAGTCATCGTGTTTTATATAGTGCTATATAGTTTATAGATACATAGATATATAGATTTATAGATATATAGTTTTATATAGTGATGGATTCAACTGGCTAATATTTTAGAACTCTTCTATTATAGAAGAGTTTTACTTCTATAGTGAATAAAGATTATTAGCCCACAGTTTTTCCTTGAAATCTCTTTTTCTGACTTTAGTCTCAGGGTAATCCCAGGTTTATGAGTTTGCAATTATTCCCTCTTTCTCTATTATTCCAAAGAATTTGCTTAAGATTGTTATCTCTTATGTAAATGATTAATAAAATTTATAAGTGAAGCCAAATGATTCTGGAGCTTTCTTTGCAGGAAGGTTTGGAAATATGACTTCAACTACCTTAATAGACACAGGAATGTTAAGATTTTTTTCTGTTTCTTCATGTGTCAGTTTTGGCAATTTTTGAGTTTCAAGAAATTTGTCTACTCAAAGTTACCATAAATTAAAAAAATAAAAATAAAAATAATAAAAAAATTGTTTTTATTGTTGTCATAAAGAAAACTTGTCATAAATATATTTGAAATATATTCTTAGTGGGGGGCCTGGATGGCTCAATTCTGCCTTCACCAGGTCATGATCTTGGGGTTCTGGGACCAAACTCTGAGTTGGGCTCCCTGCTCAGCATGGAGTCTGCTTCTCCCTCTACCTCTGTCCTCCTGTTCACCATTCGTGTTCTCTCTCTCTCTCTCTCTCAAATAAATAAATAAATAAATAATCTTTCAAAAATATTCCTTTATCATGTTAATGTCTGTAGGAAATGTGGTATTTTCCTCCTTTCAAACTCCTAATTTGGGTAAAGTGTGTCTTCCTATTTCCTTGAGAAGTCTACCTAGACCTTTATCAATTTGAACGACCCTTCCACAGAACCAAAATTGGATTCCATTTCTCTTGTGATTTCTTCTTTGAACTATGGATTATTTAAAGAGTATTATTTAATGTAAGGTATTTGGAATTTTTTCCGGTATCTTTCTATTATTGATTTATAATTTAAGTTATTGTGATAAAAGAACATGCTTTAATGATTTCAATCATTTTAAATTTATCAAGTGACTATATGGTCTCTCTTGGTGAATGTTTCATATATACTTGAAAAGAATTTGTGTCTGCTGGTATTGGAGAGACTGTTACTGTTCTTTATCTATCAACAGGTCAGTTTAGTTGGCAGTGTTGTTTGAGTCTTGCATATACTTTTAGATCTGTTTACCTGTCATATACAAATACTGAGGAAAGAGTATTGATATTTTTAACTCTGTGACTTTATTTCTCCTTTACATTCTATAAGTTTGTTTCATATTCTTTTAACTTGAATTATAAAGTGCACAAACCTTGGGAATTTTATGTCTTCTTGATGAGGTAACTCCTTTGTCATTAAAAGGTTCCCCTCTTTATTCTAGGTTATACTCCTTTGCAAAAGTCTACTTTACCTGTTTTTGTTTTTTTTTTTAAGATTTATTTATTTATTTAAATTTATTTATTTTTTTCAGTGTAACAGTATTCATTGTTTTTGCACTACACCCAGTGCTCCATGCAATCCGTGCCCTCTCTAATACCCACCACCTGGTACCCCAACCTCCCACCCCACCCCTTCAACCCTCAGATTGTTTTTCAGAGTTCATAGTCTCTCATGATCCCTGCAATTGCACTACTGGGTATTTACTCCAAAGATACAGATGTAGTGAAAAGATTTATTTATTTTAAAGATAGAGTGCAGGAGGGGAAAGGGGCAGAGGGAGATAGAGAGGAAGAGAGAAGCTGATTCCCCGCTGAGCACAGAGCCCAATGAGGGCTTGATTCCACAACCCTGAGATCAAGACCTGAGCAGAAATCAAAAACTGGACTCTTAACCAACTAAGCCACCCAGGTGCCCCTACCTGGGTTTTTAACAGACACCCCAGCCTCCAGCATATTCTAATATTTAGAGATTGCATGACAGATTTTCCTATTATGCTATTTCAGACTTATCTGTATGCTTATATGTAATGTGCATTTTTATAAATAGTACAGAATTGGGTCTTTTTTTTTTTATAAAGTATGACAACTTCTGCCTTAAAGATGCATTCTCACCTATTCCTTCACACTTTATGGTGTATTTGCTGGTTACAGTGGAACTAAAGAAAAAATAAAAATGAAGAAAGTTGAATTATGATGAATAGTTTGTCTTGAACTGCTCTGTAGTATAAAGGCTTTCAGAAGCTTTCAGGCCACCAATGTGCTAGTCTTTCAGCTATGTAACTTTCTAGATGATTGAACTATGGCAACTCCACAGAAGTCATATCCATTTTCTGGACTTTTTGCATGTGTATGATAATGGCAATGAAAACTATTGAATTGCAAAGCTATACGGGAACATTAGAGCTCCTCTGGCCCAAGCCCCTTCATTTTATAGAAGGTAAGACCTGAGAGGTCTAGCAACTTACCCAGGAACATGTAGGAAGTAATATTTCTGGGCCAAGACAACAGTGATGACTATACCATCATCTTAGTATATGTTGAGTAAACATTTGTTTACTAAACATCTGTCCTCATTGTGTGAGTCTTGGTGAGAGGCAAGACTCTATCTCCTAGTCTGGAATTGGATGGGCCGTGTCATCCTCCTTGTTCCCTAGTTCAGTAGCTTACACCTGGGCATTTTATCATGACTCTATCAACTCCATCCTGAGACTAAAACTATTGAGGAAATGACAGAGGAAGGTCAAAATCCCAACATTAGCAGTTCACAGACAGCAGTAACACCATCAGGAGGCCAGTGGAGGTGACTCTGTGTTGTGACAATAGCCCTGTTCCAGCTGTCTGATCGCCCCTGGGTTTTGCTAATTCTCCATGCCTTATTCTTTAGGCTGCCCATAGATTCTCCAAATTTCCGGACACAGCTCCCAAGATTAGCTTAATCAGATTTTAATTTCTGTGCTTGTAACCAAAAGAAGAAAGTGGAAACTGGGATGACATTTCTTTGGACATTTGAAGATGTGGCAACATCGTCGCCAACTGGCTGAATTTACCCCAGAGATGTGGTGGGGCTATTTTTGGCCTGCACAGCAAATTTTACAAAATGAAATAGCCTGTTACATTCAAAAACAGAGAGCTCATTTCAAATCCTGACCTCTGGATTATCTTGAAGCAGGATATATGGCATCCCACATGGTAATGGCAACAACCCTGCCCTTTATGGATCACACAGCTGACAGGCCACCAGATCTCCATGCAGACCACTTATTTCATTTCCACTACATGCTGGCCTGGGGAGTATCTGAGCTGGTGACTCCTGTCCTAGCCACACAGGACACCCTGAAATTTCCCATCTTCAAGCCTTTCTTTTTTTTTTTTTTTTTTTTTTTTTTTTTTT
>NC_081561.1:17870857-17927839 GCF_022355385.1 Mustela nigripes | reverse complement strand
TTTCAGGTGTTTGCAATCTTTAGATAAGCTATCTAGCTGATCTCCGGCTAGCTGAAGCAGTCTCAGCTTGCTACTTCTCCGCCATCTTGACTCCTCCCCAAGCCTTTCTTTAGACACAATGCACTTGCACTTTCATCTCCATCACCTTCTATGTCTTGCAAATGATCCTCATCATCCTTCCTGATTGTGACCAAACATCTTGTCCCCTAAAATTTTTTTTTGAAATTCTATTTTTTTTAGTGTTCCAAAATTCATTGTTTATGCACCACACCCAGTGTCCCATGCAATACATGCCCTCCATAATACCCACCACCAGGCTCATCCCACCCCCTTAACCCCCACCCCTCCAAAATCCTCAGTTTGTTTCTCAGAGTCCCCTTAAATGTTTTCCTGATTTCCCAAAGCAGGGGTGACATTCTTCTCCCTTGAATCAGGGCTTCATCCTGCATGTATCTTCTATTTTATTGTAATGATCTCTACGCATGTGCTTCTTTCCATCCAGTGGCTTCATAGAAGTCAGAGCCCACTCTGTGTGTGTGTGTGTGTGTGTGTGTGTGTGTGTGACACACACATTTTCATCCCAGACTCTCAGGCACCAACAAACATATGACTGTGAACTTGGTAAATCCCTCATCTATTACTTTCTTTATAAAATATTAGTAACAATTTTCACCTGCCTCACAGGGGTGTCTTAAGATTTGATTCACATTTACAAAGCACTTGGAAATCCTTGGATTTGAGATGCTATAGAAGTGAACATATTATTATTATTATCAACTTGAGGAGGATAAATTGTAAAGAGAAGGCAGAGGATGGGGATTGCTTGATATTTACAATAATATAGGTCTCTATGCTGGGAATGCTACCTCCTCGGAAATGCATATTATGAATTACATTTTCCTTCCCTAGAAAATAGTTCTTAAACTCAAGCCAGACCTCCGTGCCTGGTTGTATTTTGGTTCATCTTTGGATTTATATAGCTCAGAGCAACAAATTATACAGCCTGCTCAGAAACATTCCAGATACCCTCAAGGTATATATAAGCATATACAAATAGGAAAGGTAATTTCCTATTTTTATGAAGTAGCTCAATGAAATGTCATCCTTTTACACTAAATCATATAAAGCCAGCCTTCTGGATATTTAAAGCAAGAAATCAGAATTTCTTACACGGGTTTTGTTTTTTATCACAGTCAAGTTGTGGAGAGAAATGTGTCTGTGTCTTCAGCACATTCTCAGCCCTCTCTGCAGCTGCCTGACTTAAAGGGATATGAGCTCCTCACCCCACGTATCTCTTTTCAGCAACACCCTGAACTTCTCTCCTCCAGCATTTTTCGGATGCCCCCCTATTGCTTTTTGCTCCACTTCGCGGTTGGGGAGGATTGCATTCTGGTAAACTCACATGCAGGAAATCCTCCCCCTGTACTTGCCCATCTATCCCTCACACTCTCTGCATGGACAGTCTTCTTGAAATACTTCTCTATTTTCTGACCTCCTCACTCATGTGTCATTTCAAGTGAATCAGGCCTCCGTTCTCTCAACTCCATTAAAACTGCTCTGGCAAGTGTTGCCAGCGACCTCTGAACGAGCCAGGCTATCAGGCTTCTGAGCCTTTGTTCATTCTGTTCTCTCCACTGTTCCTTGATAAGCCCCGGTGCTCCTCAAAAATCATTACAAGGGGTACCTTCTTATAATCTTATAATGATGCCCATCACAGCTTAGGCCCCAGCTTCCTCCCAGATTTAGCCATATATTCCTTTGTCTCCATTGTGTTCCATATATAATTTCATCAGAATACTTTATTGTTCTTACGGTTTATACTTTGGTCTCCTATACCATAACCTTCTTTAGCTAAAGTTTTACTAATTTCATCTCAGTATCTATAAGCTCTAATGTACTACATACTGGATAACAGTTTCTTTAGAGGAAAGTAATCTTAAGGTTTTGTATTACGGGGGGGGGGGTGGATTTTGCAGATTGATTGCCCCTAACTTTCTCCCTTGGAATCCCAGTATTACAAGATACTAACACATTTTCTCTCTCTTTTTTAAAAAAGTTTTATTTATCTATTTTAGAGATAACAGGAGCAGGAGGGGCAGAGGGAGAGAGAATGACAAAAAGACTCCTCACTGAGTACAAAGCCCGATGTGGGGCTTAATCTCACAACCCTGAGATCATGACCTGAGCTGAAATCAAGAGTCAGATGCTTAACCAACTACACCACTGAAGCACCCCAGGGAGAAAGTTTCTCATAACTTCTAATTCTTAGGTCAACTTCTGGTGCTCTGAAATCTAAAATGCCTAAACCAAGAATTGGATCCTTCATCAACTGAGCTATGCAGACACTCCCTAACACGTTTTCTTAAAGAGAGAAACAACATATAAAAATCTAATTCATATTTGTATTATTTGTAATACAAATAATTCAGGATTTCTGGAGACTTTCCATAAAACATTGCTCTCTAAGAGGGATATTTGAGTATTTCTTTAGATTTGTTTGAGGGCAAAACCATTCTATTTGCAGAGCACACTTCATAACATACTTTGAACAAAACCAGCAAGGCCAACTTCTCACATTAGAGGAAGAAACTGATGACCAGGGAGACCCAAGGCAAAACTCGGGGTGTTATTGACATTAGAACTGGGTCTTCCAATTTCGTGCCTAGGAGTCATTCTATTAAAACACGATGGTAGAATTTTCAACTCTTTGGCTGACCATTTGTTCCTGAGATTAGACATTAAAAAAAAAAAAAAAAAAGAATTTAAGAGAATTTGTGGCTTAATGGACAAGATATAAGTGATAAGGACATGTGATAAGTGTTATAATACAGAGAGATGATGACTGTGGTGAGGTCCTGAAAGTGACAAGAGGGGACAAGCCATGAAGCACAGGTGACCAATTATCTCTAGCACATGATGCACTGCCCTACGGAAGTAGGGGGCTCCTGGGAGAAAAACTTGGGAACAAGAAGATTCCCTCAACTCATACCAAAATGCCCTATTGACTCCACCTCTGTGTAAGGTGCCTCATTATCTATTTAATGAGAAACCACTGCATATGCAGCCCAGTGAGATTTAGAAGTAGATTTGAACACTCCATTGGAGCTGTTTAAAATTAAGAGGGAAAACAGACATATATACAGAGTCTGCGTTTATGCAGTAAGAAATCTACAATGGAATCCCGAACCCCCAACTCTTCACAGCTTTCTATTGCTCACCAATTTAAGAGTCTTGACCAGTAGTACCAAAATACCCATTTCGAATAATGGGTTCTACATATTTTTCAATATGAAGGGTTGTAGGCTTGAGTTTCCCAAAGTTGGCCTGTAAACATGTTTAGTTTTTTTGTTCCATTCCTACTCAGCTTGGACTCACCTTAGAATCTTTTGGATAAAATCACTGCTTCCTACACCAGCTGTTAGTTTTCCTTTCTGGAGTATAATTCCGAAGGAATCAGAGGGCAGAGTCCAGGTGAAACTAATTTAAGTATTAGCTAGAGGGAACTACTTGTAGATCAATTTTACTCTGACAGATAAATTTGCCTTAGAGATCCAATTATATACAATATTAAGACTAGCATGAATCACCTATCACACTTGGAAACAGCTGCTAATTAAAGCACAGAAACACTAGAACATTCAGAGTTTGTAAGGATTCAAAATGAAAAAGAGAGAGAGATTATTATTTATTTCTAGAAGATCAATTCCAGCCGCCATGTTTGTAAGAAACTACGTGTAGGTTCAGTGGGCCACGGTGAAATTCATTTTTAAAATTTTTGTTTTCTCTTTGATTTTTATTTCATTCTCATCCTTGCCATACAATGTGAAAACTGTAAATCTTCTAGCCAAAAAGAGCCAATGACAGTGTTATTTTCCTAAAACAAAGAGATTATAGGGGTGCCTTGGATCGTTCAGTTGGTTAAGTGTCCCAATTCTTGATTTCACCTCAGGTCATGATCTCAGGGTCATAAGACCCAGCCCCATGGTGGGCTCTGTGCTCAGCAGGGAGTCTGCTTGGGATTCTCTCCCCCTATACTTCTGCCCCTCCTGCTCATGCTCTTTCTTTCTCTCTCCAAAATAAATAAATAAATCTTTTAAAAAGAGAGAGAGAGAGGGAGTATGTTAGAGTAGCTGAAGCCTTGGGTCCTAGAATCAGCCTGTTTGGTTTAAAAACTCAGCTCTACCACTGATTTTGTTTAAGTCACCGAAATAACCCCAGTCTTGAGTTTCTGTAAAAACTGTAAAATGAAAGTAAGGACAGAAACTGCCTCATAGTGTCATGGAGAACATTAAAGGAGTTATGTTTCTAAAAGAGTCAACACAATGTTTGAAAGAGTACACGCATGCGCAAACACACCAAAAATACACTCATGATTTATTTCCTCGTTTTCATTTGGCTTTTGGGGAAGAAATGAGAACTTTCCACTGCATTATGTAACTTGATTTTTGATCCATCAAAAATTACACTATTTGCTTAGAGGTATTTGCAAACCATCAATTTTTATGGCATCTAAAAATCACAAGAATAATACGGATGGCAGTATTTTATTTTTCGGAAGGGCAATGAAGAAATAATCTAAAACAATGAAAACATATCCGCACTGATTCTAACCACCTTGCTGTGTCTGGCACCCTTCACATCCCGGTCATCAACACCATACGTATGAATCATTGGGGCAAACATGCACTCATCTGTTCAATCAGCAAATATTGAATGCTTTCTAGGAGTCTAACCCTAATCTAGGCGCGGGGTTTCAAAAATAAATAAAATAGGATTCCTTCTTTGAGAACATATGTCATGTGATTCATATATATGACCCACTGTTTTCCCCATATTCCGATCATACTAACAGTTTTGTGATTTCTCAGTTCAAAGCAATGTTTGTCACTCTCTCTTTTCTAATGGGAAAGTAATTAATTGAACAGATTTTCCCCCTTCAGCTTACTAGAAGCACCTAATATGCATCTTTGCGGAACAGAGTTTTCATGGAAACACAAATTATCAAGAGATGAGATCACCAGGGGCTTGCTTCATAGGAAGGTATAAAGTGCCAAGTAAGCAATCTAAATGAGACATTCTTTTTTTTTTTTTTTTAAGATTTTATTTATTCATTTGACAGACAGAGATCACAGTAAGTGGGGGGGTGGGGAGGGAAGCAGGCTCCCTACTAAGCAGAGAACCCCATGTGGGGCTCAATTCCAGGACCCCGGGCTCATGACCTGAGCTGAAGGCAGAGGTTTAACCCACTGAGCCACCCAGGTGCTCCTAAATGAGACATTCTTGATGCAGTTTGTGGTTGTTCTGGGGTAGAGGAGAATGTTAAGGAGACAAAGGTATTTTTCTTTCTGGGAAAACTATCAAAAGAAATTGTCAATATTTTTATATATCTCATGATAAATAAATCTGAATTAAATCATTTAGGCATATAATTTAAGAACTATATAAATTTGCAACATGTATTGAGGTTCAAAGTCCTCCTCATTGTTAAAAGAAACCATTGGGAAGACTGGGCTTAACAGAAACATCCAGTCTGAACTCCTATTTTAGCTCCCAAGTTAGAAATCCTGAAGTGTCTTGGGGCGGGGCAGGGTTTGTCTGGGCCTCAAGGGGGTCACTATCAGGCATTGATATTTACATAGCTCTTCATGAATGAAATGAACCTTACCTGAGGGTTAGGACATGACTATGCATGGTTCTTAGACACTGAGAAGGTTTTATCACAGAAGCTTTGGAAAGTCTGCTGAAACAGGCCCATACAAACAAAGTTTCACACAGGACCTTCACAGGATCTCTTCAAAATCACATCCAGAGAAACTAAAAAGACGCAGGGATACTTAGAGAAGAAAAGCTATTCAGACTTTGTGAGTGTGTGTGGCTGCAAGTCCTCAGCTTGCAGTCCATTTCTGTGTTGAAAAATTCAATTCTGGTGTGTGTGTTAACATCACGAATTAATCAAAAAACTTGGGATATGAGGCAGAAAGACAAATACTGTACGATCTCACTTATTCTACGTAGAATCTAAAAAAGTCAAACTCATAGAACCAGAGTCGAGCAGTGACTGCCAGGAGGTGCGAGTGTCGGGGAAATGGGGAGATGGTGGTCAAAGGGTATGAACCTTCAGTTACAAGATGAATGTGTTCTGGGGAGCTAATGTATAACATGGTGATTATAGTTAATAATACTATGTTGTAGATTTGAAATCGACTAAGAGGATAGATTTTTCAGTGTGCTCAGCACACACACACCCAAATGATAACTACCTGAGGTGATGGATGTGTCCCTTACCTTGATTGTGTTAATTTCATGGATCCATGTATTAAACCATCACATTGCATGATTTAAAAAAAAAAAATCATGTGATGGGGCGCCTGGGTGGCTCAGTGGGTTAAGCTTCTGCCTTCGACTTGGGTCATGATCCTGGGGTCCTGGGATCGAGCCCCACATGGGGCTCTCTTCTCAGCAGGGAGCCTGCTCTCTCTTCTCTCTTTGCTTGCCTCTCTGCCTACTTGTGATCTGTCAAATAAATAAATAAATAATCTTTAAAAAATAAAAGAATAAATTAAAAAAATTAAAAATCATGTAGTACAACCTAAATATACACAATTTGTGTTCTTCCTTTTCTGATAAAACTGAGAAAAAGTAATATCTTAATAAAACACCAACCAAACAGTAAAACAAACAGCTTGGGTTAGCCTCTTACCACTGCTGCTGCAACCATCTTGCACTTACAGAGCTCCTGTCTAAACATAGTCTTCCCTCAGACACAAACAAGCAGACTGAGTCCCATATCTCTCAGAGGAGCCAGCACAGCCAACCACTGCTCCGTGGCTGGGCTAGTCATTCATCAAAGTCTCTCGGGACTGGAGCCTCAGGATAACGGTTGGGTTTTGGGGCCATGAAAAGGGTATAGGCGGCTGTGGTACTCCCCGACACCACATTCATTATGTACCTGAGCTATCTGGAACCTGGGAAGATTTACATGGAGAGTGGCTCAGGAAAGCTCAGGAGGAAGGGAGAGACACTGCCCCAAACCTAGGTACATTCTCTTCTAAACTATGAGTCCAGTGGGAAATTTTTTCTAGGATCAGTGTCTGACATTAGGGTTGGAGTGGGGAAGGAAACAGCATGGTTGGCACGGAGCAGATGGCAACAGAAAGTGGCTATTATTTTTTATTTTCTAAAGGGGTAACTGGGTGGCTCAGTTGGTTAGGCTTCCAACTCTTGATTTCAGTTCAGATCATAATCTCAGGGTTGTGAGATCAAGCCCCATGTGGGGCTTCAGGCTGGGCATGGAGTCTGCTTAAGATTCTCTCTTTCCTCTCCCTCTGCCCCTCCCCGGCTGTCTCTAAGAAAAAAAAAATCTAAATTACACTATAATGGGGTGATTCATAGACTTCATAAAAATTATCTTAAATTGCATAATATTCCATATATTGGATCATCTATTATTTTATATATGTGGGTGATACTTTCCTTTCTTTGAAGTAGATAATGCTGAAATAAATCTATGATGCTCTTTACACAAATCATCTTTTTCTTCCCAAATCATAAAATAGATTTCTTACAAACTGCAGTGTAGGCATGACCAAAAATGTGAGATTGGCATTCTTTGTACAAATAGCTCATTCAAACCAATCCCCTAAAACAAAACAAAACAAAAATCAAACAGAAAAACAAGATAATTTCTTCTGTGAATTGATTATGGATATAACATGAAATCAAGTTCATATATCATATGTTTTCTCCTTGACACTACGTGGTCACCACATCAAGTGTACATAATACATACTGGTTAGAAATTGTAGAACATCTATTCAAAGGGTTCTATGTCTGCAATAGATAATATTTACCCTGTTCTGTTGATTCCACTGTTAATTTTTTAAAAGAGATAGAACTCTATTTTTGGAATCTTCAGAGAATTGCATTCAAGGCTTCCAAATGTAAATAGGCTAAGGGTATTTAAATAAATCTTGGTTTCAAGTAAAAAAAAAAAAAGAAAATCAATATATGGATGGGAGACCAGACCTAGAAAAATGTGCCAGTATGAAGCATGAATACTTTTTAAAGCCACCTGGTTACTTACGTATTTTGCCAACACTTAACGATATAAAAACTAGACTTCCATGCTGCACGTGTTTATTTGAAAACTGAAAAGACAGTAGAATAGACTGTAGAATTGAATAGGGAATCTACCAGAGGAGCTCACAAAGTCAACAGTGATCTTGAAGAAAAATCAGGAAGAATCAGGAATTTATGACAAATAACTTATTTAGGTTAATGCTTTCTAGAACGTCTACTCATGTAATTTTGAGAATGATCTACATAACGAATGTTATATGATCTATATTCTTCCTCCATTAATTTTAATCAAATCATGACCTTATCAAAGTAGTTTTTTGGGGTGGCAGCCAACCACACTGCCTTTCATGAGCGTTACCTGAGATGATTGATCGGGGATAACTGTTTTTTGAGTTAGGTTCCCAGAGGTGGGATTAGTGAGGTTATAAGCATTTTTATGACTCCTGACATATTGGTAGCGAGACTGTACTTGAAAGCTTTTGATACATTTTGCTGGATTGTTTTCCCAGAGGACTGCACTAATTTATAATGCTGCCAGAAATGCATGAGTGATTTCCTTTCACCTTCAAATGGTAGGACTTTGCCTTTAATTTTTTTATATTTAAAAGTAGATGAAAGTATGCATAAAAAACTATTAAAAAGTGCCCTTCTCAGCCTAAAGCAGCAAAGGAAATCTCAAAAATTCCTATTTCAAATTCTTTCCCATTACATTTTTAAAGGTCTAGAGCCCTCATACCAAAGACATGTCTAATTCATGCCACCTTGGCATGTTTTACTCAACCAGGAAATTTTAGAGTCTTTTCTGGCTCAATATGAATGTATGCTTAGTTAACATAAGGTTGTTTTATTTAGGAAAATGACCTTTAAAAGGCCGCTGACTTGTGGCCTCACAAGACAACTATATATTTTAGTTATATATATAAAAATATAATATTTTAATTAAAGGCAAAGATAAATATTTTTATTGCCTAATTGCTCTTATATGTATTTTTGCTTATCTTTGAACAAAGCCTGTATACTACATGCCCATGATAATTCCCCAATAATGTTGAAATATATATTTCTACAAACATCTAATAAGACTGAGCAGAAGCTCTGCATTCATCCGATTCTATTTCGCATTCCTGCTTCCTGGCTTATGGGAAACCATACTTCTCAATCCCTTTCTAGGTAGGCAGGGCCATGTCTCCAGTTCTGGTCAATGAAATTTGGAAAGGAATGGCACGTGTCATTTCTGAGCGATGGTAATGAAAATTCTCTTTGTGCTTCTCCAGATTCTTCCTTTTCTTGCCCTAGCAAACGTCATGGGGCCACGTTGGCGCCTGCGTCAGCCGGGATCCTGAGTGACCACGTGGAGGAGAGAGCCCTTGTGCTTCCCCCATTCCTTTACCCCCACAACCTGCCTTAGCCTGCATGAGCAAAACAGAAACACTGGATGCATTATGAGATCTGGCAGCTAAACATGTTTCTGAAGCATGATCTTCCCTGAACAATGCCTTAGATGTGGTCACAGACTCTCCTATTAAATCTTGAATAGGTAGAGTGAGGATTTCTGTGGAAATCCTCAATAGGTAGTGAGGAGAGCTTCACCGGGGAAGGCTATTGTGCCTTGACAGGCCCAGTTCTAAGGGGAGGGACCCTCTGACTGGTCCCTTGTACTTCATAAGCACCAAACACAAAGAGAAATATTAAAATGTATATAGAAGCAAAGAATCCTCAGAACTACAGTTTAGATTTATAATAACAAACTTCAGAAAACCCATAAAAGCCCATCTGTTCTGTGAAGTATTCCAACAAAATGACCACTTGGCGCTCACTCTTCTGTGCCGTTGCTTGTCTCGTATTTGTGTGTGGCTCTCGTAGCCCCCAGTGTGCCGCAAATTCAGGGCCCCGCAGGGCACGGTAGTTTATTGTGTTTCTTTGGCACGGCAGTTCACTTAAGATACGTGAATAGAAGGGGAGAAAAGCAAATTGAAAAAACAAAAAACAAACAAACAAACAAAAAACAAAAAACGATCCTTTTCTACAGATGTGTGGAATTTACACACAAATGTGTGGAAGTTTACACACAAATCAAAAGCAGAAGAGTACATTTTCTTTGTCCTACCATGTTTGTCATGTTAGAGGGTTCCTCGCCCTCTCTATCCAAGGAAATGCTCTCCACGGTTGGATGCAGGGAAATAGAGAAATAATCATATAGTCAACCTCCTATCCCTTCTAGTCCAGAAATGCATGGCTCTGCCAACTGTTCCGTCCTACAGGCTGTGGTTTAAAGTGGAAAGAGTCTGTTTTGAGAAGTAAAAAAGATTGTTGATGGACACTGAAGAAAGACGAAGGGAATCCACGGCCACCTACCACGTTCCAACTTCTTGCTGAGACACTTCGTATAAATTACTTCAGTTAGCCCTCCCTAAATCCCTCAATGTTCCTCATCTATAATGTGGAGATGATAACCGAGTCTGGGAAGATTAAATGAGATTAGGCACGTGGGAATGCTTTGCAAACTGCACAGGAGCACCATAGCAATGAAAATTATTATTTTCAGAAAGTTGACTGTTTCCAAAAGATGACCCATTCTCTCTTGGGCACAGGAAAAGTGTCCCTTGCCTTGCAATGCTTGGTAAGTAGGACTGCAGGTTAAAGGAATATTCCCTTTCAAATGTTGCCAGACAGAAGATTTTTAAATGATGTCTTCATGTGGTAAGAGAGAGGGAAGAAGAGAAATGTGTAAGAGAGAGAAGTAGAGAGACAGCAGACAGACAGACAAGCACAGAGGAAGGAAGGATGGATGGATGGATGGATGGATGGATGAGAGGGAGGGGAGAGGGAAAGCAGGGAGAGGGGGAGGAAATAAAACCTTTCAGCGGAAAAGCCGATATATACATTTTGCCTGTGTTAGCTTGAAAGATCCCGGCTATCACTTTCCATTACACCCTGGACAGTTTGAGCTGTCCTACTTAAGAAGTGACAAATAATACTCCTTTATGGCCATGGGGAGGAAGAAGTCTGGGCCCTCTGGCTGGTCTGATCTCTGACTGGCAGCTGCCTTCCGTTTTCACAATGAATGGACTCGCAGCCGGCAGTGGAACGAATGGCCGATGTCCTAGGAGGGTTGGTTAGTCGACAGTCCGTGCATCAGCACTACCTCCTAGCACCCTCTGAGCACCGTGGTTCCCCCTCGCAGATGCCTTGAGGAACTCGTGCCACAGTTCTGTGTCCTGAGTGCTGCGTTCTGGTCTGGCCACGTCACACATCTGCAGAAGCCCTTGCCCACAGAGAGAGCTTGGAGCAGGCGGCGGGAAATCGGATGTATTCCCAGAATCCAGCTGCCCTGTGCTTCCTTTGAAACCTATGAAATTGCTTCACTAAGAAGCCAAGGCTTCTGCTGGACCCAGTTGTGTGCCAGACCTGCTCCCCCACGCTCTCCGGGTGTCTTCTCATCTATTCTTCCCAAGCTCCCCAGGAGGGCAGTGCAGTTACGCTTATTTTCGGGTGAAGAAACTAAAACTCAGAGATCTTACCTTCCACTAGGCTATAGACCTGTTTAGGGGCAGAATCCTGAAGTCAAAGCAGACACTCACTGCCACTGGATGCCCGTATTTGGAGGGAAGGGGAGGGAAAGAGAACATTCTTTTTCCTCTGCTGCACAATCATGGTCACCGGTAACTTAGTGTGTACGTGCTCTTATTTGCTGCTCTGTATTTCAGGATCTGGCTTCAAAAGAAAAAGGGAACACTTTTGGGACACCTGGGTGCCTCAGTCCATTGGGCCTCAGATTCTGGGTTTCTGCTCAGATCTTGAGGTCATGACCTCAGGGTCGCGGGATCAAGCCCAGCAACCGGCTCCACATTCAGCAGGGAGGCTGCTTGAGATTCTCTCTCCCCCCCACACTCTCTCATTCTCTCTCTCTAAAATCAATAAATCTTTTTTTTTTTTTTTAAGAAAAAGGGAACACTTTCAAAAACATGTTTTTTAGGGGGAAAAAACAGCAATAAGAATTGTTTGTCTGAATTCAGATAAAATGCCCTTTTCTTGGGCGCCTGGGTGGCTCAGTGGGCTAAGCCACTGCCTTCGGCTCAGGTCATGGTCTCAGGGTCCTGGGATCGAGTCCCACATCGGGCTCTCTGCTCAGCGGGGAGCCTGCTTCCTCCTCTCTCTCTCTGCCTGCCTCTCTGCCTACTTGTGATCTCCCTCTGTCAAATAAATAAATAAAATCTTTTTTTAAAAATGTATTTTTAAAAATGCCCTTTTCTTAAAAATCATTTAAAGTATCTCTAGCAACAAGTGCTCAGGGCCCAGGATGAAAATGAAAGATGAAACGAAGACAGACTGTAACAGGGACGGGACACGAGGGGCCAAATACACGGTGCCTCCATTTTCTTGGGGCACTCACATGAGCCTCAAGACAAAGACTCGTGGTGAGTGAGGAGTTGAGTCTCGGAGAAGTCTCTACCTTCCATGCCAACAGAGACTCGACAGAGGTAGCAGAGGAAGTTGAGAAAACTGCAGGCACAGGAGCCCAGCTTTGGGAAGTCTCTACTGAAGGAAGGTGTGCCCGCCAACAAGCCACTAGAACCTTCTGCATGCTTCTCGCACACCCGCCTCCAAGCAAAGGAAGGAATGTTTGTGGTGGCTAAGACAGCTTTGTCCAAACACTTGCCCTCAGAATTTGACTCTATTACAATCTTTAAGAGATGTTTAACAGAAAGAGGGCTCCTGGTCTACTACACTTGGAAAATCTTTCCCATAATACCACCTCACAGGATATTCATAAGAGAATTAGCATATTAACAACTATGAGAAGTCCTAACTTAAGTATATACTTCTCAACTTTATTTAATCCAGTATTCTGTAAATATTTTTATCTATAAATATTGTATCTATAAATATTTTATCTTACTTTTTTTTTTCATTTAACCTTCCCCATAACAGTTTCTCTACATGGAAATGTTGTATAATGGAAAGGTGGTAGAATATTCCTTCCTTCCACAGCTGTAAGGGGACCAATTGGAACAGCTGCCCCTTTGCCAGCCAGGCCTCTACATGGAGCTTTTCAATAGCCACAAGTTCTTGTGGGGGAGCAACATCCTCTCTAGGGAGCCAGCAGAAGGCCCAGCACACCTTTATAAACAAGACAAAGTGATGGTAAAGTTTTCTGAATCACTACCTACCCAGGTATTATTCTATACCTGTTTCTACTTTTATGTAATCAAAGAGAAAAAAAAAAGATTTCAATGTGGTATTTTGGGGAAAAAAAGAAAAGAAAGAGAAAAAGAGAAAGAAAGAAAGAAAGAAAGAAGGAAAGAAAGAAAGAAAGAAAAGAAAAATTTGCAATAAGAAAATTATGTTTAAATCTCAGGTTTCTCATATCCTATAGAAAAGGAATCATCTGCCAGAAATACAGTGTTGAGGCCACAGAAGTTAGCATGACTCCTGAACCATAGTCCCTATAAAAAAAAGTACTTCTTCGAACCTAGTGACCAGATTTTTACATACTGCAACTCTAAAGCACAGATCACTCTAGGTAGAGATTGCTCAAACATTTAAGGTGATTGTGTCCATCTCATTTACATATTTTCAGATGTATTTAAAGTAAGAATGGGACACCAGGAATTCCTTCCCTAGTGTTTAAATTTAGAATGTAAAGAGGAAGGATTAGAAAGCCTTGTAACCATAGTCAGTATGTCATCCAAGCTACCTGGGAAATGACCTCCTTCATGCTTAAAGGATATGGAGTTTTGCTCTCCCATAATATTCTTTGAACTGTGGAGTCAGGTTCAAATATTAATCTACATTTACAAGTAAGGAAATTACACCTCTAGTTTCTCATCATTGTCCACATCCTTCGACTTAATTGAAATATCAGTATCAAATGTAACAGGACCCTCTCACTCTAACTTTAAATTGAACTAGAACAACTAAAAAGCTGTAGGGTGAAAACATTTTACATGATAGACTATCATGTAAGCCAAATAATTAAAATTTCTTGAGAAGTAAAGTGGTCTATTATAATTTGTCCTACATATTTCAACTTGGCAAAATTAAATTAGCCATTTCTCTATCAAATGAAATAGTAGTTCTAACATGCAAATATTTTTCATGGGTCACTTGGGATTCTATCCATTAGGCATGAGCTAGATTACGTTTCTGAGAATCTCTAGTCATTTTCTATTGCAAAATTTAATGTCACTTACAAATAAAAACCCAAACACTGTCATGGCTTTTTAGGCATGTTTTTTACCATACAAATAATATAATTAGCATTTATTTTGCAAAATCAAAATGACATTTATATTATTCAATAATAATTAATAAGTGCTTACAATGCTTACAATATACAGAGACTTCCTTGTTTGATTTCCTTTTATCTTTTTTTATTTTCCTTTTATCTTTTTTTTTTTTAAGAAAAGGATCATCTCTGTTTCGCATATAACCTAAAACACTACCTTGCATATAATACCAAGGGATCAATGCGTTACAGTGAAAATGATTATTGCTATACCGGTCAGATACACATGAAATTTAGCAGAGGATGGATGGAATGAATCTGATAATCTGACTCCCAATAAGACTCCAGATAGACGGTCCTAACTCAACCTGACAGCCATAGCTCTCTACCATGACACAGCCAAGCTACCCCAAATTATCAAGGGGTTCTAATCACCTATTAATTCCTCTGCCATCCCAAGGCAGAATGAGACAGTAGAAACTCTAGTGGAGCCCAAGCTCCTCCTAGGTAGCTAGAAGCTGCAGGAAAAAGATGGCTTTCTCCTGGAACAGGTTTTGTTACTCATGTGACAAATACGACCTTCTATAAATCCTTTCCTCCCATCTGTGTTCTAGCTGATTCAACTTCCAAATCCAGGCGGTTCTGCCACCCCGCGCATCAGTCTCCCAGCGACATGACAGAGAGCTGTGCTCTGGTAGCCAGCTTGAATTAGGCACTGTAGGAATCAGATGACGCAAATTTCCTAACAATAGATTTCTGGAGCTAAGATCACTCTGGTTTATTCATAGAATCTAGAATCATAGAATATCGAATGGGAAGGATTTGTATAGATCACTAATTTAACTCGATCCATTCAAAAAAGGAGGAAATGGGCACCTGGGTAGCTCAGTCGGTTAAGCATCTGACTCTTGATCTCAGCTCAGGTCATGATCCCAGGGTTGTGAGAACAAGCCCCATGTTGGGCTCCATGCTCAGCATGAAGCCTGCTTAAGATTCTCTCTCCCTCTCTCTCTTTCTCTCTTTCTGCCTCTCTCCCCTTCTCTCTCTCAAACAAACAAACAAACAAGAAGAAGAAGAAGACAAAGTCCTTCAAAATGACAGGTCTCAGAGATAATTCAAGGCACAGCTAAGGAACCAGGGCTCCATCCTTTAAAACTCTGGGGTTGGGCGCCTGGGTGACTCAATTAAGCATCTGCCTTCAGCTCAGGTCATGATCCCAGGGTCCTAGGATCGAGTACAACATCTGGCTCCCTGCTCAGCAGGGAGTAGGCTTCTCCCAATGCCCTTCACCCTGTTCCTGCTGTCCCTCTCTCTCTCTCAAATAAACAAATAATCTTTAAAAGAATAAAAATAAATAAATAAAAATGAGTAAACTCTGGGGTCTTTTCACCACCACAACAAAATTTCCTACAAAGCTTGTACTGTTGCATATCAAAGAATTATTCTAAGACTGAAAAGGAGGCATCGATAAAAATGTAACTAATGCCATATACTGATTTAGGCTTTTTAAAAGCCATCAACCCATTTATGGATCTTTAGTTTTTGATTTTTTGTGTCCACAGAAAGGTACACACATCCAGAAGAGACACACACCCACATTCAGACATTCCTATTTGGGGCTTGCACATGTGGGTGGCTGGTTGCCTAAGCATGAAGAATTCTTCAGCTGGAAGGAGAGATCTTTGAAGAAATCTGACAACCCCATCCCTCCTCTCTTGTCAAACCAAAAGCTAGTGTGTCAGTGATCGTTAAGTTCACACAGTCTACCCAGCCAAGAGTCCATTCTTTACACAGTGGTAAGACTATACCACCAGCCACTCAGAAGGGAAGTCGTTCATTCAGGAATCCAAGGATATTGACTCAGGCGTTTCTTGGGAAGAGTCTAAGAGCTACAGAAGCTATTTCAAAATGCAAAGTGAGATTTTCTCCCTGAATTTAGAGGAAATAAACTTTACATATCTTCTTCTCTAGTACCAGTGTGGCCTGTTACACAGCTTACCTCTTGCTGTTTCATAGGGAGCTATGTTATAGTGGAGAAGAAGGTAGTTCTGTATGTGTTTCTGTTCAAGAATGTTGTATGTGGCTGTTTCAAAAAACAAACAAACAAACAAACAACAGTACCAAAATCCTGGGTAAATGGAAATGACATGACTATTACAAGGTCGTTTGGGCTGATTTAGCCCTATATTCCCATCTTTAGAGCCACTGAGATGCTTACGACTTCTGTTGCCCCAAGTATCCTAGAGCTCCCGGGGCCGGGCCCAGCCCCAGCCCCGCAGAGATTGCAGCCACAAGCAGGGACTAAGGCAGTGTTAGCATAGGTCAGGTTTTAAAACTTATCACCTTTAAACTCCACAACAAATATTACTCAACTCCCTTTCTTACAGTATCTCCCCTTTCCACTCTAAGCAAGAGTGAATTCTCCCTTCTCTGAGCGCCTATTAAGTAGATGTTTGCTTTCCTTCCCTCATTCTTGTTTACGCTACACTGCTTTGTACTATTTTTTCCTGAAGTTTACACCCAAAAGTCTTCCTCTGCCTTCTTTTAAAGACATACCCGACACCTCCCCCAGTAAGGGAGCTGCGCACTCCTCAGAATCCCTAACCCTCTCCACCCCAAACGACATGGACTCGGACTTGGACAGCAGTGTGCATAATACTTTCATTCGTCTGCATATTTCCATCTGCCTCTCTGCTGATCCCTTGAAGGTAAAGACAGCACCTTAATACCTTTGGGTCTTTAAATCTTATCATACTTCCCAGCACAAAACAAATATTTACTTAATTGAAACCATAGATTCCTGCAGAGGTAGCCCTCACTCATCGGCTATTTTTCTATTTTGCTGCTTTGTGCCTATTATCCTAAGGGTGACTGTCCCCTTTTCCCTCTGTCATCATCCTGTATCAGCTACAGTCAAGGAGCAAAGGTAGGTTCAATTCACTTGGTTGGCACTTGGGTGTGAACATGGCTGTGGGCTCAGATGAAGTCAGGGATGTGTGTTTCAAGGAGCAGAAATGCTGATATAAAATATGGAGTGGTCACTTGGATTATCTCAGAGAGGCTACGGAAAGCTTACATCCCTTGTCTCCTCACACAAAGAACAGGGCTGGGCTGGGCTGCCTGGGCTGACCACATATCCAGAGCAAAATGGTATGATGACTGTTCAGATGTCTTGCTTGATGGAACATTTCAGCAGCCCGACGGTCAGACGTTCGAGGAGTAAGCAGGAGATGTAAAGCATCCTTTTTTACTGAGGACCCTGGCTCACTGGAGAGGGATTTGTTGGAAAACCCATTCCCCAAACAGCTTGTTTTGTTTTGTTTGGCTTCCTTTGTATGTAGGCTGATTGTCTTAGGCTGCCAAAGTAGGAAATAAATGGCATTAAAAATGTGTTCCTATGAAGAAGCAAATTATCTCTTTTACCCTAATATTCACCAGAGATTTTCTGAAATTTTGAAAACAACACAAAAGCATCAGTGACTTTCTGGTGATTCTTCCCTTGGACTGCATCTAATTTCAGGTTCTTTCTCTCTGCACTTTCAAGTTGCTAATGTGTGTAGCAGTATGCGATATCACACGGCTTTAATTCAGGTGAAGCTAAAATTAGAGGTAAACTTGCTGGTTAAGTGGTCTCGTATCACATATCACACCGAAGCTCAAAGTAGACACTTAGGGCTAAATTTTTAAAAGGGCTCTCCAAATTTGCATTGACAAAACTCTCATTGGTATGCATGAGCAGCTGTCTGGTTACCCGCCCCACCCAACCACAAGCTGGTGACTTCCTTATCAAAGGCTATACAAATCTGGGGCGAAGACTATAATTGCAAATTGATAAAACATTGCAACATCGACTACAAAACCCGCAACCAGCACGCCCTGATCCACTGAGCTACAATGAGCTATATCAACTATCAGCCCTTCACACGATATGTGAACTCTTCTGTGATGCCCGCCTTCATTCTGACTCCAGGGAGAGAGGAATGCTCTCATTCCGTCGAGTATCATCACCCGACCATAACAGAAGCAACGCCTCTGACACCAAGCCCAGCAGCTGGGGAATAAAGCGCAAACAACCTAAATCTTCAGAGGCTGATTTGTAAACCAAATGATCTAACAAAATAGATATAATTTTTTCCCTCATTCGCTCACTCTCCTGATGAAGCCTGTTACGGGCTGAATGTTTGTTCTCCTCCTGAAAATGCGTATGTGGAAGCCCTAACCTCCAATCGGGGGGCATTTGGAGCTGGGGGGGTGGTCTTTGGGAACTCATCAGGGTTAGACGAGGTCGTGAAAGTGGGCCCTTGTGATGGGATCAGAGTCCTCTATAAGAAGACACACCCGAGAGCTCGCTTGCTCTCTCTTTCCTTGCCATGATAGGACACAGTGGGAAGGGCAGCCACCTGCGAGCCAGGAAGAAACTTCTTCAAGGAAATCGAACTGGCTAACACCTTGATCTTGGACTTCCCAGCCTCCACGACTGTGAGAAAGTAAATTCCTGTTGTGCAAGTCACATGGCCTATGGTATTTAGCTCTGGCAGCCTGAGCTGACTGAGACAAAGACCTAACTGCGATAGTGACCATCTATGCAAACACATAAGGAAATACTAAGGTTATAGCTGCAGTGGGCGGGAAATCCTGAGGGGGTCCCTGTGGACCGACACCCAGATACACACTGTTAAGTGCACTCGCCATGCAAGTCTTCAGCTGGCCAAAGTTCTTCTCTCTATTTAGCCCATTTGGAAAAGGTGTTCCCTTCGGGGGGCTGTTTAATAAGTCAAAGACATAACAGAAACGGTGTTGACCTCATTAACATAAGCTGCCTTGTCCTGTTTATAACTTGGTCATAAAGCTTCACAACTGCTCAGTAAGAAAGCCGTCTGGATGATAACAGTACTCAGAGGGGGTGTTGTTTGCAGATCAGCGAAGCCGGGCCACATGTCCCTCCGCCAAAGAGCTTTAAAAGCGCGACTCTCCATGAAAACAGGGCTTACTTTAAAAATTATTAACACATTGTGACCACTAGATAGAGGAGAATGTGAGGATACACAACACGGAAGAGACTTTTCTTTGTAACGTCTTTGTGCAGGCTTACACACGTTTGTGATGCCAAAACAAGGTTCACCTTATATTTGAATTTGCTGTTGAACACACACACACACACACACAGGCGCAAAGATAGACACAGGGAGGGTAATACCTATCCTAATAATAGTCATCCTAATAACCAGTGTTACGTGAAAAATGTGTCATAAAATTGAGTGACATTTATTTCTCAATTCTCTTTTTCATTGTGTGTATATACAGGTCTGTGTGTGTTGGAAACCAGGTGGCTAATTAGGAAAAATGTATTTTCAGAGAATGCCCTCTAATGTATTTAGGGATGAAATATCATAAAGCCTATAATTTATTTTAGGTAGTTCAGAAAAAAAATGTATAAAGCAAATATAACAAAAAGTGCACAATTATTAAATTTAGCTCATGAATACATAGTTGTTCAATATACTATTCTCTTTATTTTCCTATAGGCTTGGAAGTTTCCTAGTAAGAATATTAAAGCAAATGAATCTACATTAACAACTAACAGAGTCGTAATGGAGATGACAATATTTCAGTCTTTTTAAAATATTAAATAAAAGAATGTTCACAAATGCACCTAAAGATCTATTAGTAGAGAATTGGTCTACCCCATATTATTATTATAAAATGTGGATCTCAGCTTCATTTCTTGTTGATTTACCTTGTGAAACTAACTTAACAGCTGGGTTCACTAGTAAATCAGGAGGAACAGAATTCTTCCCTCAAAACCTGATTGTGAGGACCAAAAGAGGCAATCATGTTTTATAAACTGTATGTTGCTCTTTATAATAATAACTTATACAGATTCCACTTGTAACCATAACTCTCGTTCTGACTTGGTTCTTACCTGGCAGTCAGTCTCCTAATTGCCATGGACATATAGTCCTTGACTCAGAAGAAGAAATGGACCCATAGATTCACAATTCTCAACATTCACGCCTTCAAATACATTTACTGGATTTTCTATCATCTGGCAAGGAAAGAAAGTATCGTAGCTTATTCCCAATCAAAGCTACCATGCACATGCACACAAATAAAGAATTTTGTGGTTACTGAAGAGTTGTCTCAGTACATATTTTAATTTCTCCCCAATTCACCATACTTCCTTCCTGAACACTGTTATGATCAGAGACCAACATTATCAAATCAAAAGAGACCACTGTCTCTGCAGCTACCAGAGGTATCTGGCAAGAGATGTAAGGGTCCAGATATGAAACCCTGTGTTTTGCAGGTTTTGGGGACACTGAGCAGATGTTCAACTTCTAAAAATGTTACATCTCCTCATCTCTCTGCTTTAGTTATTTGAAACACATGTTTTTTCATTATATTTCTACTGAAATGAATTCTTTTCTATAACTGATCATGCAGGAAATGACTTAATACAAGTAACTAAGTTTATCAGAAATGTATTTCTTTTTTAGAAATTAATTTTTCTTCTACTATATATATGCATATATGTATATGTATATACATACACAGGACCTTTAAATATTATTTTGGTTATTTTTAAAAAAATAGGCAAATTACCAAATCATAGATAATGGAATGCATTACAAGGGAAGATTAAGCATTTAAAGTTAAAGTGAACCACCAAGTGATATCAGGAACCTAGAATTCTTGAATTTAAGGCGGATGTGCATCTAGAGGATTCAAGAAACATGGTGGTGATGATGTATAAGGATCCATGTGTAAAGACAAGGAAAGTCGAGAAAGTTTCAGGTACTCTCACTCCTCTTAGGCTCATTCAAAGCAGGCCCCTCCCAGTTCCCACGGAGCCAACAAAGTAGGTCAAAGAGCTCTTGCTGGTAAGTAGAGCACAGCAAGCCCTCACCTCTGGCAGGAGCCTAGCCCAGCCTTGAGCAAGCAGCCAAGATGTTGATTAGAGGGCCAGTGCTGTCAAACAGGGCCTGAAACAGCTCCCTCCACACTTCTGCTAGGAGATTTCCTGCCGGGAAGCAAGGCCAGGAGAAGATTTGGAGAAGATCTTACTGTCTACTCCACCCACCTGCCCAAGATGGGTAGACAATTAGCTAAGCATTTGGAGTACGATTCTCGCCAGACACTTGTCACAGCAAAGGGCAGAAGGAGCCCATAATGGAGGAGCCAAGCGGATACTATCATGGAACTTCAACGAGTATATGAGAACTGACCGAGGGCACCTGCCTATTTACCAGGTCGCCCAGGAAGGAGCCCAGAGCAGACATGGCACGTTGGGTGAGAGCGATCATATGCTCTATCACCTGGGAGACAACTTCTCCCTCTGAGGGAACCACAGCCGCAAAGAGAGGAGTCATCTCAGCAGAAGCCAGTAAGGACACAAGCGAGACAGTCTGCAAAGCGGGTATTTCCTCCTTGTAGCCACGAACTTCTGACTCCCTATCCACATGCTATCCCAGCAAAAGAGGAGCGGATGGTATCCAAGCAAGGAAAATGCCCTGATTGGGATTTTAAACTGACTTAGCAGTTTGGGAGAAAATCATCTCCAGTTTTGGAGAAACAGGACCACCTTCCTGCATATTTGAGTTTTGCCTATAAATTTCAATCCCACTACCCACTGCCTAGAACAACACCTAATTCTCTGCTTCTGGCTCAGGGAGACAGGCCTTCTCAGCTCCTTAAGGCAAGAGAACTCAGAACCGCTGATAAAGAGCTGAATTCTTTCCCCTGTTCTTCAGCAACATTTTCACAGGGTAAACCCTCTGATCCAGCTTCCCCGGCTTTCAGGACTATGTAAAAAATGGCCGGCGCCTGCCCCTGAAATGTGCTCTAACCCAGCAGGCTCATGAAAGGTGGCAGCTGGAAACAAGTGTAACATGGGGCCTGGGTTGGCCAGCTTGTAAGGAAAACCAAGGTTTTCCTGGGAGGAATTTAAAAACCAATGTACACAGCCACCTCCAGACTGCACCAAAACGAAACCGTTTTTGTCCTTAGTACTCAGAGCAGAAGAGTAGGGTCAAAGACAATCACAAACACAAATGCTACAAAAGAATGACATTCCCTGTTCTTGCTCCCATCAGTGATATGGGGAGAAGGATCTGGACTTTAAAGAAAAGCTCAAAGATGGGCGCCCGGGTGGCTCAGTGGGTTAAGCCGCTGCCTTCGGCTCAGGTCATGATCTCAGGGTCCTGGGATTGAGGCCCGCATCGGGCTCTCTGCTAGGCGGGGAGCCTGCTTCCTCCTCTCTCTCTGCCTGCCTCTCTGCCTGCTTGTGATCTCTTTCTGTCAAATAAATAAATAAAATCTTTAAAAAAAAAAAAAAAAGAAAAGAAAAGCTCAAAGATAACACAATACTGACAAGGAATGTAATAGGATTCAATCATCCACAGCAATCCACCCGAGAAGATGGAATTCAAGGCAGTGACCTACCTAGACTGAGAAGAAAGGAAGGCGGGATACTTTGTAAACCTTTCTTTTTTTTTTTTTTTTTTTTTCTTTGTTGCAGACACATTTTGGTTCATTGACCTCGAAGAGTTTGCTCTAAGTCTCCACTTAGGAGGATCTGCTTAGGTGGACATGTGTGTGCGTGCTTGTGTGTGTGTGATTTAAGCAGTGAATATAATACCCTACATAAGCCAATAGTTAAAAGATATTTTTAAAAGCATTCTGATACATACAATATTCCCTACAAAGTACCCACAGCAAGATACGGGACAGCACCTGGATGGCTCAGTCAGGTAAGCGTCTGCCCTCTGCTCAGGTCATGATCCCAGGGTCCTGAATTAGAGCCCTTAATTGGGCTCCCCCCTCACTGGGGAGCCTGCTTCTCCCTCTCCTACTGCCCATCCCTGGCTCATGCTGTCTCGTTCTCTCTCTCTCTCTCTCTCTCTTTTTCCCTCTCTAATAGATAAATAAATAAAAAATCTTTAAAAAAAAAAAAAAAGATCCCAGAATGAGGATGTGATTCTAAACAGCAGAATCAGATAATAGGATTCTGCTAACATCTGGTGTTGACCACCTACACACAAACTGATTTTTAGAAAAATGATACGAAGAACATTTTCTTCTACATGTAAATGCAGCTTGCAGAGTAGACTGTCAGGATACCACAGTAAATTCATCAAGATAGCTGATCTGTCACTGTAACTGAACCAGGTAACTGGTACCCACATCATGTGCCCTTGTATTGGTTAAGAGTTTTTCTTTAAAATCGCCAGACCTTTTCCTCTCACATCAACTTGTGTTTCACTGGTTGATGGGGTTCTGATCTGTTCTGTTCCTGACGTCTGCCCTTTCACTCAAACCTTGACCCTAAGTCCTGAAATAGTCCCCACACTTCCACTGCACGGCATGATATATAGTGGCCCCTAGAATCACACCATTTCTGACCACTCTGGGTCAGAAGCCCGCTTCATCGCAGGCTGTAAAATTTAGCATGAGTGTCTGCGCACTTGCAAAAGGGAACAGACATGAGGTTTCCACCAATATTAACCACCAAGCTGATTTATCAGTTTATCTCTGTGATCCACAGACTTCGACAACTAGAATTCTCTCGAATTAACATTCTTCAATGACATCTCAAATGTCGATAGTTTTGAATTTTATAATAATTGCCAACACAGTTGGCCTTCATTCATTCATGCTTTACTAAAAAATAAAATAAAATAAAATAAAATGTCAACAATAAAAATTATATTGACTATCTCTTATGGGTTGGGAACAATGATAGGCGCAGGGACCTAAGCCTAAATTAAAAGCAAAGTTGACATTTGTCCCAAATATGTCTTTATTTTTTAATTCTGCTACTGTGCCTGGATTGCCTACACTTAGACGCAAAAGGAAATAGAGTATCTACAAGAAAATACGAGTTAGATTTCTCATCAGCAAAAATAGATAGTAATAAAATATGTAGCTGTGAAAATAAAATACATACTAAATTCGCTGCTTGACTTATTTCACTAAGCATGATATGCTCTAGTTCCATCCATGTTGTCGCAAATGGCAACATTTCATTTCTTTTGATGGCTGCATAGTATTCCATTGTGTATATATACCACATCTTCTTGATCCATTCATCTGTTGATGGACATCTAGGTTCTTTCCATAGTTTGGCTATTGTGGACATTGCTGCTATAAACATTCGGGTGCACGTGCCCCTTTGGATCACTATGTTTGTATCTTTAGGGTAAATACCCAACAACTATCATATGATCTCCCTGATATGAGGAAGTGGTGATGCAACATGGGGGCTTAAGTGGGTACGAGAAGAATAAATGAAACAAGATGGGATTGGGAGGGAAACAAACCATAAGTGACTCTTAATCTCACAAAACAAACTGAGGGTTGCTGGGGAGAGGGGTTTGGGAGAAGGGGGTGGGATTATGGACATTGGGGAGGGTATGTGCTTTGGTGAGTGCTGTGAAGTGTGTAAACCTGATGATTCACAGACCTGTACCCCTGGGGATCAAAATATATGTTTATAAAAAATTAAAAAATTTAAAAAAAACATACTAAATTATCATTTACTTGTGACACATCCAAAGAGTAAGAGAGTTTATTATCTAGAGTCAAACCTGTCTGGAAAAAAATTAGGAAAGGCTGTAAAACTCATCAAAAAGACACTTGAACCCAAAGAGACAATGAAGGATGGTGACAAAGACATTTATCAAATATGTCAATAACTTTATTTCATATCCTGCATTAAAAATGAAATGTAAAAGTAAAACAAAATCCTAGGTGAAACAAATGCATGGGGAGAAAGAGAGCCAAAGCCTGATGGTATTTGTGTTCAGGAGTAGAAAAAAATAAAGAAATACCCATACTCGTTAAAGGTGACTCTCCAATGGGAGACAAATTGGAATAAACATTGGAAGAAATTATTTTGTAAGTAAACACTGAAAGTCCTTCCAAAAAAAGATTGCTATAGATAGGGTAAAAACAGTAACTTAAAAAAAAAAAAAAAAAAACTTCAAAATCCCTTTTGAGCTATTCCAGTCTTTTTTTTTTTTTCTTTTTTTTTTAAGGAGGCCCCACGCCCAACATGGAGCCTGCACTCACAGCCCTGAGATCGGGGGTCACATCTGTGCTCTAATGACTGAGCCAACCTGGCGCCCCATATCCGGGTCATTCCTGCTGCTGTTTCTCTTCAGAACACATTGAGGCTCCATCTCTGAAAGCACAGACTGTAAGAAACCCAACCATTCTCTCCTCCTTAGAGCTGGGTGGCAACACGCCAAGACGCCAGTAAACACAGTGTCTTAAAACAGTGCTTCCTGGGGGCGTCTGGGTGGCTCAGTGGGTTAAGCCTCTGCCTTCAGCTCAGGTCATGATCTCAGGGTCCTGGGATCGAGCCCCACATCAGGCTCTCTGCTCAGCAGGGAGCCTGCTTCCCTCTCTCTCTCTGCCTACTTGTGATCTCTCTCTCTTTGTCAAATAAATAAATAAAATCTTAAAAAAAAAAAAAGTGAAAAACAAAACTGTGTTGCCCGAAGTTTGGTCTCAGGACACCTCTGGATATGTGTAAAAATTCTCCGGGCCCCTTAGAGTTTTGTTTATGTAGGTTATGTTACGTCACTGTTTACTATATCAGAAGCTAAAACTTAAAATTAAAATTAAAATAAATAACTTTATTTTATTTTAAATGATCATTTATAAATAATCATTTATTTATTTAAAATAAAGGACACTAAATCCATTATTTTTAAAATGACATAGTTTTATGAAAACTATATTTCCTAAAGAAACAGTAATGTGTGAGGAGAGTGGCCATGCTCTTTAAATTTTTATAAAGTTCTTTAATGTTGGCGTAATAGAAACAGGCGAATCCTCATATATGAGCCTGTAGCCAAGCTGTTGAGCTGTCGGTCTTGATGACGTATATGAAAGATATCTGATTTCACACAGATACATACTCGGGGGAATGGGGAGTATTTTTAATAGCCCTTTCAGATAAATGTGGATAAGATTTTCTGAAACTAGACCAAAACTAGTAAGTAAAAGGATTTTTTTTAAGTTTAGTTGCATGTGGAATCTTTAACCATGTAAGTAAACATTTTTAGTCCATTATATTAAAACATGTTGGTTTATCTCACACACCGGATAGTTCTTTTACTACTTAGGGTTTTATGACATTATTCATTGATACTTTAGAAAATACTGGTTTGCCAAGTTAGGTTACCTTCCCATATATTCCACATCTCATGATACAATACCAAAAAGTCACATTCTAAATATCACCATTGGGTTCATCAGAAAAAAATCGTTAAGAACTGAGAAGCACACAAGCTCATGAGGGAGGATCCAAGTTTTCAAAAATTCAAATTTTCCCCTGAGATATTAAATGTTCCCCTTGAAAATGAATATTTTAGTTTGTTTTTGAATTGGCACTTTCAAGGAAATATCTGAGAAATACACAAATCTGCACGACGGTAGTCAGTGTGTCAGTGAGACTTTCGAGGAAAAATGGTATCCCATGAAAAAGCCAATACAGTTCAGCTCACAACTTAGTTCAACCTCAAGACAACTGCAGTATAAAGCACAAATGCTTTATGAATATTTCCCCTTTTGTCATATAAAATATGAAAAAGATGTTTACTGAAGGGTCAAAATTTGTTAAAATTAAATAAATTACATTCTTTCATTAGAGACATTTTTTAAAAAGTCATATTTAAGAGAAACCAGCTCTTTTTTTTTTTCTTTTTAAATGCAAAGACTACAAGGACCTCTTTAGTTTGGGACTACTGCCTTGGTTAATGTTAAGATGCTAGACCCACTGTTCCTTTTTTACCATCATTGCAAATGACAATACAAAAAGGCAAATACTATCTTAGACCTATTATAAAAATAATTTTGATATTGCAGACCCTCTGAACATGTCTCAGGAACTATCAGGAATGGAAGGATTACTCTTCGAGAACCACCGCCCTAAAAGAAATAAAAAAACAGGATGAGAAAGAGTAGGTTCTTATAAATATTTCCTGACTGAATAGAGAAGCTGTAAACATGGGATGCTTTAAGTGCATTAATGACTACTCACCGGCCACATGTGTTGACGAAGTAATGCTTTCCCACCCGTGAATAAGACCCAGGGTCCAAACCGGACCAGTGACGCCATGGTGAGAGAAAGGAGGTGTGAGCCGCCAAGGGGTCTTTTGACAAAAGTGGCAGATTTTAAGAAAAAAAGAAAATCAAAGAATCCAGGTGAACCTTTGAAATCAGTGTTGAATCAACAGTCTTTTCTAGAAGGGTCTTTTATATTGTCTAAAGCGAATTTTAAAATATTTCAGCATAGATAGTATATGACAGTCACAGGTTCATTTTCATGTATATCCTCAGGGCAACTAGTTAACATTTGATATATTTTAATTAGGATACTCACTACAGAGTGTTTAGTTAACATCTGAAAGAATAATCAACAGTCCACACTCCAGAGAGTTACCAGTCTTAACCCACGTGAAGGCTCCACCATCATTGGAAGGTTTTATAATTAGCATAAGAAATGGCTTTCCATTGGTGAAATGAGTTCAAGATTGGCAGAATATCATACAGGCACCTCTGCCTTTGTGGGACAGGGTGTCAGGATCTGAGGATAATGACAACCTACAACCTCTAGAAGGGGGGGTGCCACTCTGGATCTAGGACGCGGGGTTCTGTGCTCAGACTCATAATGATCCTGTCACCTACTTAATCTGAATCATGAAGCCATAATACATTCACATCTGTCTTGACTGGACTTTTTGCTCAAGATTGGCAAAATGCCTTTAAAGGACAGAGCCAAGAATTTACTGAATTTTTTTTTTTTTACCTTAATTGAATTTTGGGGCACCTGGGTGTCCCAGTCAGTTAAGCATCCAACTCTTGATTTTGGCTCAGGTCATGATCCCCGGGTCATGGGACTGAGCCCCCTGTAAGCTCCATGCTCAGTGGGGAGTCTGCTTGGGATTCTCTTTCCCTCTCCTTCTGTCTGCCCCTCCCCTACTCAGGTGCATGCTCACTCTCTTGCCAACAGATAAATATATCTTTTAAAAATATAAAATTAAAAAAGGCTTTTTTAAAGACTTTATTGAATTTAAAAAATATTTTTTTTTGCTAGATCATTTCAAAGAGGACTTGTAGAACCAAAAGCAAGAGCTCTTAATACAGAAGTTCTCCATTCACTCAACAGTTTTATTTTTTCCTGGGGAAATATAGAACTTAGCCACTCATACTCATGGTTGGTGATATGGAAAAGTAAATAAATGTCTCCAAAGTTTCCATAATATGATAAGCACTGGATGTTACATGCAGCCGATGATGTACTGAACTCTACATCTGAAACTAATGATGTTCTATATGTTGGCTAATTGAATTTAAATTTTTTGTAAAAGTCTCCAAAGTTTAAAGAAATGCTGTGTTTAAAGCTTTATTTCTTGCCTGCTTGCTAACAAGTGTTTTTATGTGTGCCAGAATTCATCTGAAATTTGCCTTTGGACACACACTACCCAGTAGCAAGTTTCTCAAGAGAGAGACCCCAAATCCTCATTTATCTCAAACAAAAAAACTTCTGTTGGTTACCAAAAGAAAAAAAAAAAAAAAAAGAGAGAGAGAGTCTTAACATTGGGGAAAGACTAAAACCATTTCAGAAATGAAGTGGCAAGTAACAGTTGAATTAGTGAAATAGCTAGATAACCAGACAACATTTTCAACTGGAAGCATAAAACAGCTTACCCAAAGATAGGTTCAACTTTCACCACTGGCTTTTAGAAGGTCATCTCTAAACTTCTGGAATGTCTAGCCTGATGAAAGTGTCTGTTTACAACCTTGGGCCATGCTGGATAATCTATGCTTGAAATGTGCCTTATGGTGAAGGGTCTGTAGATCACACAGTATCAGCTCAACCTCTGAAGGGCTGGAGTCTGAGCTGGGGGGTCAACCATGTCCACATGATTGAGCCTCAATAAAACCCTGGACACTGGGACTAGATCAAGCTTCACTGGCTGTCAAACTCTGTATATATCAATGCATCATTGCTGTGACAAGTAAATCCTGCCTGCATAATTCCACTGAGCAAGGGTAACTGGAAGATCCTCACTTATAAATCTTCACACCCTGCCCTATGCCCCTACCCCATTGGCTAACTTTAATTTGAACCCCTTTCCTGTAATAAACTATAACCATGAGTATGACTGCTTTCAGTGAGTTCACGAGTCCTTCCTACCAACGTGAAAATGGTCTTGGTTATCGCCAAACTTGCAACTGGTGTCAGAAGAGAGGGAGGTCTCAGGGACCCCAAGACTTTGTAGGACCCAAATAAGAAATGATTTTGTTCCTCCAGAACCTAAAATTGGATTAAAGGCAGCCTTTAATCTAATTTTTAGAATCCAATTTTCCGTTTCTGTAGAAACAGAAAGAGAAAGTGTACTGAACTGACCAGATCTACCCCTGCAGGAGCTAGGTAGAGAGAAAGGTCTAACGGTTAAACCAACTGAAAACACAAAGAACAGACATAATGCCTTATACCCAAACTAAAAGTATGGGGTCACGTGAGATCCTATATCCAATTCAATTCACCTCAACCATATATACATAGAATCCTGGATTTTCTTCACATTTTTTGGAATTAGAATCGCTTCTGGGAGTCAAAAGTGTTAAGAGTGGCCTGAGTGGGGAAAGCTGCCAGATGGTAAAACAGAGAGGTCTCAGAGTCATGGTCCTGGATGAGGACAGCTCCCCCTTTTAGCTCTAGGACATGGCAGCATGCAGTGAAGTTCACAGCCACAGTAGAGGAGGGGAAGAGAATTGGCTTTCAACCAACCTGATGACTTGAAAGCCACCTTTACCAACCCCCATGTCTCACACAGCCAAGCTCCCAAATTTCCACCTCATGCAATGGCAGAAGAGAATGCAGTCAAAAAGGAAAGCCAGTGCCTAAAGGGCCTCAGCATGGCCATGATATATATTTCAAAGTGAGAAGTGTTTGGGAAACATGATGTTTCTAACATCCTGCATATGAGAGTTATGTAATATCTCAAAGAACAAAACATCAATATACTTTCCCTTCAGGATATTCTGTTTTCCTCTCAACAGCTTATGTGTACTGTACACACCAGCTGAGGAAGGACAGGTAGTGGGTTTTAGAAACCTGTTTTCTTGAAAGCTGAGAAGACAGCAGTATTCTGAGCTGTATCTGTTGTAGGCTGTACAACTGCCAACAACGGTGCTCTCCTTTGGTCCTCTGAAATGGAAGCCTGCCCAGCCAACCCAGGAGTCAAGGTCCAATTCCCCACCTACCTTTTTTTTTTTTTTTTTTAGGACTCATTCCCTTTTCTACTAAGATAAGGCCCTCATGCACTGTGAATAACTAAGATATCACAGACTGTTTTCAAGAACTATGTTCCAGAGCCAAATAAGAATTTGGAAGGAATTACTATTTGACCCATCTGAGTTTCTGCTCTGTGATATTTTCAGAAGACCAAGCAAGTCTAGTATGCCCCTGTTTGTCCCTCACATCCATTTATTTTCAACCTTCCCACTTCCATCAACTCATTCAACAAGCTCCTTTGTAAGTCACAAATAAGCCCCACACAAAAATCCACTTTGCAAGTTCCAAACTTGCAAATCAAAGAAGTAGTGTTTTGTTTCATTAAAGAAGCAAGGATCTGCAATTTATGGATCTGAACATTTTCCCAAACCAGGTGACTCCTTGTCATTTGACAAGCTGTGAGTATTCTAAATGCTTTTCACACATTGAGAAAACAGACAAATAAGATGACACTTGGACTTGGGTGGGAAGCACCATACTCCATGAATCTGTCAAATAACCCTCGATTAAGGAGCTTCATTTAGTTTAGTAACAATTCATTTTACCAAGAATATTTATAGAAAATTTATTTTCTATTAAATAAAGCAAAGCTTTCCTTGAGTTTTTGACACCTACTCTTAGCCATTTCTCTCTCTCTCCCTCTCCATCTCTCTCTCTCTCTGTCTCTGTGTGTGTGTGTGTGTGAGAGAGAGAGAGAGAGAGAGAGAGAGAGAACAAGAGAAATCACTTCTTCCAAAAGCCTACAAGGAAAACCAGATATGTTCCCATTTGGGATCATAACTGGATTCTATACTATCTCAGGAATCCAAAATAAAATCAGAGAAGAGCTAAGTAAGAGAGACTGGTCGTCATCTATCTCATCATACTCATATATTCATTCTCTTCTAAAAGAATATTGATCATGGATAAAATGGTCAAGAAGACTGTTGTGGTCTCAGCTCTCATGAAACTTAGCAACGAATGGAGAAAACAAATTTAATAAGTCATCCAGACCCAGTGTGATATTATGTTTGATAAGGCAGGTGTGTGGTACCTTGGGGCCATACCAGAGGGTTTACTACCAGGAATTTAGCAGAGGAAATTATATTTAAAGTGAAACCCAAAGACTGAATATGAGTTAAGCATGAAAAGACAGTAGGGAAATCAGCATGAAAAGACAGTAGGGAGAGGAAACCATAGATGAGGGAACATAGCAAATTCTAGGAGTGGTGAAGACCTTCATATGAGGAGCATTGAGGAAAGAAGCAGGACACATTGGCATTGGCTGGGTGCTAGGTGTCCTTGCATGCAATGCTGAGGAGCTGGGGACTTACCCAACAGCAATGGGTCCTCTTTAAAGGATTATCAACACAATTAAATTTAAAACCCTACAGTGGCTTTAGGATCAAACCTAATCCCCTTAACTGAGGTAACATGGGACTAGGAAGCACAGCATCATGAACCAGACACCCCTTTAACATATGCCAGAAATCCAGTTTGGGGCACAGCACTGAACAGAGACCTCCTCACAGAAATGTGAGTTACTAGAAAATAAGGTCACCAGTTCAGATCATGACCAACAAAAGGACTAGCCTGATGCTAAGCTAAATCTCCAAACATGATTCCTTCTACCTCTTGTCCTAGATAACAAAGTCTATCTAGCGTGAGGCTCCACATAGTGTTTAGGAGACTCAGTTGCAAAGATTAGAAGGACTGGAGGGATATATGGCACATGGCCATCAATTCAGTGATTGATTCCTTCCTTCCTGCATTTATTTATTCAATAGGCATTCACAAAGGAGCCTATTCAAGGAAAGCATCCACTTCTGCTTGGCAATTCAATATGTATATAAGTGAAGTGTCAGATTATAGAAAACAGCTGAAAAACTAAATGCATGTACGATGTGTTTCAGGTGCCTCTCAAAGGTCAGATACCTGACACAATATCAGCAAGAAACAAATAGAAAACCAAGCAATGTTAATGGTAGAAAATACCGATTTTGCTAGCTGGGAATATTCTAAAGTATGGCGGCAATGTCGGAATCAGTCTAATAACCAGTGTATTATTCAGTGTTATTGCATCAGCCAACCAACAGGGTATTTTATTGAGCACCTACTATTATAAGGCAGATTCAGAGCTTAATGTTGGAAAATTAAGACAGAGAAATGCTGGACCTCGTTTCAAGAGACTATAATTAACTGTAAATTACCTAAACATACAAGATAGGAATATATGCTGAAGGAGAGTCTCCACAGTGAGTGTAACGAGTGGACAGTGGGGGAGGTTTCTCAGGAGAGGCAGAGGGACCGGACCCAGGACTGCAGAGAGGAGATGTTGTAGGGTTTAGGGGTGGCGGTGTTATAGAACTGGACATGGCTGCTAGTAAGACATTGTCCTCTTACTTTGTTCTAACAAAAACACATTCCAAAGTATATGCTCAGGTCCTGATCCAAGCACATCATTGGCAATGTCACCACTGACCTGTTCCCGGGGCTGTCACACCCTCCAACTCTCCAACCAACTGTCATGATCAGACCCAGAAAACTGATACTCATTCTTATAAATTCTTTCTAGTTACTCCTCACCTATTATAATGTATTTTCCTAGATCGAGAAGCAGATACGTGAGTGTTTTCCTTCCTCCCCCAAACAATGCTCAGAAGCCTCTGAGGTAAAAAATGTTTTCCTATAGTTCCAAGTTCTAATAACTTGCAAGGAGCCATTTTAGGGACATTCTTATTGCTTTGGAGACTTGTAGATGATGGGGTAATTAACTGGTAGCCTGAAATTTACCTGATCTATTCTTGAGAGGACACTTCTGTCAAGACCAGGGCACCAGGGGTCACTTTCTGAATCACACAGCTTCTTGGAGCGTGCTTGGGACTCATAATAGTCTTCAGTGATAGTTCTATCAGATTCCTTATCTTCAGGTCTGTTAAAAATTCACTCTCCAGTGTCTAACAATTGCTAATACTGAAACCACCAGTATACTCCAATATACTTTATTGATAAGTTCCTGTCAATTACTCCACCTCCTCACCACCTTCAGAAGGCTACCCTGGAGAGCGTCCAATTTTCAGTCCCTGCTCCTACTAGGATAAAGTCTCGCTGTTATTATGGCTTCTGACTTAACATGTAAAGAGCATAGGAACCTTGTTTCAACAGTCTTTTACTTTCTCATGAGTATTTCCTGCGCAGGGCCCCTCCCCTGGTGTGCAGACAGACAGATGGACATAAGTACTTTCATGTTCCGTGTCTCAGCATTTAGTGTTTACTATTTGACATGCACAGAGTTCAAGACAAATCTATGAACAACAGCAGCCAGGCTTTCTGTGGAAAAAAAAATCTATAGTAGGGGCAGCATTTCTATAGTTCAGAAAACTGCTAGCAGATCTCCTTAAATAATATATTTTGGATCATTAAGAACTCCAGGAGAAGAAAATTTATAATACCATTTTGGGGATAGAGTACAAAGAGGATAAAATTTAATGAACCTTCATTTTATGTAAATACAACAAAACTTTCGATTTATAGAACTGATAACATCAGGGAACTCATTTAATTTTATATAACCCAAGGTCCCAAACTTAAGGAATTCATCTGTTAAAGTTATTACTATGTTAGTCTAAGGGCCAGTAACTTCATGAAATATGTATGCCAAGACACCAACCTTGAGTGGCAGAGAACAGATCAAAGTTTCAGCTGATACAATACAGGAAGGAGTGGTTTTCTCGTAAGTGGAAGAGGGGGGAACCCTCTTATAACAATGTCCCTGTTGTAAATAAGAAAAGGGACACACGAGTTGCTCACTCCTCCTGCAGCTGGAACTTGTTGGAAATCTATCTTCCGGGAGTGGTCCCACGAAGGAGGCAGGCGCAGAGAACTCTGGGCAATGTCCTCCAGGAGCACGTGGAAGGAAAGTGAAATTATTCCAGACATGACTGAACCCAGGGGAAGAAACTATCTTTGCACCAGACCTTGGAGCTGAGGGTAGCATAAAAAAAGCTGGGAAAACCAACATGCAAAGGCTAAAGATGGGGTTAAAAGTGAGAGGAGCCAGAAGAGCAAATCAGAGGGTTGAGAAAGAGAGAAGCAAAAGGGAACAAGGATGCAGGCCAGGGACTCCAGCTGCTTCCTACTTTCTACTATGTGTTAGTGTGGTGCTAATTAGTCAGGCACTGGGACCAACAGGAGGCAACTGACACACTCAAACGAGGGTAATTTGACAAGGGCATAATAAAGGAATGATTTGCCAAGATGTAGGTGGGATGTAGGAAAACTACAAGACATAGCACAATGCCGCGCCAGAGGTAAGAGCAGAGCCACAGGACTCCAGGGCCCACTGGAGTGAGACGGGGGAGCTGTGATTAGTACTCAGAAGCAGGGAACAGTGCTTAAAAGGTCACCCTGAGACCTTATATTGAGGGACACAGACAACCTTGAAGGAACTTGTCAAGGAGGAAGCTAGAGAAATAAATAACCAGACCTCTAGCTCCTTCTCCTAGTCTCCCACTGGGGCTCCCCATTGACTGAACCTGACCAGAAGCCAGATGGCATGGGAGCTCCTCTGTGCAGGTCACATGAATCAGCCTCCACAATGCACAGGGTAGAGAAGGCAAGAGAGGGAAGGCAGAGAATCCAACAGAAACTATTTCCCGTCAAGTATCAGACCCCATTTAAAAACCTACAGCATACTAAGTAAGATCATTCTGCAATACTTCAACCTGGGGAAGAAGGCTGGAATCTCCAGCAGCACCCAGGAGCAATGATGGATTCGGTCAGTCCAGCAGTCCTCCTCAAATAGTTAATAGAATTTAGGGGCACTTGGTTGGCTCAGTTGGTTAAGCGTCCAACTCTGTGTTCCAGCTTAGGTCATGATCTCATGGGTCATGGGGTCCAGCCCCTCATCAGGATCCACACTCAGCGGGGAGTCTGCTTGAAGGATCCTCTCCCTCTGCCCCCCACTCGCTCTTTTGGGTATGCTCTCTCTAAAATAAATAAATCCTTAAAAAAATAATTAATAAAATGCATTCTGCACCCAGCACTAGAAACTAAAGAGACTGGCCTACTTCCCATTTCCAAGAATCTTACCATCTAGTTTGTTCAAATGATGAAAGAAATATTCGTCAAATTTCTTATATATGTTAAGGGCAGAGATACAGGCCATCTGTGCTTTCAAAGGCATTATTACCCAAGAGTAAGAGATCCACTTGAAAATCTTAAAGGGGGGCGCCTGGGTGGCTCAGTGGGTTAAGCCGCTGCCTTCGGCTCAGGTCATGATCTCAGGGTCCTGGGATCGAGTCCCGCATCAGGCTCTCTGCTCAGCAGGGAGCCTGCTTCGTCCTCTCTCTCTCTGCCTGCCTCTCTGCCTACTTGTAATCTCTCTCTGTCAAATAAATAAATAAATCTTAAAAAAAAAATCTTAAAGGGTAATAAAAATGGTAACTATTAAGTGATGAAGTACCAACTCTAAGAAAATTATGAGTTCATAGAAGAGAAATAAGACATGCACAGGAAGGAAGCATCACAATTCCAGACACATGACCTGATCCCCCTTCTGTCACTGGGTCATTCCATTCCCACTGTAGTTCTTTGAAAGGCTTCTCAGCAGGGTAGGGGACCTCGAGGTCCCTTTCATCTAGGCTCCATACATTCCTTTAGGGCTGCAGCTAGTGCTTATAGTGCCTTTTTGAAAATCAGGAAAGATGGGTAAACCAGTTAGGAAATTACACCTGTCCCGGGGGAACCACCATCTGCCAGAGTCCCTGATTAGGTAACCAGTGGGCAAGATGGACTTCAGCTCCCCCTCGCAGCTGCCCTTTGGCTGGGCCTCTAGGGTAGGGTCCGACCTGCATTATCATAAAAGACATCACATTCACTCTAGAAATACTTATTAACCACTTATTATATACCAAGATCAACAATGACTCTGTTGTATTTTAGTTTTCCATTTAAGCTAGCGGTGGCAACGAATGGCTATGGTTTGGGTAAGCCATAAACGAAACCCTGAGCTAATAATCCTAATGCAAACCCCTTCAACATGAAACTCTTGACTTGCCGGGTGAGGGGGTTCAACAGGACAATGTGATGAACAACGCGCAACAGATTTCTGAAAAATCCAGTGCAACAGCAGACAGCAGGCCTGGATGGTACACGTGTCCACACCTCACTAACTTAAACTACACTGAGGAAGGACTGCTCGTGCCTCAGTTTCCTTGCCTGGATAACACGCCTCAAATCAGAAAGGTTTCCTTTAGGTCTAACTTTCTAGGGTCCTCATATGATCCTAAAAAGAAACTGTGATTTTTTATAGAGAAGGTGCCAGATTTTCTATTTTAAGTATCCTCTTAGGATAGTTACAGTGTTAGCATTATTGCTTTAAGCTGTGTCCCCAGTCTCCAAAATCAGGCACCCCAATGTCATTCCCTTTGTTTTTCCTATAGCTGAACTTCTATTCCTGTGACTTCCATAATCCCCTTGGTGAAGGAGTTTTCCCTCTTGCCCTGTAAGCCACCTGCTAATCGGCGTGTGATAGAGCATCCCACCTGTACGATACCTCTCTCCTGCTAATAAATGACACAAATTAAAATGATCACACTTATCGTATATTCCACTTGAGATTAAATAAGGGAATGTTTTATTCCGTGTAAGTATCTTCCAGCTGTAGGAAGAAAATGTTAATCAGACATTAAAGATGCCAAGAAAAATAAATTCAATATGTAAATAGCTACTTTGAGTAATTAGCTATTTACTATTTAATAAATGCTAAATAAGATCTCCCAGTTCACCACAACACTGGAGAAAAAGTACTTCGAAGGGCACCATAACGGGTTAGGGTTGACAAGAGCCTGCATCCCCAATGAAAGGTCTAAAAGTTTAATCAAGTTCTTGTGGCAGGAAAGGGGCCCAGTGACTGAGCCTGATGCTAATCGGTCTGGGCGGTAAGGGAGAAAGATAATGAGGCAGCTCTCACACTGACAAGAGTGAGACCGTCAAACACGTGATGATCACGTGTTTCAATGACACCTCACTGCTGAAGAAGGAATGGATGGATTCGAACCCTGACAAGGGATCGTTACTCGGGTGTGAAAGGGAAGCTTCGCTTGGATTGGCTAGTTCATCTACTGCCACCGCACCGTTAGGACCCTGACACGTACTGGGTGTGATGGTTAACTTGACGTGTGAGTTTCACCATGACTGGGTTAAGGAATGCCCGGATTGTTGGTAAAACATTATTTCTGGCCATGTCTGTGAGGGTGTCTCTGGGAGAGACTGGATTTGAATCAGAAGACTTAGCCAAGATCACCCTCCCCAATGCACCTAAGCGTCATCCAATCCACTGAGGGGTCGCATAGACAAAATGGCCAAGGAAGGGAGGATTTGCTCTCTCTGTGTGTTTGCACTGTGACGTCCATCTTCTGCCCTCAGGCACCAGCCCTCCTGGTTCTCCAGCTCTGACTCAGGTCAGAACTTCCAGCAGCCACCCCCAAGTCTTGGGCTTTCAGAATGGGACTGGATTACACAGCCACCTTTTCCAACTTGCAGATGACAGATCACGGGACTTCCTGGTCTCCATAATTGTGTGAGCCAATCCCTCTAGTAAATCTCCTCTTACATATATACCCCATTGGTTCTGTTTCTCTGGAGAACTGTGACTAACAATCTCAGGTTTCATACCACCAAATCGCAAAAAAAAAAAAAGGAAGCAAAACCATGAGAGCAATAGCTTAACCAAAGATGTTTACAAATAGAAGTGCGCTAGAAGAATGGGAGGCACAGTCTCACTGGTCCATCTCGATGCCAGTATCTCATGGGAGATGAAGACCATTGCCTGCGGGTCACCCCAAGGGTGACAAGCTTCCCAGTCAGCCCTTCCTCCAAGGTAAGACCCTCCCGGAGCCCTCCCTTCAAGACCCACTCCCAGCACACACGACAAAACATACAACTTCACCTCACCAAAGTCTGTGTGGCTAACCATGGAGCTGATTGAAATCTCTTTTATTCCACATATTCTCTTCCCAGAGGAAGAGCACAAAACAAAACTGTGAAATCAGTAAGCTAATGATTTTCTCTCCTTCAGGCAACTGTGCATATTACTCAGCTGTAGAGCCGAGGGGATTATTTTGAAAAGGTTTTTCTCTCCTTCAGGTTCTTGCTTCCCGTCTCCTTCATTAGTCCCCTCACCTGGTACGACTGCACCCTCGCTGGTCCCCGAGCTGTTATTAAGAAACCACATTACCTCGTGAAGTGCCACGAAGCCTTATTTCCAGGTGCAGAATAAGGAAACTGGGGAGACAGTATGTACAGGGGTTATTCCCCGACTCCAGAGCCCAAGTGCTGCTGAGTAACCTGCTCACTTTCTGTCTCTGGGACCTCTAAGCACTACAGAAGTAGAAGCAATTACGGCACCTACTTGAAAGTTCTGCTGGGCGGATACAAAGAGTTCGCAGACTCGAAGCATGGACAAGGGTCCCTAGCGCAGAGTAAGTGATTAGCAAACACTCGATACCTTTGGTTCTTTATTTTTATCACTTACAAAAGAATTGCTGTTGATGATAAAACCCTGGAGAAATAGACAAGACAATGGAAATCATACCTGGTCTTAGCATCCAAAGATATCCGTTATTAGTATTTTGAAATAGTTGACAATCTACAGATCTCTGCTGTATACACGAATTTCTTAAATTTTTTAAAAAGAAAGGGCACTATAGAATATAATTTTGTTTGCTACTCTTTTCACTCAATATTATGAATATTTTCTTATGCCCCTAGTGTTCCTCCAAGTATGATTCTAATGAGTATATGCACTACTATACGGCTGTAATAGAATTTGTTTTGCCATTGCCTGACCACTGAGCCTTAAGATAACTTTTAGTTTTCTACAATTACAAATAATGCTGCAGCAAAGACAACTGTTACTTGGTTTTGGTCTGCTTCATGATTGTGTCTGGTATAGAAAGCAGGACCTGAGATTACTTCTGGTCATCTCTAACATCAGGCCCTTTGTGCTGCAGGAAACAGTGGCCCAGTGTTCTGTTTAACACACACACTGGTCATTCGGCTAGAAGCCAGGGGTCGGGGGCAGGGTTGGAGAAACAGGTAAAAACACCTTCCTAACTTCCATCAGGTGAACGGGGATGCCGTGCCCCATAAAGCCAAACATGACCAGGCCATAATCTGGGCGTGCTCTACCCTCTTTGGCCTGAGAGTCTGTAAAAATTCATTCCAGATTCTAGCATCAGCTTTTCTGTATTGTTTTTGTCTTTTTCTTTGCCCATATGAGTGTCTTTTTTTTTTTAAGATTTTATTTATTTATTTGACAGACAGAGATCACAAGTAGGCAGAGAGGCAGGCAGAGAGAGAGGAGGAAGCAGGCTCCCTGCTGAGCAGAGAGCCCGATGCGGGACTCGATCCCAGGACCCTGAGATCCTGACCGAGCCAAAGGCAGCGGCTTAACCCACTGAGCCACCCAGGCGCCCCGCCCATATGAGTGTCTTATTGGAAATTTGGGAGATGCCATGTCAAAAAAAAAAAAAAGAAAATGCTAGCTGATCTCTGTTTTATATTTTGAATGTAATTTATAGTGTGTAATCGCATGGTTGTGAGCCACTGATCACATCAAGCACACCCCTCACTCCCAGCTACCACCAGCTGATGTGACTCCCCCTTCTTCTCTTTCTCCTTTTTCCTCTTCTTTTCTTTCTTCCTCCTCCTCCTTCCCCCTCCTCCTCCTCTGCTACATGCTCTTTTGTCAAATCCCATTCCCTTCCCCAAAGACACTCATGCTCAAGCATTTAAGGTGTGTCTACTCAGTGTAAATTTCAGGCCCGCCTTACATGAATAGCTGTGGAGATAGTAACAGTATAGTCTGTATACTTTTAATGCAGATTGTATCTTGCTACTTATTTCATATTATCTTTCATGATGGCAGCATGTTCCTGAAATTGGGTCATGCTTCCATACCTAGGCTTAGTTCATTCTGCCGATTATTCCCTTCTGCACACGTGCCGTATTTTACTCCTCTCTTCCTCACAAGGTGGTTGTCCACACTGTCTTCAACTCTTACCTATTGTGCATAGCACTTCAGCAAACTATTTCATCTTTGCACAGTTCTCGTGGCAGAAAACTGTTTGTACAAATCTTCCCCATAGAACGATCCAGAAGAGAACTGCTAAAGCACAGGGCATTCAGTGTTAATTTCACTAAATGGCTCTCCAGAAGGGCTACGCCAGCCCTCGTGACAATTAGCAGCTATTGAGATTATGAGTCTCTCCACAAGCTCGCCAGCACTTGTTATTGTCCAAATTTCCTTTTTGCCAATCGCATAGATGCCAGCTGGTGTTTTATCTTTATTTTTGTTGGTCTCTTTGTCAATGAAGCTGAAAATGTCATACATTTCTCAGCCATTCAGGTTTCTCTTTTGTAAACTGATGCGCCCACTTAGAGGGTTTTCTTGTTTTGCATATTTCATAACTATTTCTTACATATTATAAATTAATCCTTTATCAGAGATGCTGAAAATAGTTCCCTGAAACCACGCACCCAGCCAAACTCTATTTTAAATAACTTATACTTGTCTACCATTGAAGAAACTCTACCTTGTGAAAGACATGGTGTTGGACGTAACAGACACGCAGCTCCCTCATTCCCTTCCCTTTTTAGAACCTCTAAAACACTCTATTCTTGTATTTCTAGATTTTACTTTTTAAGCAGAAAATAACCTTTTTTACTGTTTTGTTATAACTCATAGCTTTGGCAGTAATGATTAGCAGTAGCCATACATGGCCTTTATTATAACCACTCTGCATAAATGGGAAACTATTTCACAATTTCACAAATGGGAAACTATCATAGGGACACTTTTGGTGTATCGTGGCTTTGAGGTGATAGAAAAACCAAAGCTTATCTGGCTTTTCCACGTCATTTATGTTGTGAAATGTTAATTGTGTCTTCTCATACTTATTATTTTATGTACACGATTTTTTTTTTCCTATTCCTACTATCCTTGCTCTTTAAGGTCTTGGTGGTTTGAAGCTGACAAGGGCATGGCAAGCCTTCATTCATCACGGCCTCTCAAAATTCTCGGAGATTAGGGCAGGTGTTCCAGCAACAGGGAAGATAATCCCAGTTTTGCAATCCTCGCTTCGGCCCACAGCAGCTCTATAGCACAGGCTCTGCCTTTGCTTGCACACGCAACACTTTCCACCACAGTGTCAGTCAGCCTATGTTAGGGGTAGGCTGTACACTTTACGGAGGGCTCCTGAACAGGAACATAGACTTCCAGACCAGTGAGCCCTAAAAAATATATGCATAGGAATTGCTCAGGATGTGAGGTGGTGGTACTAGATGTTTTCTCTCACAATGATGTTCTCTTTCATGTAGAAGACTGCAGATTAAATAGTGTTCCTGGCCAGCATACCTACCCTTCACTTATCAGCAGGAAATGAAATCACTTACTAGTTATTGGAAAGGAGAAACAGAAACATGGCATGCTAGCCCAAAGATGATGATGCCACTTCCTCGTGGGATCGAGATGGCACTCTACCCTCCTCCATTCCAGAAGTCTGCAGCCCTGTGCTGAGGTTTACCTGGCCCGGCACTGCCTATAACTGAGGGAATGCTCTTCTAATTCTGGGGCTCAGAGTCAGAAACAAGGCTTACTCACAGATAAAATCTACCTCTTCCAGCTTAAATCTTAAAAGTAATCAAGGCAATATGCTGAGTCCTTTTTTTCTTATTTCTCAATTGACTTAGAATTGAGAAGGTAAAAAGGGTCACTGAGGCTCCCAATGAGAATAAAGTTTGTTAAACAATACAGGTAATTAAATTTCACTGGAAATCTTCATTTTTAACAAGATTCCCAAGTAGGAATCCAGTAGGCTCCCATGATGACCCTGGAAACATTGTTTTAAATATATTTAGGAGTGGCCATTATAACCCAGTATCAGGATGATTTTTAAAAAGTAGAACTCTACAAATTCATGTAATTGGAATTTTATTTTTCATTCAATTTTATGTAAAATTTTCATAGCAAAAGTGGTATTTATTGAGTAGCTATTTTTTTAATTGTCCCATTGTCATGAGCTTAAGATACATCATTCCAACTTTTATGAAGCCATGAATTTATTACTGCAAATTTTTCCAGATAAGGAATCCAAGTTCCAGAGAGATTTCATGAATTTCCTACAGCTTTGAAGGTAGCTAAAGGACAGATGAGGTTTGGACTTACATCTGTTTGGGTCAATGTTTTTTCTGCTAATCTGCTTTCTTATTTATACCTACATGGATTCATAAAGTGAACCATTATTCAGTATATCCAGAAAGTGAGAATTCACACCCACTTTCCTAAATGTGATAAAAAAATATATCTGTTTTATTCCAATATCAAGTTGTTGTCTCTAGATCATGTTTGGCACTTATAATTCTCTCCAGATAATATAATATGCCTTCACTGAGAAGGTACATATGAATGAGAAGGAAATAAATATGTGTGAGTTGAGCCTATTTTCTCTTCCCATTAGTGTATAATGGCTACTTGGTCATTATCTTATTTTCAACATCAACATCAAAAGTAGGGGCGCCTAGACGGCTCAGTTGGTTAAGCATCCAACTCTTAGGTTCAGCTCAGGGTGGTGAGATTGAACCCCATGTTGGGCTCTGGGCTGGGCATGGAACTTGCTTAAGATTCTCTCTCTTCCTATCCCTCTGTCCCTCCCCGCACCCTGGTCATGCTTGCTTGCTGCCTAAAAAAAAAAAATTAAAAGATACAGGCTGGAGAGTGCAATGAAAAGAACACAGAAATTGGAGTAAGGATCCCCAATTCTAATTTTTATCTCTTTTGCTTCCTGGCAACTTGAGGTTTTTCTCAACTATAAAATAATAGGGTTGCTTGAGATCAAGGGCGTACATCACCATTTCTCCCATTTTCTTCTGTTAAAAAAACATTTTTGTTCTCAACTGACCTGCAGGCAGAGCTGCAAAGGCTTCTTGGTCCAGGATTCTTGACAGCTGCCACCAACTGACTGAGTTGGCACGCCATCTAAACCTTCTTTACCGTTGCTAAAATAGATCAGACCAGAAAATCTTTCCACCTTTAAGTCTAAGACTGCTGTCAGCAGGGTCCAAAGAGATAGTAGCAGTTAGGTGAAAAACCATAAGCCAGAACTTCAAACCTTAATGAGTCTGAGGAAGACTGGCTTGTATTGGATATAATCCCTTTCACATAGCAACTTCCACAACCAGTGGTTTTTCTGCTCTCTGAAAATACACAGCTTGACCTGCAGGCGAGAAAAAGAGTCAACATCTTCTTCCCTGATGTCTCCCCATCAGGTGACTTGAAGCAATATGAGCGATGCCCACAGAGTATTTGTTATGAAATCCAGAAGAAAAGCCATGCAAGAAATGTAAACCCAGATCTGTTTCAAATCTCCTGGGGAAGGAAGGACCCAGAGGCTATGTTTCTGCGTTAGGGCAGAGTAGGGACTATCCTGCTGCTAGGGTGTAACCACCGCCAGGCCACCAGGGCCTCATTAGTGACAGAACGTCAAGCTGCTATCCGGTAATACATCGCCTTTCCCCTCCTCTCCCAGTAAGTAACTGCTTCTAGAAATCACACCTGCTTACTCAGGACTTTGGAGCAGAGAAATCTCAAAACTCAAGAACAACCTCTAGATAAGTGAGCTCTTGTGAAATGTTTGTCCGCCAGGAAGATACCCCAAAAAACTCCAGTCCCCTCCAGGAATCCAGAAGCCCTGTGCCCAGGTCTCTACCACCCCCACCAAACGTAGCTGATGAGATGAAATGATGGCGGTTTCTAAATTATAGTACTTGTGTTCAAATCGATAGGCACTTCTGTGAGTCTGATCAGGACTGCAGTTAACCCATTCATCACATGCTCTAATACAACGTGTATCTTCTCATTCTCACTGACCCTCCCTCAGCACCCTTATCATCCCGAGAAACAGTATCACATGTTCCACTTCTGAGGGTTCCCCATGTGATCCGCAGTTTCCCCTTGTTGATAACAGATGCCTCCTGCCACCTGTGACCCAATAGGTCTAAAGTGTTTGTTTGCTAATTGACGCCAAGCCCTCTTCTGTTTAGCCCTGGACTTGACCCTCCCCTGCCTCAGATGCTGGCGTCCCCTGAGCTCTAGTTACAGCATGCACCTGGTGTTTCCTTTGTTACCAGAAGCTTCCCTCGCAGCACAACCCTGTGCTACATCCAAGAGCAGAAACACGCGTGCTGTAAGGGTGACAGTCAGGCATTCACCGAATGCAGAATTCAAGAACTCCCTGCCCTCCCCTGCCATCGTGTCCACATAGAACGCCCCGTGTGTGCTTTTCCTGACAGTTTGAAAGGGCCTTTGAGGTTTAATCAGTCGATAGCGGCAAAAGGATAACACAGCGTTCATAGTGGGAATTCTTATCTTAATGCTGCTGCCGGCAGAACACCAAAGACCGCACGATTTGCAGTTGATTTCGCTGTAAGGAATAGGGGTCAGGGTGATTCTTGGGTTACTATATATAAAAATACTACTTTCTCCACTCAAAAGTGATCCCTAGGCAATATGTAACAGCAACTTGTAAGAAGTTCAAGGTAAAATATTTCTTCTAAGGGAATACATTCCTTTCCCCTAGAGTTCATCCTAAAATAATTCCTGAATTACTAAACGTGGTTTTTTATTATTATTATTATTATTATTATTATTATTATTACTCCTCTTTATTTTAGCAAATGGTCATTCCTAATTAAGTCGATGATGGAAGATGAAAAACTTACTCTCACTGATGCACCAGAAAAAGAAAAATAAAAAAAAAAAACCAAGAAACAAAAAACAAAACCATGACTTGCCATGACTAAGCAAACATCAAACTTTTACAGTAGTTAAGGGCTCGAATCATAAAGACGATTTAGAAATCTGTGAAAACACCTGAGTTTTCAAAATATAACTATTGTATATATTTACCGTATTTACTTTATATGCCTTATACACTTTTTTCTTAGGGTTCTAATGCTATTTAGCATTCCAGTTGTTTTATTAATTCAAATTTCCTACAACACATTTCAACTGCTTTCTGCTGCGAATGTGGTGCTCGGGCCCGAGGCTCTGGTGTCACCGCAAAGATTTTGGACAATGCAGTATTTTGTACTCTGCCCTGTTTCAGAATCTGAATTTTTCACCAGACCCCCTGGTAGTTCAGATGTATGCAAAAATGTAAAAATGATTTTGGATAAAGAACTGAGCCTGGGTGCTTTGACAAGATCTCAGATTCAAGTCGCATGACTTTTGAATTTAGACAAGCTTTCAAATTTTTTAAAATACCATACTCTCTTGGGACGCCTGGGTGGCTCAGTTGGTTAAGCAGCTGCCTTCAGCTCAGGTCATGATCCCAGCATCCTGGGATCGAGTCCCACATCGGGCTCCTTGCTCAGCGGGGAGCCTGCTTCTCCCTCTGCCTCTGCCTGCCTGTGCTCGCTCTCTCCCCCCCACTCTGATAAATAAATAAAATCTTAAAAAAAAAAATACCATCGTCTTCTCTTGTAGGAATACAGTAACCTAGACCTTACAGGGTTGTCATGAGGTCGAAGCTGGCTAATTCCCATAAAGAAGTTAATTAGCATAGGATTTAGCATCCAGAAGTTTTCAGCAATGTTTGCTGTCACCTTTCCAAAGGTTATGGGCTCTCAGAATAATACAGTTTAAGTGCTTTGCCTTACACATGCGATCTACATAGCTCCTCCCCTCGTGCTTCTACTCAGAATTACTACTGTGACAAGTAGAGAAAAGCAAGGGGCTAACCCATGTTTGTAAAAAATGCTCTAGATTGAGTCACTGACTATTAATTTCTCATCACAAATGCATTCATTCATTTACAATGAATGAATTCACTTATTTATTGGCTACTCTATTTTCTATACTATGCCAAGTACTTGAATCACTGTAAATTTTTGCGATAGACACTTTTCTTTTTCTTTTCTAAATAGGGTGCAGCTGGAGCCCACCGAGTGCCCTACATGGCTTTGGGGGGAAGGGAGAAATATTTTCCAGTTCTTGTGCAGGGGCTGGGAGAGGATGGGCTGTGATGCCCTGAAGTTAAGGGTCGCTCAAAGAGGGGTGCCTGGGTGGCTCAGTTGAGTTGAGCATCTGACTCTTGATGTTGGCTTGGGTCTTGATCTTGGGGTCATGAGTTTGAGTCCCATGTTGGGCTCCATGCTGGGTATGGAGCCTACTTACAAAGAATGGAATCACGCCCACAGCACAGACCTCTGGAGTTCCCTGGGGCCAGGCAGGGGAGTCTTGGGATGAAGGACACCTGGGTGCCCCAAGTGCTGGCAGTCCCTTGTGCCAGCTTCAGAGGACTCGCAAACCCTACACCCACACCCTTCTCCCCCCCACCTCCCCATTCAGTGCAGTGTCACCTCTGCCCAGGGGCCTGGCCGGGTGTAATCCAAGTCTCTAGATGGTTAGAAAGTAATTAGAGAACCGTTCAAAAATAAATTTTCTTAGTTGATAAATTTCAAAGAACTCCCAGTATTCTTAAAGATCAGAAAATGGAGATCCCTGGGTAAGGAGAAAAAAGAGTCACTGAAAGCATGAGATAGGAGTTCTGCTGGAAGATGAGCACAGTGTGAATATTCACAGATATGGGAATGAAGGAGACATTCATGGAGAAACATGGTATCTAAGGTCGAAAACTACATATGCAAACATTTTACTATTACATCTAATTTAATTTAACTTGCGTTTGAGTAACTCAGCAAATTGGTAAAGACACAGGCTGGCTTATAAAGTATACGTACATTCCCTGAAAATGCCAAATTTCATCCCCAAAGCCTATATAATTAATTTTATTCTCCCTACTCTTTTCTTAAGCTCTAAGGAGCTAAGCCTGTGTCCAAGACAATGCATCCATATTTTAAGATTCATTATTATCAACATGTTTAATAAAAGAAAGAGTGTATAGAATATTTACATTAGGGGCGCCTGGGTGGCTCGGTGGGTTAAAGCCTCTGCCTTTGGCTCAGGTCATGATCCCAGGGTCCTGGGATTGAGCCCCATATCGGGTTCTCTGCTCCGGAGGGAGCCTGCTTCCCCCTCTCACTGTCTGCCTGCCTCTCTGCCTACTTGTGATCTCTGTCTGTCAAATAAATAAATAAAATCTTTAAAAAAAACAAAAAGAATATTTACATTAACCAGCAATATAGATGGGTACAAGTCTCCTTGGTGTGTGTCATTTATGAGAGGCTATACTATGCTCCAGTGAGAGTGATAAACAATTTCAAATTCCCATTGGTTTAATCCAACAAAATTTCTATTTCTGGGTCTGAACGACATCCCAGAGTAGTTCTCCTTTTCTCAGTATTCTGGCTGCTTTGATCTGTAGATGACTGTATATCAGCACATGGTTCCACAAATACCAAAGCAGGGAAAGAGAGATCACAGAAAATATTATAGCCGTTCTTAACTGCTTCTAACCAGAACATATGTCACTTCCATTTCTATTTCCCTGGACAAACCAAGTCACATGGTTGTGGTTGATTTCAAAGGGAGAAGAAATAAGATGCTGTTTGTATGCTGGGGAGGGGAAAAGAACTGTAATTCCAAGAGTAGAGGAGTTTAAAGAGTAACACAACCATAGAGTGATAAAAGTCTGTCTGCAGGGGTAATGACAACCCCTTGCACACATTTTCCTCTGCCTTTCTAGAAATGTTTGAATACATGTGATTAAATACAGAACTTACTTTTATGATGTTTTATTTTAAGTGAACTTTATCATTCCATATGCACTGTTCTGTAAGTTGCTTCTTTGATCTGTTTAACAGATGGTTTTGTAGATATCGATCTAGCTGCTTCTTTTCAACATTTTTCTTCATATTAACTCTGAAGTACAGAAATGCCCTCCTATATCTAACTTGATGCGTATCTACTTCGCTTCCAGTTATCTTTTTAAAGATTTGTTTATTTATTTGAGCAAGAGAGAGAGAGCACAAGCAAGCAGGGAGAGAGGCAGACGGAGAGTGAGAGGGAGGGAATCTCAAGCAGACTCCCCACTAAGCATGGAGCCCAGCAACAGAGGGTTGGATCTCATGACCCTGAGATCAGATCTGAGCTGAAACCAAGAGTCGGATGCTTAACTGATTGTACCACCCAAGTGCCCTAGTATTGCCTTTTTAATAAATGGTGCTAGATTAATTTCATATCAAAATGAGGAAAATGTTTTGGCCATTATATCACTGTGCAAACAAAAATCGATTCCAGATAGATTATAGGTCTAAATGTATAAATCTAAATGTTTAAAAAAAAAAGGATGGGGGTTTAAAAAAGAACTTAGGAGGAAATTTCATCATGCTGGTGTAGACTAAAATAAACACAAGCCAAAATCAGTAACCTCAAAATTTTAAAAATTAGTTAGATTGCTATAAAATAAAATATTGCTGTTCATCAAAAGAAACCATTCACAAAAGTGTAAAGGCAAGTCACAGGGTGGAGGAAGAACTTTTCAATACTTCTATCTAAAAAGGACTAATATGAGAATATATAATATATAATATGTATATAATACACATTATATATAATGTATATAATATATAAAGAAAACCTATAGATAAATGTAGAAAACCTATATATATAGAAAATATAGAAAGCCTATAGATAAGAGAATATCAGGAAACCAAAGAGAAAAGTAGGCAAAAAACTATCACTTTACCAAGAGGTATATGCAAACGGTTGGATAAGCACAGAAAACTTGCATTTAACTTCATTAGTCAACAAAAAAACTACAATTTAAATGAAATAACTTCTGGGGCGCCTGGGTGGCTCAGTGGGTTAAGCCGCTGCCTTCGGCTCAGGTCATGATCTCAGGGTCCTGGGATCGAGTCCCGCATCGGGCTCTCTGCTCAGCAGGGAGCCTGCTTCCTTCTCTCTCTCTCTGCCTGCCTCTCAGTGTACTTGTAATTTCTCTCTGTCAAATAAATAAATAAAATCTTTTAAAAAAAAAAATAAATAAATAAATAAATAAATAAATAAATAAATAAATGAAATAACTTCTTCACAACCACTATAATACCCAAACAAAGGTAACAGATGATTCCAAGTCTTAGTGATCATGTAGAATTATAAATACACTTAAGTTGTATCCTTATAATTGTTTCACTTTTGCGTATATACATTACATTTAAATAAAAAGTTAATTAAAGATAATTGTCCACTCATATAAAACTCTTAACAAACTGGGTACGTGGGGGATGGAAGGAAACTCCTTTAACCCAATTAGGGATACGTGATGATAAAAAGCACCATGTTTAGCGGTAAAATACAGGAAAATTTTCTTCTCAGATTTAGATCACTACATCTATTTGACAATTTATTAGACATCACAGCTAGTTGGAAAAGTTTTTAAAAAGGAAAAAGAAAGGAAGGAGAGAAGAAAAAAATTTATAGACTATTCGACTATTGGCATTAATTTGAAAATTTAGAAAGTTTACTAGACAGAACATAAATTTTAGTGTTTTAAGACATAAAAAAGTCTTCAAATAAATTTTTAAAATTAAGGAACACAATATGTTTATCCAATTACATAAGCAAAATATTCAAAATGGTCCAAAGAGCCATGAATATGTTCTCAATCTCACAATATACAAGGGAATCAAATTAAAACCCCAAGAAAATACAAATCAATCAGAATGAGCGCAGTTAAAAAAGACCGACGAAATACGTGGAAAAGAGAGTTTCTAGCTGCCCGATTAGAAGTAGCCAAAAAGCGGACATAATCCAAACACCAGACAGACGGATACAGGAATTGTGGCATTCCTACAAAGCCACCGGCACATGAAGAGGATTCTAGTGGTGAGGAGGGTTCAGCTCTACCGGTTACATTTTATTACTTGGTTTACTAGTGGTTAACCGGTCTGTGAGCTTTCGTGATGCTTTCCATTCGGCAATTTTGTGTTTAAAACTTCAAAGGAGTTGTAGTAAGCCTTACCAAAATAGGCAAATAAAATATATATGTATAGCTTCCAAAACAGCAAGTAAAATACTAAGCAAACAAAAATTGGGCATTTAAATTAAAACTTCGTAATTCCAACAGAAAACGAGAGAGACGGAGGGAGGGAGGGAATTTCACCTTTTCAAGGTAGATGCTGAAAAAGACCGTATTTTTCTTTTTAATGCCGTATGTAATGATTTATTTATTAACATGGAACTATATCCATGGAATACTATTCTGTGAGAAAAGCACATAACTGAACTCCTAGTATTTTGTAAACAATTTACTAGTTTTATACTCAGAAAATCAACTATAAGGGAGCTTCAAAAACCTTCTTGCCCGTGTACCTGGGTATTTCAGTCAATTAAGCGTCTGCCTTTGGCTCGGGTCGTGATCCCAGGTTCCTAGGATCGAGTCCCACATCAGGCTCCTTGCTCACTGGGGAGACCGCTTCCCCCTCTGCCTCTACTCCTCCCCTGCTTGTGTACTTTCTCTCTCTCTGTCAAATAAATAAACAAAAATCTAACAAAACAAAACCGTCCTGCCCCTACCTCACTTGAGTCCATCCCGAGCAAAGAACAGGACCAGATACCATGGTCCAGTCTGCTAGTCCAGGTTACGGACTACTTGCTCCTCCCTGTGTCTTACAATTTTTTGGATTTTTCATATTTTCTTCATATTTGGTCTTATGACAGTTTTTGCTTCTCCCTCTTTTGCTGGATTTCTGTGTTTAAACTCGAGCATGTGTAGACATTTGGCACTCACTAGACCTCTCTCGTTTAGGCAGATTCCAGGTCCTCTCTGTCCTGAATCTCTAAGACATGTGTAGACAGTTTTTTGCAGCTCTCACTTCCACCCCCCTGCCACCACCAGGCCACTAAAATCACTTAAAAGACACTATTTCTTAGTACCCTTCTTTCAGAGACACAACAGTCAACCACGCGATGTATTTATGATTACCAATTTTTTCACTGATATACACCACATATATGCGTAGTTACGTAAGAAAAAAAAATCTGTGAAAACTGTTGATAAGAAAGAATTGGATTTGAACTGTTTCTTTTGTGATCTGAGCTAATATCACCTTGGTAGAAATACAGCATTATCCGGCAGAGGTCTTCCGGGGTTCTGATTATGGGTCCAAACAAATCACAGTGCAATCCATCACATTCCCACACTGTCAGCTTTGGGCTGACTCACTCGATTGTCCTTGAAAGTGCCGTTGCATACTTCTTTTTTTTTTTTTTTTATTCCAGTCATTATGGAAAAGGTGCATTGTATAGTGTAGGCAATCACATTTACTAGAAAATGCCCTTGGCTTGCTTGCTTATTATGTGCACGGAGGTAAGGGAAGGAAAAAAAAAAATCTCATGGGTTATTTCCCTCAACCCTGAAAGAAAAAACTAAATTAATCTATAGAAACTCCTTTCAATAGCTTTCCCTGTACGAAATTCATTCTCACCTATGTGGCTCCTGAGAGGGAGAAGTCTGACCAGGTATGAGCCTATGGAACACATCCGTAGCAGAGTCAAGTTCGAGTTAAGATTTCAGGAGCTGTATCTAGCCCAAATTTCAAATATGCTTATTATGGCTTGCTCAAATCCCATGTGCTGTGGGGTATGATAATTCCTGAAAAAGCAGTTCTCCTGGCAGATTAAGAGAACAGTTTGCTTTTGCCTCAGGCCATTAACATTTTAATAAAACGGTCGTCAACTGTGATAACAATTCATCTTTAGGGGACTTTATCTATTATTAACCTTATTAAATAACAAGTTTATTATTGCTGACATGTAGATTTTCCAGCCTTCATCAAGCATGCTTCTCACTCCAGCTCTCTTTCATTCTCTCTCTTTAAAAATTTAGTTCAATTAAGCTGAATTTCTGTGCCAAGTGCATATTTACAAGTTTGTTGGTTTGTTTTCCTTTGGAGCGATTTGAAAATTATTCTCATTTCCAATAATAGTTGATTAAGCTAAACACATTTTATGCGTTTTGTTGAGGACCACAATCTGTTAAGCAGGAATAATTTACTACTTTGATTTTGGTGAAAGATGCAATTGTCAGTCTTAAGAAAATGTTATTTTAGGAAAGAACGGGCAGTCAAAAGATACAAGTTAAATTTTATTGTCATGTAGCAAGAAGGTGTTATAATTTGCAATTATGTTCCCTACCAACAGCATCATGTCCAATATACTTTATTCAAACAGTTATAAACACCCTCTTTAATCTATGATTGACCAAGGAAAATAAATCCAGCACTACTGTTCTAAAATATAGGAAGAAGAAAACAAAAAGACAGGAATGTGATGGTCCAGGATGTGTCTGGGGAACTCAAGATGATCCACTCGAGTAATAGTCAAGGACTAGAGAAAAAGGAACAGAGTGTAGGATTAAAAAAAGAAAAAAATATTTGGGACACCTGGGTGGCTCAGTCGGTTGAGCATCTATCTGTCTTCGGCTCAGGTCATGATCCCGGGGTTCTGGGATCGAGTCCCACATTGGCTCCTTGCTCATCAGGGAGCCTGCTTCTCCCTCTGCCTGCTGCTCCCCCTGCCTGTGCCCCTTCTCTGTCCCTCTCTCTGGCAAGTAACTAAATGATTAAAATCTTATAAAAAAATGTTTGGAATCAATTTTAAAGTATAAAAAAACAGAAATGTGTTAAAGGAAAAAGAAATCAGGAAGGATGCTCTGATCAATTTATGTCAAACAGGGAAAAACCTCATCAGATTGGGGTTTTAAGCAACTCTGCAGCAGTCTACAGAAGCAGTTGTGGCTGTTAAGTCTGGGAGGCAGGTCAATTCTATGATGGCAGTTCCAAGAGGCTCCCCAAAAGATGGTGAGGCCCTCAGCTTGGTAGAGAGGGTGGCAAGGAGACACGTGTCATATACAACAGTCATTTCTGAAGAATGTTCAGTAGGACTGGATGAAGGGGAGAGATGCGTACGAGAAGAACAAATCTGAGATTTCCAGTTTGAACACCTAAGTGACGATGTCCTCAACCATCAACCGGGGCAGAAAAGTATAAAGATAAATATTACAGTGAAAAGACACTGAGTCCTACTGGCATGTGTATAGTTCTGAAGTCTGTGGATGGCATTGACAGTTTCCAATACTGGAAAAACAAAACAAAACTGCCTTGTACACCTACATTTCTAAGATGAAGCAAACCTCAGCTTTTGGGTTAAGAAAGAATTATATGGGGACGCCTGGGTGGTTCAGTCAGTTAAGTGTGTGCCTTCAGCTCAGGTCATGATCCCAGGGTCCTGGGATGGAGCCCCGCATCAGGCTCCCTGCTCAGCGGGGAGCCTGCTTCTCCCTCTCCCTCTGCCCTCCATTCCCTGCTTGTGCTCTCACGCTCGCTTGCACTCTGGCAAATAAATAATAAACAAAATCTTAAAGAAAGAAAGAAAGACAGAAAGAAGAAGGAGAGAGAGTGACAGGAAGGAAGGGAGGGATATATATACTGGAGTCTATCTATATAGGACAAAACGTTTTCCCAACTCCTACTCACCTTGCATTTGTACTTTCTTTCCGTGTGTGTATGTGTGTGTGTGTGTGTGTTTGATATGATTAAAACTATTGTTACATGCTTGTCTTTATTGTGTTACGTTAGCCACCATACAGTACATCATTAGTTTTTGATGCAGTGGTCCATGATCCATTGTTTGCATATGACACCCAGTGCTCCCTGCAATCATGCCCTCTTTAATCCCCATATCCAGCATTTGTATGGTTGAGCATCTATCTGTCTTCGGCTCAGGTCATGATCCTGATAAAAGTATCTAAAAGTATCTAAAAGTAGCACTGATACAGCTCTTTCTTTATTCCTATACTCACTGACTTGTTCAGAACTTAGTCTCACGTGATCTATTACAACAATCCTTCCCCTGCTCACCCTGCTTTCAGTTTTATCCCTCACAGACACGTGTGCTGTGCAGCTCTCAGAATCATTTTTGTGGCCTATGTAGATGACAACAATGAGCTCAATCAGCGGCACAACGGGACATAGCACCCCTTTACACGAGGCTGATTCTGTAATGTAATTGTACTGTCCTGAAGTAAAGTTCACTGATATCTTAACCCATCAATGCATTTAATTTCAAAATAAATCAGTAAAAATAATGAAGATAAAATAAAATAAGCTGTGGCAAAATAAGGTGTATTTCAATACAAAAATGTTCAGGCACTGGTTAATATCAGCCACCAACCGGAAGATGTAATGAAGTGAACCACTGCTTGCATCTTTATGTACAATCTCAGTGGATAAACAAAGGGAGTCCAGTGCAGTTATGCGGGCTGGGGTAGCAATGGCGCTGATCATAGAATTTCCTTCATACGTATAAGATGTCTGCTAAAGTTGCCAATGTAATGAAAAGTCTTTGCATTGTAGTTTTATTCCTGGAAAATGTGATGTATGTTATAGCAAACAATATGGCACGCAAGTATAAAATAGATTTAAGGTGTAGGTTCCAAGCATTATAATTCAGCTATAATTTGTTTTTTATAAGATTTCATTTATTTGAGAGAGAGGGATCTCCTGCATACAGAGGGAGAGGGAAAGGGGGAAGTAGACTCCTCACTGAGCAGGGAGTCCAATGCAGGGCTCGATCCTAGGGCCCTGGGATCGTTACCTGAGCTGAAGGCAGATGCTTAACCCACTGAGCCACTCAAGAGCCCCAATTCAGCTATAATTTAAATGTCCAACGTGACATTTCAAAGTTGTGAAGGGAAGAAAAAATTCTTCATTATGTAGAAAAGTCCCAGGTGTTGTAGGAAGTACCATCTCCTACTAGACACCAGGAGTGCCTCCTAGGTGATCTAATAATCTAAAAATTGCTCTCCAAAGCATCATATGGGCCTTTCAAATGTTCTACATGCTGTAGGACTACATTGGTAAGTAAAGAGATTTGAAGAAATGATGGTGGGAAACTTTCTAAATTTGGTGCCACATATAACTCTACAATTCAAGCAGCTCAGCAAATCTAAACAGGTTAATTTCAAAGAAACCCATGCCTGGACACATCATGATCAAACTATTAAATATCAGAGATTAAGTATGGAAACCACCTTGAGAAAATATGATACATTAAACCACCCTGAGAAAATATGATACATTATGATACATATACATTATATATGATACATTATATGATGTATGTATGAACAATGATTAAAATAATTGCAGATTTATCATCAGAAGACACTGAAGTGTGTCTTTAAAGGACTATTCGTAAAGGAGTCGAAGTATAATTCTATACCCTTATAAAGTATCCTTTAGGAATGAAATCAAAAGAGAAACCTGTTCAAAGTAAAACTAAGGGAAACTGTCACCAGCTGACCTGCTTTATAAAGACTGAAAGAAAGGATTTTCATAGACTGAAGGAAAAGGATCCCAGAAACAATCTAAGATTTTTAGAATTTAGGAAAGAGGATCAAAAATAGTAAATATTTGGGCAAATATAAAAGACTAACTTCAACTCTTTAGTTTTAAAAATTCTACATAAGTATTTAAAACAAGATTATACCATTATGTGGTTGAGTTGCCAAAATATATGGAGTTAATCAATATAAACATTTTAACACAAAGGAGAGTGGGTATGGGGCCTTTTTGCTAGGTTTCTATATTTATGTGACATGGTACAATTTTAAATAAACTATGAAAGATTAGACATGTATATCTTTGTCTAGATCAATCAATAGAAACTAATACAAAGAAATAGAACCCCAAAATTTAACAGGTAAATTAAAATATTTTAAAATATTCAAACAATCCAAAAGAGAGAAGGCAAATGGGAAGTGAAAAGAAGGAAAGCAGAAGAGAAAAACAAAAATGACACATTAAAATAGTACACTTGAGTAGAAGCAATTTCTACCTATCAAGAAAATTTCATCAAATTAAAAATGGAATTTTTAGATGATCCAATGATTCCACCTTTGGGCATACACTAAAAAAAATTGAAAGTGGGTACTCCAACAGATATGTGTACACTCATGCTCACAGCAACATTATTCACAAGAGCCAAAAAGGGGGAAGAAATCCCCCCACTTGGGGACAGTGTCCATCAGTGAATACATGGATGAGCCAACTGTGGTATACACGTGCCATGTTGTATGACTAGCCTTAAAAGAAAGGAAATTCTGATGCATGCCACAACCTGGATGAATTCAGAGGACACCACACTAAGTGAAACAGGCCAATCATAAAAAGATAAATATTGTAGGATTTCACTTATATGAACTACTCGGAATAGTCAAATTCATAGGGACAGGAAGTAGAAGAGCAATGGCCCCAGCAGAGGCTGGGGGAATGAGAAGTTGCTGCTCAATGGGTTCACAAGATGGCCCCAGCAGAGGCTGGGGGAATGAGAAGTTGCTGCTCAATGGGTTCACAAGAT
>NC_081561.1:17863047-17870847 GCF_022355385.1 Mustela nigripes | reverse complement strand
ACAAAGAGCTCTGGCTGCACAACAATGTGAATGTACTTACCACTGAACCGCACACATAAAAATGGCAAAGATGGTAGGTTCTACGTTATGTGTATTTTAGCACAGTTTCAAAAAAATCTCTTCCAACTCATAACAAGGATACAAACAACCCATTGAAAAATGGTGAAAATATCTGAATGGAGACTTCCCAGATAAAGAAACATGCATGGCCAAAGAATATGCACAACATCAACAGTCATCAGAAAAATGCAAATTTAAGCCACATAAAATATCACCACTCCCATTATAATGGCCAAAATTAAAATTACTCACCAAGTACCAGAGAGAATGTGGAACTCCTGTGAAAATGCAAAATGATACAATAACTTAGAAAACTGGTTTTTTTTTTCCTTAAAAAGTTAAATACATCTGCTACTCCTCTTCTAGGTATTTGCAAAATATATATTTGCCCTCACAAAGACCATGCCATTGAAATTTATACACTGTGTATGTGTTGTTAAAATAAATATTTAGAGATTTAAAATAAATATGCATCTTTAGATATCCATACATATTTTGTTGTTAGTTTTCCTCTTAGCACTTAAAATACTGTTTCAGGTGAAATAATTATACCATACTGCACTCATATTAAGCTTTTAAATGGTAACTTCTTATATAAAATTAGAGTTGCAAAAAATTAATACAACTTATTGAAGACTTACAATACATGAGATCTCTTACATACATTGTATTATTTAATCCCTGCATTATACTGTATTTGACTAAAATTAATTGAGCAGTTGCTATTTGTTACACACTTTAGACAGGAAATTTGATGTAATATCTCCAACATCCTCATTTTACTTGTCTTTACATATAAAAAACCAATTGCACACTTAAAGCTGACAGTCCAAAATAAAGTTGCTCAGAAGCCTTTAGACCAGTGGTTGTCACTTGGGGACAGTTTTGTCCCCCAGGGGACCCATGGCAACCTCTGGAGACATTCTCTGGTTATCACAATTGGTGGAATACTACTGGCATCTAGTGGGTAGAGACCAGGAATGCTGCTGAACATCCTACATCACACAGGACTATCTCCTACAGCAGAGAATTTGCCAGCTCAAAATGCCAATCGTGCCACCAAGTTTGAGAAATCCTACATTGGACCCATAATCTAAAACCCTCATCTCCCCTAGGATTAAAACCTACTCACTTTTTCTGTCCACGTCCTGTCCTCCTTTGCATAATTGTATGGTCATGGCACAAAGAAGAAGAGAAAGGAAGATGGGGTCTCCCTATACCTTCCCTATTCCAGGGGGCTGCCCTCATGCAACTCCCCCCCCCCAAGAATCTTCCTGCTTTAGACCTTTCTCCCATTGATGGCGCAGCATATTTGGCATTTCTCCTATGATGGCTAAATACCCATGTCTACACGTCCCCCTTTTCGGTGTGAATTTGGAATACAGCAAGGAGAGGCTATCTGACCCCTTTAGCATCTCATGATGTCCCTGCCTGCTCCACATGCCCCACTCCTCTTTGTAATTTGACCATCGGCCTCCTGCAGGTGGTCTCCATCACACCCTCTCTTTGTGCCCTGACCATTAAGAAAGCTGATAAAGTGTACAGGCCCCCAAAATTGTAAGAATAGGAAATGGGAGGTTGGTTATACATTTAAATCTAGACAGTTCAGTCTGAACAATTAACCCATATTCCATTTTCTCTTCTGTCCAGTCAAAATAGCCTTGATATCCTTTTTGGCTAGTCTAGGATGGACTTTACTTGTTGTCAGGGTGACGGCAGCAATAATGGACTTGGAAGAGGAAGAGAATGTTCTATGTCAGGATGCTGCATACTTCAAGTTTTTAATATCGACAAATCCTCAGATTATAGGAATAATTTTCTTGAATTAACTATTATAATAAAATCTATATTCCAAGCAGTTCTTGGATTTCTCCAGAACGTCAAAACCACAGAATAAAACAGCAATCTTCTGCAATAGAACACTATCTCCACCTGCAGTTAGAAAGACGCTCACGACCAGAACCCCACTCCATAAAAAAGTTCTCTTTAGCAAAGAACTTGGAAGAGAATGCTTTATTTAGAAGACGGCAGTGAATTCTGAGTTGAATTTGTACATCTCCATGCCCCAGTATGACTTCTAGAAACAGACCGGAAGGGCTGCATCTCTCTATTGGAAGTGATGGATCTTGCCAAGTGTGTTATTCCTCAGGTCTGGCTTAAAAAGAAATTGAAGTGAAATTCCCAGGTCTCATCTGAACTATCTCTGCCTTTCACTCTGCATTATCTTCATGAAATTATCTTTATCACCTTCCTCTTTACATTTCTCATGATTGACCTGAAAATCTTATTGGAATTGTTTTCATGGCTTGGTCTTTGGTCTCTCACGTCTCTGGCGAGACAAGACCTGTGAGAAGGTAGCATGGACTTCTGAATAGCACTTTTTTATTCAACTCATACTGCCCTCAAATGTTTACGCTTTTAGTACTCCTGGGTTGTCAAAGACCGGACATGAGTGAATTCACAAACAGTAAGTCTAGAAAATAAAGGAAAGAAAGCCAAAAACCTTGGAAAGGCACAAGACAAAAGTAACAGTAGTTTTTGCTCATTTTGAAAAGTTTTCTTTTCTTCTGACTTGAAATTTGCTCTTTTAGGGTGGTACAACTTCAGTGTGATAGGGAATAACCTGAAGTGAGGCAGAAAAAATAAATTCTCTACCTGGCTACACCCAAGTCTTAGTGGCAACTGAAGAGCCAGAAAGCAAAGATGACGGATATCTAAGATGGACGCAGAGTGACAATGGCATGTGTAAAGACAACTACTGAAAGCTGAGAAAATAAGCTTAAAACAATGTCCTTGATGTGGCATCTACTACCCTGACAGCCATTACTGATACCCCAGTAGCAACTTGCCCACGTGGTATCCAAATCTGGGTTTCTAGTACCATTCTCCAATAAAGGGCTACCTGCAGAAATGACTGATTCTAAGACTAGAGAAGGAAATACACATGATATTCCTGGACCACCTTATAGTGCCAGCAAGTTAGGATGTGCTAAAAACAATCAAACAAAAAAAACCAGAATGAAACAAAACTCCACAATAACCCAAGTGTATCAGAGGAACACAGCAACCAACTCTGAAAGAGCTCCCAACAGGGGTGCCTGGGTGGCTTAGTCGGTTGAGTGTCCAACTCTTGGTTTCAGCTCAGGTCATGATCTTGAGGTTGTGAGATCAAGCCCTGACACAGGCTCAGTGTAGAGTCTGCTTAGATTCTCTCCCTCTCCCCTCCCCCCCAATGTGTACTCTCTCTCTCTCTCTCTCTCTCTCTCTGTCTCAAATAAATAATCTTAAAAAAGAAAAAGAAAAGGAAAGTAAGAAATAACTCCCAATGGCCAATGCTAGAACAACTTGGGCAACAACATATATAATGGTAATACTGGTTTTTAACCTATAGACTAAAATAAATATCCATGAGTTTATACTGATACAAATAAATTGTTGAATAGGGAGAATAGATCAATATTCTTGTGTAGAAGAATTCTAAATAATTTATGTAGCTCTTTCACATGTACGGATATAGAAGACAACTCCTCATTCTTTAAGTGTGAGCTGTGAACAGTGACTTTTTTCCCTAGAGCAAAGTATGGAAAGGAAGGAGAATAAAGAGCTGCTTAATAGTGGAGAATTTGAAGAACACTTCCTCAAGCCAGGTGGTCACGGTCAATGTCAATAGTAACAAGTCATACTGATCACTTGATTTACCCTTGAGCTGATGTGGTAAGAATGGCATCTCACCTCTGTGGATTTCCTCCCCAAAACTCACAACCCAGTCTAATCATGAGTAAAACATCAGAGAACTCCCAGCTGAGGGACCTCCTACCAAGTACCTGACCAGTTCTCCTCAAAACTGTAAATTAAAACCAAGAAAATTCTGAAAACCTGTCACAACCAAGAGGACCCTGAGGAAATTTGACAACTAAAGGCAGTGTGGCTCCTAGATGAGATCCTGGGACAGAAAAAGAACATTAGGGAAAAACTGGAGAAATCTTTATAAATTACAGACTTTAGATAATGTATCAATACTGTTCATGAATTATAATAAATATAATATGGTTACATAAGATGTTTATAAGGGAGACGAACCATGGGGTATACAGGAACTCTCCATAGAATCTCCAAAATAATTCTGTAAATCTAAAACTATCCCAAGATGAAAAGGCTATTTTAAAAAAATAAATAAAAAACTGTCTTTTGAATTTGCGATGTGTTTGCAAAAGTGAGACCAGTCCTAGGCAAAAACAAACATTAAAAACTTGTGTGAAATGCCAAACTGACCACCTAAATTCTTGTTCCAGAACACAATTAATCTAAGCTTGGCAACCATATCTCAGCACCAGTTATCAGTTACCAGTTATCAGACTCTTCTCTCCCTTCCATAGTACTGGCCTGCACACCGGCCCTCTGCAAGTTAATCTGATAGGCAAATCCACGGTAACAGAAGAGGTAAACGAATAACTGTCAGTTGACATAGCAACATACAACTGTGGTCATCTGGAGGCGAGAAGCTCTCATCCCTTTCTGACTCTCATAGTGGGGTGGTCAGACAAGAGAGGAGAGGGGCGGGTTCAGCAGCAGATGCACACGGAGACACACGATGCTCGGTCTCTGTTCCCTTACGTGCAGTCGTGCACCTATAGTAGGTCCACCTTTCTGGAAAGGCAGTGGGAAGTCAGTCACAGATTTCCCACAATACAGAGGACCAGCCAGGAAGAACTCCTAGAAATAGCCATGAAAAAGACCAAATTACATTAGTCTTCAGGAGACAGTGTCATAGATCTTTCTTATTTTATAGACTTTAGTCTACCTAGGAGATCACTGCTGGGTGTGTGCTTTGTGTTAAGTTCTTCTATGAAATAGTCATTTTCTGCTGCCTCTATAAGGCCTATGACAAAAGCAGCCTCATGGATGAGCACCGTATTAAAATACCAGGGAGAAATAGGATTCAAAGGACTCTATGAAATACCAGGCCTGAATGACACGGGCTTTTGTGAAGCAGGCATACCTCATCCATTTCATCTCCAGCTAGTTATTCCAGTAGCTGCCTCTTAAAATATCATTTAAATCAAACCACACTTCCCTTTACAGACAGACGAAATCACTTGCAGCTAATCCATCTCTTACTTTATTGCCCATAGAAATGAAGAACAGGTTGTTCAACCACGGTGGCTGGGAGACAGCAGCCATCCGTTTCCTCATAGTACACAAGTTGGATCGTGTTTGTCTAATTATCCCATTAACCTGTACCTAAAGATCCAATTACTCCAGCTGTGGGTGATTGAATAAAGGGCAACAGCAACAGATACCAGGCAGGGGACATGTGCATTCCTCATCTGTAAAGTTTGTAATTACTAGCTCAGTCTTTCACCAAGAAATTCCTAGGGCCGCGTAGAGAACTGAAGTGTTTTCAAGGTACAGTTTCTAAACTGGTAAATAGTCACTTAAATTCTAAGTGTTTATTATGAATCAAAGTATTCCTCCTTCTTGTAAGCTCCCATTTGTGCTATTCCCATCACTTTCCTTGAAGGATTTTTTTTTTTTTTCCAAAAAAAATTTGACAGACCGAGATCACAAGTAGGCAGAGAGGCAGGCAGATAGAGGAGGAAGCAGGCTCCCCACAGAGCAGGGAGCCGGATGAGGGGCTCAATCCCAGGACCCTGAGACCATGACCTGAGCCAAAGGCAGAGGCTTAACCCACTGAGCCACCCAGGCACCCCTCCTCGAAGGGTTTTTAAAAATCGAACCTACCGAACCAGATTCTAAGTATTATTCCTCCAATTCAGGTAGCTGTCATCAGATAAATAGAGGTCTCTAATTCAAGATAGGGCTGCATGAACCAAGGATCTAGACTTTCTCTGGATGTGCTAAATGTGTGTAAATTATTCATTAAAGCATCATTTTCCTATAACAACAATCCTATATTAAATATCTAGCATAAACATTCAGTTATGGTTTCCAATCTCAAATGGACCCTCAGTCCTGGCCACAAATCCTTACATTTTTTTCCAGTTAGGTCCCCCACAGAAATGCACAGGCTTTATATCCCCTCCCATCCCTTAAATATCAAATCCTACCATCTCTACTGTCAGTCTGAGCAGGTGAGTTCCCCCAACCTCATAGTGAAGTAGACATCATCATCCAAAGGCCACAACATGGCCTTCAACCACACCCAACGCCTCCTCTTTGCACCTTTCATCAAAGACTAATTCACGACCTAAATCTCAACCTCTCTTACCTTCCCAGAGACCTCTTTACTCCATCGATTATGCTCTCATTCCTGCATCTTCTGCTACTACCTCCCCCCCACTATTGGCTTCTTCCCATTAACATTTATATCTGTTCAAGACATTGCTCTCTTTAAAAGGAATTGTTCAGCTGACATTCTCATTATCACTGTCTTCCTTTTCACAACCAAACTTCACAACACCTCCTCATGGTTCAACCAACTCTAACAGATTTTGTGCTTACACAGCTCCACCAAAATCGATCTTGTGGAGGCCACCAGTTGATCTCCATGTTGATAGACCAACAAACAGTTGTGAATACTGGCTTTGCCTCTAACCATTGATCATTGCCTTTCTCTCCTCTTTTCTTGGTTTAAAAGATTTTATTTATTTATTTGACAGAGAGAGATGACAAGCAGGCAGAGAGGCAGGCAGAGAGAGAGGAGGAAGCAGGCTCCCTGCTGAGCAGAGAGCCTGATGCGGGGCTTGATCCCAGGACTCTGAGATCATGACCTGAGCCGAAGGCAGCGGCTTAACCCACTGAGCCACCCAGGCGCCCCTCTTGGTTTAAGCCCTTCATTTTTTTCCCTCCTCCTTTTCTGTCTCCTCTTGTCATTTACCTGTTCTTCCCAGATATCCCCAGGGCACATTCCCTCACTTTCTTAAGGTTATTATTCAAACTTTACCTACCCAATAAACCTTCTTTCATTACCTATTTAAAATTGAAAATTTCCAGCAGAAGATAACAAGTGTTGATGATGATGTGGAGAAACTGGAACACTCGTACACTATTCTTGGGAAAGTAAAATGGTACAGCCACTATAGAGAACAGTATGGAGCTTTTTCAAAAGATAAAAATAGAATTATCATATGATGCAGCAGTTCTACTCCTGGGCATATTGAAAGCAGGGACTAAAACAGATTTGTACACCCACATTCATGGCAGCACTGTTCACAATAGCCAAAAGGTGGGAAGCACCCCAAATGGCCATTGATGGATGAACAGACAACCAAACATGGTATATCCATACAATGCAATATCATTCAGTCTTAAAAGTAAGGAAATTTTGACACAGGCTACAACGTGGATAAACCTAGAGGATATAATGCTAAAATAAGCCAGTCACAAAAAGATAAATACTGTAGGATTCCACTTACATAAGGTATCCAGAGTAGTCAAATTTATAGAGACAGAAAGTATAATGGGGATTACCAGGGGTGGGGGAGAAAAGAACGGACAGATGTTGCTTAATGAATATAGAGTCCCTATTTTGCCCCTAAAGATACAAACGTAGTGATCCAAAGGGGCACGTGTACCCGAATGTTTATAGCAGCAATGTCCACAATAGCCAAACTATGGAAAGAACCTAGATGTCCATCAACAGATGAATGGATCAAGAAGATGTGGTATATATACACAATGGAATACTATGCAGCCATCAAAAGAAATGAAATCTTGCCATTTGCGACAACATTGGTGGAACTAGAGCGTATCATGCTTAGCGAAATAAGTCAAGCAGAG
>NC_081561.1:17766657-17862647 GCF_022355385.1 Mustela nigripes | reverse complement strand
TGTACCCCTGGGGATAAAAATATATGTTTATAAAAAATTAAAAAAATTATAAAAAAAAAAGAGTCCCTATTTTGCAAGATGAAATGAGTTCTGGAAATTGGTTGCACAGCAGTGCGAATATACTTGACACTACTGAACTGCATAAAAGATGGTCAAGATGGTTAAGTTTTATATTATGTATATTTTGCAATGACTAAAAATTTAAAATTTATAGATTTCCCTTTACTACTCTTTTTTTCTCCACATCATTTATTACCAACTAATATGTATTTTACTTGTATATTTTATTGTCTCTCTCTCTCATCACCAGACTGTAAACTACATGAGGGCAGGGATTTTTGTATGTTTGGTATACTGATGTATCTCCAATGCCTGAAATAGTGTCTTGCATATATTAGGTGTCCAACTATTTTTGAATTTTGAATGATTTAATAGATTTTGTTGGACTTTATCCTGTGCTTTCCTTAAATGTCAGTTCAGTTCTGTCCTATGTCTTCTCAATGTCTCAATCTGTTTGATCTCTATGGGACATCTCATTCATTTTAATTACTAACTACAAGTTCATACCTCTAAAAAATGTACCTACAGTTTAGATTTCTCTTCTGGGATTCATACCCTTATGAATCTACCTCTGGTTGATGTCCTACTCATCTCAAAGTCAATAGCTCTAAAACAAAACACATCTTCTCTCTCAAATCAGCACCCCTTTATGTGTTCTATTGCAACAAATTTACTCAGTTTCCAAGACAGCAAGCTGATAGTCATCATTGACTCCACATTCTTTATTTTTCACATAAAATCACATGAAAACCTATAACTTATAGCTCTGTTAATTATATCTGTTCATTTTAGTTGTTTCAAGTTTTGAGCTATTGCTGGTAAGACTGCTATGAAATTCTTATACATTTCTTTTTGATGAAGAAATAAATGAATTTTTGAAGATATAGAAATAAGAAAAGAAATTCTTGGTCATTAGATATCTATCTATATATTTATTTGGCTTTAGTAGCTACTGATGGATGTCTAACATGTTTGTACCAAGTAAAACTCCCTCCAGCACTTTATGGGAACTCTAATTGGTCTATATCATCTCAACATTTGGTATCATCAGTCTTTTTAATTTTTCTATTCTGGTAACTATATAAAAGTTATCACTTTGTGTTATATAAAGTATCACTTTGTGGTTTTATTTGTAGCTCCTTAAGTAACTAATAATATCAAGCAACTTTTGATATGTTTTAGGATCATTTTTATATCTTCTTTTATAAAGTGCTTGTTCAAATTTTGCTCATTTCTTATAGAGTGTGACTTATATTTTTCCTTAATGACTTATAAAAGTTGTTAAATATTCTAGATGCAGATTCTTTATGGGCTAAATGAGTATTAATATAGTCTCATTTTATTGTTGCTTTTTCACTCTTACTGATGATTTAATGAACAAGGGTTCTTAATTCTAGTGTAATACAGTTATCAATTTTTCTTTTACTGTCAGATTTTTTGTGTGCTGTTGAATAAAATTTTGATTATCCTAAATCTTGAAGATATTCTCCTGCTTTATCATCTAAAACATTTATGTCTTCCTTTTCCATATACATCTGTGATCTACCTAAAATTGATTTTTTTCATATGGTGTGAGGAAGGGGTAAAGTTTGTTTTTTCCATATAAATAACCAAATGTCCCCCCTTTTTTCTAGGATTTATCTTCAGATTATGTTGACTTCCAATTTTTTTCTAACTTTCCACAAATATCAAACTGTCATACTACTAGCTTTATAATAAATTTTATAACTAGCAATATAATTCTTTCAAATATGTTGTTTTCATATAAAATTGTTTTGGTTATTCTTGGTTCTTTGAAATTCTGATTAAGCTTTAGAATCAGCTTATAAATTTCTATAAGAGCTTGCTTGAATTTTGCTTGTTGTTGCATTAAGTCTATAGCTCAATGTGTGGAAATTTTACATACTTCAACATTGAGACTCCTAATCCATCGCTAAGATATTCTCCAATTTATTTAGGTATTTAAAAATATATGTCAATAATGTTTTATAGTTTTCTGTGTAGAATTTTGAACAACTTTCAGTAGATTTATTCCTTGTATTTGACATATCTTTGTTATTATAAAAATACTATTTAATTTTATTCTTTAATTTTTTAGAATATAAAAATGATTTGGTTGTACTTGCTAAATTTACTATGTTCATTCTAATAGGTTATCTGTAGTTTTTTTCAGGTGATTTTCTACAATCATGTTTTCTAAGAATAACATTGAAATAGGCCTTTAACATTTTTTTTCTTGACTTACTATATGATACTTACAGTAAAATGTTGAATAGAAGCGGTATCAGACACCCTGGCTTCTAATTCCAGAATAGTTTTCTTAAATGGACAACCCTCACAGAAGATAAGATTGAGTATATCTTGAAGTATGTCCCTTTTCTCCAGGATATTAAAACCTTAAATCCTGGATATCTTGATAACTCTCTAGTGCCTTCATACAGATAACTTTTCTACTTTATCCAGCTCGTCTGTCTGTTCTTAGCAAGAAATTTGGCCAAACATAGGCTATTCCACAATTAATGGAAGCAAGAATGTTAATAAGGGCTTTGACACTGCTTTATTCTGAAAGAAACCATGCTTCATTTTGCCTTCCCAGACATTTTAAACACTGGCTAGAGAGCATTTTTCACTGAAAATATATGGCATTGTTTCATACCACTTTATATCAATAAATAAATCCCACTGAATTTCTGTGAAGAAATTTTGCTGAGAATTGGCTCATAAGATATCTAGAAATCTGTTCCCCATGTTCCATTCATGAACACAGAGAGGATTTTTTCCTCTTCTTTTCTTTCTTTCTTTTTTCCTTAAAAACAGAGGACATGGGTAAGAAGGAGCAGAGGGAAGGGGAGAGAGAGAATATTAAGTAGGCTCCATGCCCAGGGTGGAGCCCAACACAGGGCTCAATCTCATGATAAGCAGATCAAGAGTCTGAAACTTAACTGACTGTGCTATCCAGGTGTCCCATAGAGCAGTTTTAAGGATGCTGTACATTTTTTACTGAATCTGATAGCAAGGAAGTACAAATTTCATTTTTATTAACACCAGTATTATAAAATGTTGACTGTCTTGGATAAGTTTTATGTCACAAATTGAAAATAAAACCATAGTGGTTTTAATTTTTAAAAAAAAGAAAAAGAAATAAAAAAGATAAAAAAAAAAAAGAAAATGCTCCTACATTAAGTTTGAATCCTTTGCCATAATCAAAGCATGCTTTTGGTGCACATCGATCTCCCTCTTCTTAAAAGATATACAATACTATGAGCAGACTTCTAAAATTATTTTCTAGGAACTGCCTGACTCCATGTGTGAAAGGAATAATAGGAAGTGGTGTGCCTAGCTGTAACATTACTAGATTTTGTTAATCTACTTCTCCAGACAGCCCCAGTATCCACATATGCCATCTAAGAGTACATGAACCTTATCCAGATCAATAGTCCATTTGTGCTCAGAAGATGGACATAATAAAATATGATATCATATAGTTAAAACTCAAAAGTAGTTCATATTCATATAACACTTGAGTTTACAAGGCAGCTTCTCACATTATAAGTGAACTGTTTTTTGGCAATTACCCAATAATAATAACCAACAGTGATTGAGTACAGTGTCCTTCTAATCAGCATGTGTTTTTGTAATACCAATTGCTCTTGGGCAATTTGTAAGTACAGGAATAATACCATTATAACATGGTAGTATTTGTATTAGTTCTGGTTTCCAGGTTATAAATAAGATCTGGAATAGCAAAATTATAATTATAATCAGAAAGACTGGCACAGAAACTAGAAAAGATGAAACAATTGCAAAAAAAAAAAGAAGAAAGTAAAAAAACTCACTTTACCATATTTCAAAACTTACTATAAAGCCACGGTAACCAAGATGTCATGGTACTGTTAAAAGCTAGGAAAACTGATCAATGGAACAGAACACAGAGGCCAGACGTAGACAAACATGAATACAGGGAATTGGTTTTAACAAAGAAGCAAAGGCAATTCAACAGAAAAAGTATGGTCTCTTCAACAAACAGTACTGAAACAATTAGATGTCCACAGACAAAAACATTAACCTCAGCATATACCTTACACATCATATAAAGATTAACTCAATATAAATCATAGAACTGAATATAAAATGTAAAACCATAAGTGACTCTTAATCTCACAAAACAAACTGAGGGTTGCTGGGGGGAGGGGGGTTGGGAGAAGGGGGTGGGATTATGGACATTGGGGAGGGTATGTGCTTTGGTGAGTGCTTTGAAGTGTGTAAACCTGGTGATTCACAGACATGTACCCCTGGGGATGTTTATAAAAAATTAAAAATTAAAAAAAATGTAAAACCATTAAAATTCTTTTAAAAAGTATAGGAGAAAATCTGCATGACTTAGGACTTGGAGAGGAATTTTTTAATACAACATCATAAACACAATCCTTAAACTTTTTTTAAAATAATGATAAATTAGGGTGCCTGGGTGGCTCAGTTGGTTAAATGTTTGCCTTTCGCTCAAGTCATGATCCCAGGGTCCTGGGATCAAACCCCACTTCCGACTCTCTGCTCAGCAGGAATCCTGCCTCTCCCTGTCCCTCTGCCTTCCATTCTACCTGCTTGTACTCCCTCTCTCTCTCTCTCTCTCTCTGGGAAATAAATATATAAAATCTTTTTTAAAATGATAAATTAGGGGCTCCTGGGTGACTCAATCATTAAGCATCTTCCTTCAGCTCAAGTCATGATCCCAGCATCCTGGGATTGAGCCCTGCATTGGGCCCCCTACTGAGCAGGAAGCCTGCTTCTCCTTCTCCCACTCCCCTGTTTGTGTTCCCTCTCTCTCTGTCCCTCCGTCAAATAAATAAATAAATAATATTTTTAAAAAATTAAAAGTAAAATTAAACTGATAGATTAGATTTTATTAATATTTAAAATTTCTGCTCTTTAAAAGACACTATCAAGAAAATGAAAAAGCAAACCACAGAATGGGAGAAATATTTGCCAATCACATATATTATAAATAACATGGAACACTACATTAAAAACTAATGATGTACTGTATGGTGACTAACATAATAAAAAAATCAAAATAAATAAATAACCTGTATCCCAAATATATAAATAATTTCTAAACAATAAGAAAACAAACAGCATAATTTAAAACAGGCAAAAAATTTAAATAGACATTTCACCTAAACTTGGCAAATACATGGGCATTTAAGCATTTAAAAGATTCTCACCATCATTTATTAGGAAATTGAAAGTTAAAATCACAATAAGATACCAATCTACATATATTAGAATAGCTAAAATACTTTTTAAAAACCTAACAATAGCACATGTTGAGGATACAGAGGAACAAGTACTCTCATCACTGCTGGTGAGAAGGCAAAATAGTACAGCCATTTTGGAAGAGTTTAGTGGTTTATTATAAAGTGAAACATAGACTTACCATTCGATCCAGTAATTGTGCTTCTAGGTATTTATTCAAGTGAAATAGAAGCTTGTGTTCACATAAAAACCTGTATGTGATGTTCTCTGCAGCTTTATTCATAATTGCCCAGAACTGGAAGCAATCAAAATGTCCTTCAACTGATGAATGCATAAACAAGCTGTTACATCAATACAATAGGATACTCTTCAATAATAAAAAGCTATCAATTCCACAACATAGATGGCTCTGAAATACATTTGGCTAAGTAAGAAAGTCAGATCCAAAAAGCTATATATTATCTGACTACATCAGAAAAAAGTAAAACTACAGGAATGGAAAACAGATCAGTGGTTTTCAGAGCTTAGGGAAACAGGAAATGGTGGCTTAAAAGGGAGGCAGAAGGAAATTTTTATGGTAATCGAACTATTCTCCATGGTCCTGGAGTGGTGGACCAAACCCACTCACCAAAACCCGTGGCAACATACATCACAAAGAGTGAACATTAAACATGTACATTAAGAACAAAACCAAACAGGATGTCAGGGGGGTCCCAGGAAGCCTTGCAGAGTATGACAAATGTATAAATAACCTCATTGGAGGGGTGGTGGGGGAAAAAAGGGCTGCCCCAAGTATGTAACTTTGAAAACAGTGTTTAACTAGAAGCTGTAAGGTTAAGTACAGACATAAGGAATAGTACATAATCACCATACTCTAGTTGATAAAATTTTTCTAATGAGTTAACAGTTCTGAAAATGTCTAAAATGTGTACTAGAATCAAACATATTCATAAATGGAGAGTGGATGGTGAGAGCCAGGTTTCTCATTATCAAAGAGGGAAGTAAGAGATCATCAAGGGGTAGGAGGGAATGAGAATGAACCATGAATTAGAGTCAGAGACATAAACTCATGTTTAGTTTACTATATATAAAGATGATAGATACAGAGATAATTCGGGATATAATATACATCCAGATATTTCCTAATTCTGCTAAAAGGGCCTAGAAGGAATGACACCCCAGCAGCAATGAGCACACCCGGTACCAAAATCTTGGTCTCTACGTCCTATCCTCCAATGACAGGAACCAGAGCTTCTTAGATGAATGACTCATTCTGGGATTGTAAGAAGAATATTAAAGTTGAGCCCAGAGATTTTTGAGGGCAAGAAAGAAAGTGCTCAAAAAAAAAAAAAAAAAAAAAAAATGGGGCATGTTAAGGGACACAGAGCCAACCTAAAGAGTCCCAATGGACAAAGCTGAAAGAATTTGAGCAAAGAAAGAAATTATGCAATGTGGTATTATAACTCAAAAGATAAGTACAGGTGATTCCATACAGACATAAATAAATGATTGAATAAATAACTAATGGGGGTAAAGACCTAAATTTTCCTTATAAAAGGATTTTAAATAATATATGGAATGAATTTTAATTTCCCCCTGCTCCTGACCGTGGGCTGGAACTAGTGGCTCACTTCCAAAGGAGAGAGTAGGTCAAGTTTCGTAGGAGAAACCTACAAACACCAGCTTGTCACAGGGGTAACACTCTCCCACCTCACCCCACCTAACGCCCCAACCCCCTCCAAGCACGATGTGATGAGAAGGGCTCTTCACCTTGTGGTATTCTTACCCCAAACCCATAACCACTATCTAAGCATGACAAGAAAAGCAGCAAACTCAACTGAGAACATTCCGTAAAACACCTAACTGGTTCCTCCTAAAAATTCTAAATCTGTGAAAAACAGAAAGGGTATGAAACTGTCATGGGCCAGAAGAGGCTAAGGACACATGAAGGCTAAAGGCAGTGCGGTAGCCTGGATTGGCTCCTGAAACAGAACTGGGCAGTAGTGGAAAGGTTGCAGAAATTGAAATAATTTATAAAGTTCAGTCGATGATAATGTGGCAATCTTGGCATCTTGATCATAACAAGCATAGCATAGTAATGTAAATGTTAATATTGGGGAAACTGGGTGAGAGGTTTAGGAATTCTGATTATCTCTGAGACTTTCCTGTAAATCCAAAATTATTCCAAAAGGAAAAGGCTATTTTAAAACATCCTAGGTATAGTTTAGAAAATAGGAAACTAAAAAAGTCCACTGGACATAAATGTTTTTAATGTTTTAATGTTAATTGAGTATAATTTGGGATTTGCCTTGTCATGTAAATTTTTTAAATTTTGAAAACATGAGTCTTCCCCTCTAAATGCACGAGGTCATGTTGGTGTATCAGGGTTTACAATGATTAATAAATATGTGAAACTTGAAAAACTAAATAAATAAAAACATGAGGAAATAATACTCTTGATTTTATATTTACTCTGAATTTCACCTTTGATGAAAATGCAATTTGCGGGTCTTATAATGCATTTAGCTTATTACTCTGGATAGAAGACATTATATAAAACTCTTGATTATAAAGGCAAACAAAATATTTTGGAGGGAGAAAAAGGGTCAATGCCGGGGCTTACAACTTCCTGCGTCTTTGCCCGAGATCCTTCTCTGGCACTAGGGGATCGTGCTCAGTCAGTGCACAGAAAAGCCTAAAGCACGAGGAATTTAATATTCTCAGAGACAATCAGCAAGTAAAAAGGGTCAACACTGGTGAATAAAGTCCCCTAGCTTTCCTGTCTCACCGTGCACAATTCTTGGATGTGGACTACACTAATGAGGGACATTAATGAAAATGCATTCAGGGTAATCAGCTATTATTAGAAAGGAGAAATCATTTCAGAAATGCTTCAGAGGAAAATAAACTAATCAACCTCCAAACGTGCTTTCGGCATAGAAAACTAATTTCCTGTAATTGTGCTACATATAAAGGAGAAATAACTTTATCATGAACAGGTACAAAGGCAAAAGTGGGGGGCATGTTTTTTGTTTTGCTTTGCTTTTTTGGTTTCATGGGGGCTTTTTTTTTAGTGAAAGATATGCTCCAAGCGGGACTGAGTCCCAGATGTCCAGGGTGATAGGCTTTTAACCAACTTTTTAGCTTTTTCTTCTTTCCTATCTCAATTTCCTTGCTCTCTCCCCTATGCTTCCTGGGATACCGTCCTACAGAAGTTACCTACACCGAAGTCCTTTCCTCAAGGTTTGCTTCTGTGGGGAAACATCACTGCACAAGCGAGAGAACTCTAAGATATGCACAATAGTAAAATTCAGCCAACTCCGCTCTGTTGCTAATTTTTTATCACACTAAAGCCCACTGAACCTTTATTTGTAATTCTGATGGTACACTTTTCAAAGTAGGAAAATAGAATATATTTTACTTCATGAATTTGTTAGCTACATATATAAGTTTAAAAATGTTTAGATATATTACAGGTAGGCCTTCTACTCCAAACTCTAAACTCCAAAATGTATGAGACAGAATTGTCAGCAGGAAACACTAAGTCATGTCTAGGGTTGTGACTACTAAGCCTCCTTATCTGTCCACAGGTGAGGAAGCATCCATGGGCCCTTTCAAAATTATTCATATTTAGCAGTAGTTCTCATTGGAAGAATAAAACTGGGAGTCTTAGTCTGGCCATCAAATAGGGAAGTAATCTGCTCTATCACTCTCCTAGGAACCAATGGCAGCTGGGCAAGCATCCTCTGTCTCATAACAAAGAAACTGTCTCTCTCTAGCAGCAGTGCCCTATACCTATCAGGAAAAATGTGCCGGGTATCTCTTTTGAGAAGGTAATGAACTTCTGGCTTACTGACTAGTGTTTCACTAATAACTTACCCCCTTCAAGCTATGTCTCTTTAAAAGAAAAAGTAGCATTCTACTCTAAGAAAGAGCTTTCTAGAGATGTCTGGGTTGCTCAGTCAGTTAAGTGTCTGCCTTTGGCTCAGGTCATGATCTGGGGATCCTGGGATCGAGTCCCGAGTCCTGCTTCTCCCTCTGCCTGCTGCTCCCCCTGCTTGTGCTCTCTCTCTGACAAACAAACAAATAAAATCTTAAAAAAAAAAAAAAGAAAGAGCTTTTTATCTACAACCATTTTATTCATTCATACAGTATAGACTCATAAATTCTTATATTATTTCTATTTTATTAAATGGATGACAACCCATCCCATTATGGTTTTGGTGCTCCAACTCTCCAAGGCTTAGCCAGCGGAGCGCCTTCAGGCCAGCTCTAGTGTCATGGCGACATCTTCTCATCTTTCTCAAGAAACCCCGTGCTTTCTTGCTCCACAAGACAGTTCAAGTTTATGATGTAGTCCCCCACCCTCAGCCCTGGATTCGGCCATTCTTCAGGAATCCAGGTTCCGTGTGGTGCGAACGAGTACTCAGAGCTCACTGAGAAAGATGGACTCATGGAATTAGAAAATCGTGATTTGGCAACTACTGTAGTAACAAGTGCTTCACACAAGAATCATCGGTGGATGCTAAAACCACTGGTGAAAGTTCGATAGAGCGACAGAATATTTAAATAGCTTCAAAGTATCACCCCACAAAATATTTACTCATGACAGAGAAAAAATAGTAACTTTAAAGTAACACTAACGAGGTGCCTGGCTGGTGTAGTTAGTTAAGTGTCCGACTCTGGGTTTCAGCTCAGGTCATGATCTCATGGGTTGTGGGGTGAGCCCCCAGCCCCCCACCTTTCCCCACATCCCTCCACCACTCCCCACACCTGCACCCCTCCCCAGGCCCCATCAGGCTCTCCGCTTCACCCAGAGTCTGCTTAAGACTTTCTCTCCCTCTCCCTCTGCCCCTACCCCTGCTCACTCTCACAGTCTCTCTCTAAGAGAACTACCTTTAAAAATAGTTTAAAAATAAAGTTATATTAATAATATCAGGAGAAACCTGTTAAACACCATCTTAATGAAGAAAAGAAAAAGTATCGTCATCTAGTCATGGTTCAAAATGACCTCATGAACCTCCTGATGAACAAAAGTCCCACTTCTGTGACCATCTTGCAAAAATACATAATCTAAGTCAAATAATGAGGAAACATTACACAAACACAAACTGAAAGATATTCTACAAAATTACTAGTCTGTACTCTGAAAATATACCAAGATTATGAAAAGCAAAGAAAAATCAAGGAATAAAGCAGACAAGACAGAGCATGTAATGCAACTTGTGATTGAATCCTGGCTACAATTTTTCCCCCATACAAGGCATAAATGAGACAATGGCTAAAATTTGAATAAAGTCTAGATATTAGTATATTAGCAATGTGTTATGATTTCACAATTGTACTGTGGTTGTGTAAGAAAACATGATTCTTTTGTATTATTTTCAAAGATTTTATTGATTTTAAATAAATCAATCAAGCAGAGAGAGAGAGTACAAGCAGGCAGAGGAAGAGGGAGAAGCAGGCTCTCTGCCGAGCTGGGAGCCCAATGTAGGGCTCAATCCCAGCACCCTGGGATCATGCCCTGAGCTGCTTAACTGACTGAGCCACCCAGTCCCCCCTCTTTTGTATTTTTGTTAAGATTTTACTTATTTGTTTGACACAGAGAGAGAGTGAAAGAGCACAAGTAAGAGGAGCAGCAGAGGGGGAGGGAGAAATGCAAGGCTTGAGCCCAGGACCCTGAGATCAAGATCTGAACCGAAGGCAGACACTTATGTTTGGTGATAAAGGGCATCATCTCTGCAACTTACTCTTAAATGGTTCAAAAAATAGTGTATATGTTTGTGTTTAAATCTGTGTACAAACACCTAAGAATAGGAGAAGAAACGAAAGAGAGACATGATAGCAAAGGAGATGCGATAAAATGTCAACAATCGGGATATCTTAGTGAGGGCTATATGGGAAGCTTTGTACTATGCTTGCAACTGGTCTATAAGATTGAAATTATTTCAAAATAAAAACTTACAAAGATAACACAAAAACAAACTTAAAATGGATTGAACATCTAAATGTGAGACCCGAAACCATAAAAATCCTAGAAGAGAGCACGGGTAGTAATGTCTCCAACATGAGTGGTAGCAGCATCTTTCCAGATCTGTCTCCTGAGACAAAGGAAATGAAAGCAAAGATAAACTATTGAGACTGTGTCAAAATAAAAAGTTTCTTCTCAGCAAAGGAAACAATCAATAAAATTAAACAACAACCACCTACTGAAGAGGAGAAGATATTTGCAAATGACATATCCAATAAGAGGTTAATACCTAAAATATATAAAGAATTTATACAACACCCAAAAAGCAAATGACCCAACTTAAAATGGGGAGAAGGCATGAACAGACATCTCTACAAAGAAGACATCTAGATGGCCAACAGACACCTGAAGAGATGCTCAACATCACTCATCATCAGGGAAATGCAAATCAAAACCATGATGAGATACCACCTCACACCTGTCCGGATGGCTAAAATCAAAACAAGAAAAAACAAGTGTTGGTCGGGATGTGGAGAAAAAGGAAGCCTCTTGCACTGTTGGTGGGAATGCAAATTGGTACAGCCACTGTACCAGTATAGAAGCTCTTCAAAAAGGTAAAAATAGAACAATCTGGTAATCACACAACTGAGTACCCCCAAAATACAAAACACTAATTCAAAGGGATACATGCACCTGTATGTTTATAGCAGCATTATTTACAATAGCCAACTTATGGAAGCTCAAGTGTCCATTGACAGATGAATGGATAAAGAAGTTATATGTATACACAGATAAAATGGAATATTACTCAGCCATAAAAAGAATGAAATCTTGCCATTTGCAACAACATGGGTGGAGCTAGAGAGCATCATCCTAAGCAAACTAAGTCAATCAAAGACAGAACCCATGTGATTTTACTCATATGTGGAATTTAAGAAACAAAACAAGCAAAGGGGATAAAAGAGAATCCAAGAAACAGACTCTTAACTACAGAAAACAAATGGATGGCTATCAGAGGGGGAAGGGGTGGGGGGGATGGGTGAGATAGGTGATGGGGATTAAGGAGTACACTAGTCAGGATGAGCACCAGGTGATGTATATAAGCTCTGAATCATTATATTGTACAGCTAAAACTAATATACCACTGTATGTTAGCTCTACTGGAATTAAAATAAAGTTTTACGAAAGTAAGGATAATATAGGTCATGCCAAGATTAAAGTCTGTGTCAAGAATCCCCAGGGAGGAACGAGCCCAATACAAAATCTGGAAGAACGAGCACTGTTAACTCAAATATCTCACTGGGCAGGTCTTCCATAGGGACCACTGTGAGGAAAACAAGCCTACGTTTGGGCCACATGGGGATACCCCTTCTACCACACGCAATGAAGTGGGAAAGATGGTGCTTTTGTTCATGTACCTTGACCCATGATAAATTTAATGCCTTTTGCCATTAAACCACCCCCTTTGCTTGAAATTGAGTTTCAGGGTTTTCAGGTTCCCAAGCCTATAGCATTTGAATGTATCTGAATGAAATTTTCATGTGAAAATAAAATACCAACTTCTTGAATCCTTTTTAAAGGGTGTATTGGGGAGGACTGATTTATAATCTCAGCCCATAAAGTATTTTTATTCACATTATATAAGTAATTTTCTCAGCCCTAATAACTTTAGGGGGCATCTGGTAAATTCCAGGGGCACATATCAGATAGCTCTCTAGGAGTTTTTGCAGAGACCAAGACAGAGCTCTGATAAGGACCCATTTGAGTTAATCAACTGTTATTAGAAAGTATTTTCAGAAATGCATCAGAAGGAAATAAATGGAGCAAACTCTAAACATGCTTTTGGCATAAAAATTCAATTTCCTGTATTCAAGCAGAACAGCTTCTTTGGGCAAAGAAAACAATTTGGCGGGGGGGAGCGTTGAACATGTTCCTTGTTTCTAAGAATATCATTGGTCGGGGTCATCAACTGAGTCCTGCGCTGCCCTTGTGTTCAGTGGGGAATCTGCTCACGATTCTTTGCCACTCCCCATTCAGTCTCTCTCTTCCCCAAAAAAACAAAACAGCAACAAAAAACTATACACACACACATCTCACTGGTGTGTGCGTTATCGCCTACAAACAATCAATTAAAAACTCACAGTGGTAAGACAGTCACTTCAAGACTCCAAATCTAGGCAGATTTACACAGCCCTTTCCGGGATGGACAGGGAAGGAATCAGAACACATCTGCCACTTTGCTGTATTTCCACTTTTATTCACTTTGATGTTAGCCAGAAGACTTCTGGGCATAGCCATGCTGCTTTCTTTACCAAACATTTTCTGAGAAAAGAAAGCACCTCTGAAATTTCTAGGCTTGTGGGAGGCATGAATAAAGCAGATGGCAAAGGTAACGCATTTAAAACACCCACTAACTCTCCCCTTCTCCGCCATCATGGTGGGTGCACCTCACTGTTCCCCACCATGTCTTCTCACCAGACTTTCAGGATCAAGCCATTCCTGGCCAAGAAACCAAAGCAGAATCATCATGTTTCCCAGTGGATTCAGAGGAAGACTGGCAAAAAAAAAAAAAAAAATTAAAAAAAAAAAAAATCACATGCAGCTCCAAGAGGGGACCTTAGAAAACCAAGCCGGACCTCTGAGGGATCACACCGGAGGTGGTGCCCGGGTTTACACTGTGAGATGCTCACATGCGCGTATCACTCTGTAAGCATCACTACTATCTAAACAACAGACACATTTTATTGGAAAAATGACTTTTCTCTGCTACTATGCTTCTGCACCAGAAGGTTGGTCCAGTAATAAATATGTTTTTTGTTTGGGAAAAATAATTTAAAAATAAGGTTTTTTTGAAAAAAAAAATAAAAAATAAAATAAAATCAGTCATTAAATGGCTCTTTGCTCAAAGAGGGAGGGTTGAAACTACATTCTCAACTGTGAATTCCCCAAGACTAAATTGTGCAATGGCTCTCAACCTGAAGCTCTGAGAACAAGGCCATTTTAGACCATTTTCCCTTGAAACTATTTTGGACCACTCCACTCTACACTCTCTTCTGTGTCTACCTAGCTTCTCATTCTATTCCTGTAATGATTACATTTTTCCTATCTGTGCCTATTGCCTAGCTCTGCTCCTGTTACTGTTAAATTTGTTTTCCACCCTTGAACAAAGTCCCAAGAGTACCACTTTATTCTGTGTTTCTTTCACATTTGTTACAATAAAAAGATGGATTTACACTACTATTTCTTATGCAATGATTTTTACTAGTAGTAAGATCCAAATCACTAAATATTAGTATTATCAGCAATTGTTATCAATGGAAAATGGGAGCCTGTTCTTAGAAAGCATGTTTAAAAAAAAAAAAAAAAAAAAAAAACAGCATTGGCATGGGTACCTGTGTGGCTCTGTTGGTTAAGCATCTGCCTTCAGCTTGGGTCACGATGCTGGAGTCCTGGGATTGAGCCCAGCATTGGGCTCTGTGCTCAGCGTGGAGTCTACTTCTCTCTCTCTCTCTCTCTGCTCCCCAACCGCCCAACTTATGCTCCCTCTCAAATAGATAAAATCTTTTTTTAAAAAAAATAGATAAAATTTTTTAAAAAATAAAAGCACTGCCTATTTAAAGGTTGAAACCATATTTCCTATCTCAATGAATCTATTAAAGCACATTCCTCCTGAAAATTGGCATCATTTACACTTCATAATTTAAAATTTGACTATGCATTTGACATCAGGGCATTTCCAGGTTTGCCACTATATTGAGTCAATGCTCTATTAATATTCTTTGCAGGGGCCTTGAGTGGGAGACAGGATCCTTCATCTAAGGCAATGGTCTTAGATTGGGAGGGGGTTAAAAAAGTGATTTTGCCCCTCATGGGACATTTGTTATGTCTGGAAACGTTTGCTTGTCACAACTGGGGGAGAGTTGTTACTGGCATCTACTACATAGAGGCCAGGGGTGATGCAAAAATGCTCTGGACACACAGAAGAGCCTCCCCACCCCCAGCAAGAATGATCTTGCCTGAAATGTCAGGAGTGTTGAGGTTATCAGTGCAAAATGAACAAACACTTTAGACTCTCTAAACATAAGAATTGAGAGCTTTATTCAAGTCTAAGTTAGGACAGCTGCCCCAGAAACACAGTCTTCACAAGGAAGAAAGTGTGCCAGAGAATGAGCAGGGGGTTTTTTTGTTTTGTTTTTTTTTTAAAGATTTTATTTATTTATTTGTCAGAGAGAGAGCGAGCGAGAGCAAGCACAGGCAGACAGAGTGGAAGGCAGAGCCAGAGGGAGAAGCAGGCTCCCTGGGGAGCAAGGAGCCCGATGTGGGACTCGATCCCAGGACGCTGAGATCATGACCTGAGCTGAAGGCAGCTGCTTAACCAACTGAGCCACCCAGGCGTCCCGAGAATGAGCAGTTTTAACAGCGTTGTATACATGATACATTTTTTAAAGGTTCAAAAGATTATAGAATAGCATATAGGCAGGGATCACAAAACTTAATCTCAAGGAACGCAGAAAGTAGGAGCATTGATCCATATCTTAAGGTCAAGATGGTTTTCCTTTAGTCTTTTCATTTACAAAGCAGGTGCACGATGTATGCTTGGTGGGCCATAAATCAAACTTCTAGTTTAAATGAAGTTTATGTACCGTCATGCTGACTTAGAAATCTAAAATGACTTCCCTTTTTTCTGAGGTCTTTAGGGTTTTTTCCTCTCATCAAGGTCCTCTAAGGAAACCTAGGTTGGAGAGATCCATTAAATTCCCTGGCAGTACAGAGTCAAACATGCTACATACAGGTTGAGAGAATATATATGAAAAGGAACAAAATATAACTAGCTGCTCTAGTTCTACTATTGAGTCCCACCCAATGGTTGACAGCAACCTGCAAAAGTCAGCACATGTAAAATGGCAACCACAGGCCATTTGCATAGGTTGATATACCAGCACACCATGTCTTTATCAAAGTCCAGGTAGCCACAGAGGATTATAGAAGTCCTATCTATTCTCAGAGTTTTATAAAAGTTGCCTATTTGGATCCTACCCTGCTCTCTCTGAGATTAGTCTGGAAGAAACTCACTGGCCTGAGAAAAATTTCAGAACACTACCTCCTAACACTGTTAGAGAAACACCCAACAACGGAAGCTTCAAAATTATGTGGAAAATATAGGAGAAGCATCTCTTTGACAAATATAGACATCTAGCCCGTAATTCATTTCTTGTACCTAAAGCCATAAAAGAATAGTTGACACGTATTCAGAAACTGACTGGTGAACTATTGGGTATTATTCTATGAAGCACTCCAGGTATCCTGTTGGCTGAAGCCCAGCTATCTAACAGACTGTGGCATTCAGTGCAACACTGTGACAAGCAAGCCTGGGCATGTTTTTATTTGTATTCATGTTATTTGAATAAGATTCAACTACTGTCACTTTCATTAATTAATGTGAAACTCATTAGTCCTGGCGCTATTATTAGAAATGTTCCCCTTCCAAGGCATTCAAACAATGTGCTGTCTCATTGCTGCTACTCATTTCGGAGTCATCACAGCAGATGACAGGGGATAAAGGAGTAGAGCACCAGGTCCCTGATGGGTCCGTTCTCTTTTCAAAATGTTTCCCACAAATTCCTAACTCCTGGGATTCCTTACGTCTTTCCTCGGTGACCAATGGACGCACAGAGAAGTGGGCTTAGCCCAGTGGAAAGCACAAAAGTGGCTTTCTCTGTAGAAACAGTGAAAGCATCACTGACGGTGATGTTTCATTAAGAACCTTAACCTCAACTATGTAGTCAAACAAGTCTTAGAGTTCAAATAAAATGTAAAATGCAATACTCTCTTTTGACACAAGACACAAGGCACAATATGAAATAGCACATATTTTTTACCAACTACCTCTAGAGAATAAATAACTCGCCTCTTACTTTGGGCATTAAAAAAAATTGTCCAGTCTAAGTATCTTTGTCTCCCCCAGGGAAATAATCAGAACTTTAAAATCTTACCCAACAGAGGGGCACCCAGATGGCTCAGTGGGTTAAGCATTTGACTTTTGGTTTTGACTCAGGTCATGATCTCAGGCTCATGAGATTGAGTCCCTCATTGGGCTCTGTGCATGAATCTGCTTCAGATTCTCTCTCTCTCTCCCTCCCGTACTCTCTCTCTCAAAGAAATTAATTAAATCTCTACAATAAATAAATTCTTATCTGATATAAAAGTTTCAGCTAAGTAGGATGAGTAAGTTCTAGAGATCTGCTGTACAACACCATGCCTGGGGTTAACAATACTATATTGTGCACTTTAACATTTGTTAGGAGGGTTGGTCTCATGTTAAATGTTCTTACTGTCATTTAAATATATTCACCTTCCCTTAGCTCAGGCCCCCTTCAAACTGAGAAACTGATGAGGAAGTCAGAGGCGTTTTCAGTTCCATTCTTACCTAACCCTAGTTCTAGACCTTCCTCTCTCTTCTTCAATCACTAAGTCTTATTTCTATACCTCCGGGGGATGGACTGCAATCCGGCAGCTGAAACGCAAGAAGCACAGGCACTGAGGGGATAGTTGTGCCCAGGAAAACAGAGGCAATGGACCCTCCAGAAATGTACAAAACTTCTCAAAAGACAGACCCGCATTTGGAGATCTGCCATGTCCAAGTGGCATCAGTGACAGATCACAGGAGTACCAGGCAGGTAAGACTCTGCCCTTTCCTTTAATTCCCTCATTATCCCCATTCAAAGCGAGAGGCGTCAAAAATCACAGCCAAGACGTATTGAAGAGATGGCCTTGCCCTTCCTCTGTTCTCCAGAATGCCAGCTTGGGTCAGGTCCAAGGTGGGCCAGGTTTACCTGGATGCACATTTGAAGTTTTGATTAAGCAGAGAGAGTCAATTATCATATGGTTTCACTTATTTGTGGAGCATAACAAATAGCATGGAGGACAAGGGGTGTTAGAGAGGAGAAGGGAGTTGGGGGAAATTGGAAGGAGAGGTGAACCATGAGAGACTATGGACCCTGAAAAACAATCTGAGGGGTTTGAAGTGGCGGGGGGGGGGGAGGTTGGGGTACCAGGTGGTGGGTATTATAGAGGGCACGGATTGCATGGAGCACTGGGTGTGGTGAAAAAATAATTAATACTGTTTTTTCTGAAAATAAATAAATTGAAAAAATTAAAAAAAAATTCTGGACTGGACTGGACTTGTGCGATTATTAGATCAGACTGAAGTTTTAATCCCCAAACAAGGGACCATTTGTTTATCATTTGAGAGGAGAGACCTGCCTGCGGGTTCATCCAGGGGCAGGAAGAGAACGAACCCACAGAGCGCACGCGCGGCCACTGGAGATGCAGTGTGAACGGGAATCAGGGTGCTTTCTGCGTGTGCTCTACAGAGCCCCAATTATTCACCAACCAGGGACACTTCTACTTCATTTTGGGTGGAGTGCCTGCCACCCCAAACGAAAGCATATCCCCTCTTCCTGTGCACTCCCTCATCAATATCCCCCTCAAACACCTTTTCGCAGAACGGATCCTTTAGAAAGCCACAGTGATCCGTCTTTATTCTGTCTTTACAATAATACGGGTTGGGGGAAAGCTAAGAACTCCAAAGCACTAGGCGGACGGACACCATGTAAGGACAGAACTGGGAAGTTCAAGGCTATCTATCCATTCATTCTGGATTAGCCGTACTTAGCGGAGGTAGTAAACACTAAGACGTCAGCTACTCACCTTGACCGTATTACAGTAAGGCTCAGCTAAAGGAAGATCCTTGCCAGAGCATGCCCAGTGGGTGCTTTCCACTAGAACGCAGGCCTCGGGCTTCCTACCCCCAATAATCTTGCTCCTGCCCACCTCTAGTCCTCTACTTGCACCATTTGAATTTTCTCTTGCTTCTTGCCAGGAGTCCAGCCTCGACCGTGCTATGTACAATAGAATACAGAGTGCCCTGATGCGTGCTTCCTTTCCCATGGTTTCAACAACTAATATTTTCAGCCCATCATCGTGGAGATGTGTTTTACAAGGGACGACTCTCCGTGCAAAGCGCACAGAGCCCTTGCGCCATCAGAGCGGCACAGAGTGCATCACGCTGCCATTTAAGACACGGTACCTGATGTGCACACATGATCATTTCTGCACTGGGTACACTATAAATCTTGCCAAATTAGGCTTCCTTAGTGCCAAGTTGATAGGTATTGCCAATTTCACTCTCACCCTGGAAAATTATGGGATTTTTTTATTCCTGCTGAAAGAAGCACTCATAAGCAGAACCACAGCACCTGCATCCCATTCTGGGCGCGCCTCTGCCTTGAGAAGTGCTTGGGTCAGCTGGCAATACCTGTGGGCACTTCAAGGACCATGGGCTCTGTGGACATTGCAATATCCGCCCTACCTGCTGGTTTTGGAGAAATTAAACACACAACCTGCTTAGAGGAGAAATCGTTTCTTTCAAATAATTGAACATCTGGGGATTTTAGTGGGGCATTTGGTACATTTAACATCTTCAAACAGAATGCCTTCTCCCAGTTCATTACTGGAATAATATGCACAGCAATTTATAAAGTGATAACAGAGAGCTATTATGCTTGGAGACAGGATCTTGACTGCATAAACAAGTAGACCTGAGTTAAGTGCAATGTCAGTCTTCCTGCTCTTTAATACTGTAAGCCACTGAGCTCTTGGACATCTTTAAATTTTCATGTATTTGGACTGGAGCCATTTGGTTCAGGTAGCCTTGTTAAAAAGGGATTTTCAGGTCTTTGCAGTGTTACAGTCCTGCCAAGTTAGAATAACTCAAGACAAGGTCAATGTCTAGGACTCTCTTGTATTAAATCAGCAAGTAAGCTTATATGCATTGCAGATTCCTTGCCCATGAGATCTCTTGTCTAAAGCAATCTGCTGAAAGGTGATAGGGTTGAAGCATGGGCTAGACAACATGCATATGGCAGAGAGTTCGTAATATTCTAAGTGGCATCAACAGAGTCCCTCTGGGTCGAGATAGGAACAGTATTGGTAAATCAATAGTTTAATCCATCTGAGACAAGACTATTTATCAAAACTCTTTCTTATTAAACAGAATTCTGCTCAACAAAATCCTTAGCTGACTTGGTTGGCAGGACCCATCTTGTATCATACGGCAGATCCTACCCACACTAAAACAGTAATCAACAGCTATAATCTCCCGTATTTCTGTTCCGACAGAAGGTTTGCTAAACACACCAAGTGTTTCCCTTATGCTGAGGCACATGGCTATTAAGTAAATTCTGACAAATTGAATTGTAATTGTGGAAGATTTGGAGAGCAATGACATTATTCAAATATTAAGTCATAACTGAAATCATTAAATCACATGCAACATTCAAACAATTTTGCTGAAAGCAGTAACTCATCTGTACCTTTACAAGAAAAATGTCTTTATAGGATGTTTGGTTAAATACACAGAGAGATTTTTTTAAAACAGTCTTTTATTGAAGCCTACCTGGTTTTTGTTATAAGCAAATGAAAAACAAAGAGATGAAATCATCAATAGGTTCTTTTGGTGTTCTAAAATATTCCATAAAGGGAATGAAAAACAAAATCATTAGTTTTAATATTTTGGGAACCTTCCCTAAATTTCTGCCTTCTCTAAACAGTGAAAGAGAGCCTGAGTGAGATAACAAAGAAAATCCTCCCTGGTGACCTTCTATACGAAGAACAAGGGTCAGCAGCACGTCACAGTAGACTCATTTCCTCACATGTCACAGCATCTGCCACTCTCAATGCCCACAAGTGGAAGCTACAATCCCTACCAAGGGATGGGATTGTTGTACGGTATCCAAGGAAGGAGACAGGAAAAGGACCATAGTCACCTCCATAATTGTACTTTTGGGAAAACTTTTCTCTGTGGTTCCCACCTCAACCTTCCAGCTTCCACGCAATAAATATTTCTCAACAGGTGCAAAGGACACAGCATTTCCAAGACACTGGGGAGCTCTAGGTGGGCATGTTTGCTCAGAGACACTCAAACACTAACTCAGCACTTGCTACCTACCTGAGACAATGGGTGTCCCTATAAGGCCTCTGATTCAAGCACTAGAAGACTGTGATGTCTTAAAATATTCTTTTAAATGGAAGGCAGGTGATTAATGTAAGCTCATCAACATGGAGATATTGAAGATATAAGGACAATAGCTACCAATTCATCTTCTTTCTCAATCCTGAAGGCATTTTTTTTTAAAACCTGCTTAGAACGTGTCAGCAACCAAGCCATGCAGAGACAGAGGAATAAGCCTTCATCACAGGATAAGCTCCAGCTGTCCAGTCTCTTCACGCATGGGACACTCTGTAGTCTTGGCTAAACAAGCCGTGTATCCTTAGCATTTTATGCTAAGTATATATGTTTGTGGTCATGACTCTCTTCAGTCTATAAACTACTGCCTTGCAGCAGTAGGTTACACTTAAGAACACTAGAAGGGAAGACTGGTCCAATGGTCTCATGCATCCTTGAAAGAGGGACATGAAAGACAAGAGAGATTTTGTCATTGGGTAAGGCCGTGAAGTTGACCAAATGAGATCATTCTCAGAGTATGTTCTACTGCAGCAAAAGTATTTGTTGCCTTCAAAGAGTACGGGGCCTTAGCTCAATTTATGGTGCCCTGAGGAGAGCTCTGTTCACAATGCTAGAATCAAACTGAATTTTTTAGGCAATTGTCATTGGTCTTATCACCTTCAACTGTCCTAAGGTGGACCTAGACTCACAGTTCAGGAACTATCCAGCTGGGAGACTAATTGAAAAGAAATAATTTGAGAATTTCAGATTTGTGTCCTCTGTGTAGACTATTAGAATAGAGTTCTAGAATTAGAGGGAGGACCCAGCTATCACTTCATATCTCCACTGTTAGCATGAGAGGTTCCACCCACTAATGCTTGTCCATGCCCTGGTCTTCCTAATCTCTTAACCTTTCCACATCCTGAGCTCAAACTGGAGCATTCCAGCTGAGGACCAACAGTTGGGTGAACCCCAGCACACTGTCAACGGATTTCCAGGTCTTGATAACATCGTATGACCAGTTTCCTCCATTTTCTGGTCCTAGATCCTAAAACAAGCAGAAGAATCAGCTGCCATTGCCAGCTCAGCAATCAATGTCATGAGGATTCTCCCCTGCACTCATGCAATATGTCACTATCTACAAAGTGTGTTCATGAACACTTTCTTGTTTCATCACAAAAATTCTATGAAGTGGATATTATTTTCTCTTCATAGTGACTAAGAACCCCAGAGCTGGGACTCAGACCCAGGAAATTTGACAACAACCTCAGAGCTCTTTCAACACCCCTTCAACTGCCTCTCACCCTTTGTAAGTCTTTATTTACAAGTAACTTAGTACAGCATGCCTTATGCTTAGTAGAGACATGATTCTAAGCTGAATTTTCACTGGTGAGACTTGGTTGCCCTGGGCTTCCTAGCTCCCTGCACCCTTAGTCAGTATGTGCTCAGATGATATAAACAAATTCATTATATCTGTGTCCTTAGCAAAAACAAAATCAAAAGGCAAAAACTTGTTAAGAAAAAAAGTGATCCTTGCAATGCACAAGAGCTCACCCAACACTTAACACTGGTAGCGGGTATAGAAAAGATGAGATTCCTTCCATGAGAACATCTACCTCCAGAACATCTCCTCCTAGCATTTGTGCACAAAACAATTCAACCACTGATCATGCACTGAGACACTTTTTTTGAGTGCTGTGCAGAGTGCTAAGGTATAAGGGTGATTGTGACCCACTTCCTGCAACCAAATGTCTGTAGTCTAATAATCAGACACTTGACATGGAGTAAAGGAAGAGTCTGCATATCAGGGAAAAGCCCAGGGACTCTAGGTGCCAACAGAAGGCTCCAATATCAGTCTTTCAGGGTCAAGGAAGAAATGCCCGCAACAGGTCACGTTTGAGACAGAAAAGACAAGTAGTAATGAACGTGGCATGGGCAAGGAGGAGTGGGAAGCTGAAATTCTTGCAGCTTGGGTAAGACCCATGGCCCCAGTACTTCTCTCTAGGGGCACTTAGATTTTACCAGCCTGCTTCTGGATTCCCATGCTACAAACTAGAAAAGCCATGTTCAGAGAATTTGAGAGACTTTCCCAAGGTCACATAGCTAGTTAAGGAGAGATCCAAGAACTAATACCAAGTCTGTACGGCCGCTACTATTTTAGAGAAGAAAGAACACAGGGCTGGAAGTAAGGCAACTGGAATTCTATTCTGTCACCAAATACCTGTGCCAGCTTCCCCAGGTCACTGAACAGCTATGCTCCACTTCCCTTATCTGTAAAGTAAGAGGATTTAAACAAGATGACCTCTAAAGTTTCTGAGTTTCAGTCTGATAAAGTTAACTCTCTCTGGTCACCTGCTCAGATCAACTCAAGTTCAAGAAAGTCCTGAAAAGTAAAGAGGAATCATGAGCAATTAATAATAATCATTGTATATGTAGAAAGCCACTCCTCTCCTGGACGTAGAGAGAAGGCACAATAAAGCACACTATTCTCTAAAGTATAATATCATTTTTGAAACGATAAATGGGTCAATTTGGACCAACCAGTCTTTTGGAATAACAGAAAATTGCAAAATGACGACAATTTGACAGTATTTCACCTCAGTGGCTGGTTGGGGTGGGAAATGGAGAATCAGCTCTATTAAGGGAATTTAGTGGCTACTTTTCATAAAACTCTGTTTTTATTTCCTGGTTATTGTGCGGGCTGTGGCAAAGCCCACGCTCTAAGAATAATGAATAAGGCATTCAAGTTTCCTGGGGAAAAAACTCACAGACTCAGGGAAAGAAATTATTTAAACACATAAAAATGAAAGATGGCAGAAAGTGGACTGTTCAAGAATGTTTATGAAGTGTTGAGTTTTCAGACTTCCGCTAGAGATAATTTGTTAAAGTTAAAATCTTGGCGTGAAATATTTTTTAGTGATAAAAAGCATCTCTAACAGAGCTTTCAATTTAGCTTTTCTTTTTTTTAAAAAAAAACACTGCCTGCTTTAGAGAAATTCATCCCGGATATATCTTGAAATGTAAAAAGGTAGTGTCATCTTATTTCAGCAGCCACTGCTGCTGGAGTAGTAGGTGTCAGAATACTTTCCATGTATCTGATCACTGCCGCACCCCTACACGTACACTAGGCAGTCTATTCATTTCCTCCTGTAACAAAGGACCACAAACCAGGTGGCTTAAGAAAATAGATTATACTCTCCTAGATCTGGAGGCTCAAAAGGCAAAATCAAGATGTCAGCAGGGCGATGCCCCCACCCCCAGGACTCTGGGAAGAACCCTTCCTTGAGTGTTTGTAGCTTTCAAGGGGTGGCCTCCAACGCTTCTGTTTCTCCGCTCACAGACAGATCACTCCAATCTCTGCCTTCTCTCTGTGTGTCTCTGTGTCCAAATGCCTCTCTTCTTACTCAAAGAGCAGTCAGACTCAATTTGCGCCCACCCTAATGGCCTCATCTTAACTCAATTAACATCTTCAAAGACCTTATTTCCAAATAACATCCCATTCACAGTTCCATAGATTAAGGCTTTGATATACCATTTTGGAGGTTACAAGATAAGCCATGATAGTTTGCCTTGGTGTGGTTTTCATGTCCATGTTGCAGCTAAGGAAACTAAGAACTGGAGCACCCCAGTGGCTTCTGTAAGGTCATACAGAATACGGCAGAATAGACCAAGGACCCCACCTTTAAACAGTTAAACCGGCCTTATTTCTAGCAAAGAGGTATTATGGTTGTCAATCATGATTTGCCTAGAATCCAAACTTATATGACTCATTCATCTAGACAGCTGTCTTGCCACAAGTCCAAATTGCTTGAGTCTCTTAAAAGATGCTTGGTCCATGCTCTGTTATTACTTATCAAAATCAAGTCCAATCACCTTAGGGTTTAATTGTACCTCACCATATAACTTTGATAGAGGAAATCGTTTCCTTTCTGAAATAGGTTTCGTAACGTCTGCTTTCAGCTGACTTAGGTGCAGAAATAATAGGCCATTCTTTAACTGCTTCCATTCATAACCCCAAACATTCCTTGGCTGCTGTGAATGGTGCTGAAATAAACCTGGAATATTCAGTGATAAATGGGACATGCTGGAACCTTTCTCTTGAGTGCGTATGCCAAGAAATACTTCATTTGAGGTCACGGGATAAAAGGAACAAAATTAAAGCAGATTCTTCAAGTGCCAGCATAGGTGTCCCAAGGAAACTGAGCCATTGCCCGCTATTCAACCCTCTGTCCTACTTGTCACCTGTGTCCCCTAGCTAGACAACAGGCTTCTTTTCAGGGACAGCCTGCTCCACACTGGGATGCATTTATTTACTGCTGTGTTGGTCCGGTTGGAGGAAAAGGATGTGGGCCTGGGTACAGGACATAAAATAAACCATCCCTTGGCCTTTCCTACCTCACGTGATTGTTTTTTTGTTTTTTGGGGTTTTTTGGGGTTTTTTTTTAAAGATTTATTTATTTGACAGGGAGAGACACAGCGAGAGAGGGAGCACAAGCAGGGGGAGTGGGAGAGGAAGAAGCAGGCTTTCCGCTGAGCAGGGAGCCTGATGCAGGGCTCGATCCCAGAGACCTTGGGATCATGACCCGAGCCAAAGGCAGATGCTTAATAGCTGAGCCACCCGGGCGCCCCATCACGTGATTGTTAATAAGAGTCAATTTGTGGGGAATTCCCTTGGATCCCTTCGGCAAGACCAACTGCCTGTTGGTTGAATGAATGATTTCTGATTGTATGGAGCTGCCCTGGGATCACCGGTGTTCTAACCTAGAGATACGGGCAGGAGAAAGAGGGTCTCACGACCTACAAGACAGGAATGGCAAAGGTCAATAAAGACAATGAAAATGTCAAACTCTTCATTATGATCAACAGCCTGCATTTCATTCATTTACCATAGAATGTCTACTACGTATCAGACACTATTCTGGTACTGCGGATACCGTGCTGAATGAAGGAGACAAAGACCCCCCCCCCCCCTTGATCATGGAAGACACCTCCCATCCCAAGAAATACTATAATGGCGCATATACTCTGTGTCTTCTATTTCCTGGAGCTCAGGTAACTTGTTTACAAAGTAAGAGAAAGGGACAAATAATCTTTAAGGCTTCCTTCATTCCCACCCCCTACATGCCAGACCCAGCAGAGTAGTGTGAAGATTCCTCCAGAATGCAGAAATTACAGGAGAAATGAAGCTCTCAGAGACCAAAGTCCCAGAGTCCCACATACGGAGGAACAACACAGGTATCAGGGTTCCCTCCCTCAGGAGAAACAGCAAGCACCAGACTAGTATTTCCTGACCACTGTAACAATATTAGCTGCGATACTACCATTGCTTAGCAATAACAGTAATGCATAAATATTTGCTGCATTAAAGAATGACCCTTCAATCCTAACATTCAATGACATTATGGCATTGTGCAAGCTAGCTTTTCAAAAGAAAGAGTTCTTTCAACAACAACAGCAACAAAAACAAAAACAAAAAACTTTCCCATCTGAAATGTGGTTACTTGTTACCTTGTGAAATAAAAGATCACACTGTTTTGTTATTTGCTAGAATTCCACGAGGAAATATGTCAGTCTTTTTCATCGCTAGGACCTCAGACTCGGGACAGCGTCTGGTGCTCAGAAAATATTGGCAGAATGAATGAATTAATGACAACTAATGAAAAAACTGTCATTCACCAACAACATTCTGAGGGCAGGTTGATGCAGCCCCAGGGGTCATTACGATGCCCTCTTCCAGAAGGCCAAAACACTTTTAAGCAATTTTAAATTTTAAATTGCTTTTCCCCTTTCCCCCCTCCCTGCCCAGCGAAGGATCCTGTGTCCCCATGCCTTCCCAGCATGGTCTGCAGGACCCTTCCCCAGGACCTGCACAGCCAGCCTGGGGACAGGCAAAACAGAGGCAGCCTGCCTCCACAGACTGGGCATATACTTAGAGAGTTCTCAGTCCTGGGGTACCCGGGTGGCTCAGTCGGTCAAGAGTCTGCCTTCAGCTCTAGTTATGACCCCAGGGTCCTGGGATTGAGCCCCACATCAGGCTTCCCCCGTAGCAGAGAACCTGCTTCTCCCTCTCCCTCTCCCCTTCCTCCCTGCTCATGCTCATTCTTTCTCTCACAAATAAGTAAATAAAATCTTTTTTTTAAAAAAGTTCCCAGTTCTCAATTTCCTGTTCCCCAACATAAGATCTCTTTCTTTTTTTTTTTTTTTAAGATTTTATTTATTTATTCGACAGAGAAAGGTCACAGGTAGACAGAGAGGCAGGCAGAGAGAGAGAGGGAAGAAGGCTCCCCGCCGAGCAGAGAGCCCGACGCGGGACCCGATCCCAGGACCCCGAGACCACGACCTGAGCCGAAGGCAGCGGCTCAACCCACTGAGCCACCCAGGCGCCCCATAAGATCTCTTTCTTAAAAACACTGGTTTTAAACCCCTTCTGCACCCAGGAAATAACAAGGTATAGAAAGAAACAGAATGATCCAAAAAGGACTTGGGAAAACACTATTTAAACAAGGAGGAATTAATTTGTAGTCCAAAGTCTAAGAACATGCCCAAAAGGCGTTTAAAGGCATATTTTTTTTTTCAGCCTATTTTCTTGTTTCTGTACGTGTCCCAGCGTGGACTCCTCTGTGATGCCCCTCATCTGGTATGATGACCCCATTACACAGCTTACCCATTACAAAATGTGGAACTCAGAGAAAGTTCCACTTAAAATCCTAAGCCTGGTCATTGCAGAAAACTTCAAGCATCCATTTACAGTTACACAGCACTTATGATTTACTCAAGAGCCTGCTCTGTAACTATTAATGCAAACAGACTAATTTTTAAGGCCCCCAAATTCTGTGGTTAAGAGCGAGACCCCATCAGCCGTATTGCATTCATGGATTCTCTTCCTCCGGAATGGAGGCTTTTTCAATTCTGCTTCCGTATCTTTAGCAGCATCTGCCTTGATGCAAGGCTAAGCCACTGCAAATGGAAATTCCCCAGCTTGCTTGTCTGTTCTGAAATCTACATGACCATAAGAGCAAAGAAAAAATGTGTGTCACTCTTAACAACTAGATAGGCAACACTTTTTTTTCTGTAGCAGAGTTAACATCGGAAAGTGAAGACTGAACTTGATTTGCAGATAAAGAAAACGAAAGTATAAACTAACAAAATAATGACAAAGGCAACCGTGCAAAGGACTTGGTAATTTATCCTCAGTCTTCTATTGTGTTCTTGTGCTTCCTTCCACTAGTATTGGCCTTTACAGGATGACTTGCAATTGTGGCTACTTGGTTGTGTGTTCGTTTATCAAGAAACCCAATTCCCACTCAAAATAATGCTGTTTGGGGTTACCTGGCACAGAGCTCTGCTCTATAAGGAAGAAATATTCAACATATGTTTTTAGGTTAGAATGATATGAGGCTGTGTGCTTGCTGAAGGAGGAAGAAACACTGTGGAAATAGCATTGTTTTGTATTCTTTAAACTTTTGGGTAAAAAAGAACTAGTCATTCTTAGTATTACATGGTGGAAGTCACTTAGATATGAGAATGATACAGACCAAGATGAAAATCCTAGTCTCTCAGTTCTTTTCCCTTAGCCATGAATTCAATTCTCAATTCTTACCTGTAAAATGGGAAAGATACACTTGCATTCCTGAGTTGCAGTGATTAACTCTAAGTGAATAACATAAATCACCTACAAGGGCTAATTGTACGTGAATAACAACATGACCACCTACCGCGTAAGTGCTTGGCTTATAGAAGATGCTAAAGAAAGAGAATCTACAGTTTCCATATTGGGGATTGCAAATGGCATAACTGGTGATGCTAGCAGATAGTAGCTCATTCCAGTTCAGTAAAGAAGGAATTTTTTAAGAACCACAACTGCCCAAATATCAGATCAACCGGGTTGCTTGCTTATTATGAGGTGGTGACTTCCCCATCATCGAGAGCCTTCAAGCAAAACCTAAATGACCTTTTCTTCCAGGCAAGATGAATAGGGAATTAATATAAGGTTTAGATCCCAGACTCCTTTAAATGCTGTCTCTATAATGCCTCTAAGTTCCTGATAAATTCTAGAATAATGAACACATTTTTTTCTGATTAATTTTGAAAAGCAAAGATAATGATGTTAGACAGAAGAGAAGAAATTTGTTATGAGACACTGAGTTCGGCTTAAATGGCAACTTTGCAAGTCCAAAAAAATTAGTATTCAGATTCATGATTTTTTTTTTTTTCCCCCAGCAACAGGCTTTAAAAAAATAGAAAGGTCTAAATGTTCCCCAGCCTCTGGCTTCTAGTTGTCTGTTTAAATACCTCTCATGGTTCCACTTCATCTTTTTCTCTCTTGTTGAGAAGCAGACATGACAAAGGTAGTTAAACAAGCGCTGTTGATTAGCCCTAGGAACACATCCATTTACTTCTAATTCATCAGGATGTGCCCTAGGAATTCTTTTCTCTCTCTCAGCCTCTCAGTTGGCTGAAAGTCTCTCTCCCTTCTCCCTACTCTATCCAGAAAGAGGGAAAAATAAAACTCCCCTTGTCTCATGCACACTTTCTGCCTCTTGTCTGAAGACTCAGTGCACTCAGCCCTACAGAAAACTGCCAGCCGGAGAAGACGTCTCAGGGCTATTTCCCAGCAAGACGACTCAGTCACCAAATGGAATGAATTCTTGCCCCTCCTGTTAAAAGAGTCTTTGTCTTCATTTCATTGCAATGCATATCCTATTGTCAGACTGCATGATCCTGGAAAAGAAAAACCTGGGAAGAGGGGGAGGGACATGGATTCTTAGGGTTTCCATGCAGTGGCCTCAGGATGCTTTCTGAAATCCCTGAAAATGTGTGTAAAATTCCATGGGAATGTGTACTTTGCTGGAAGAGACCCCATGGCTTCATCAGATTCTTAGCTCTGTATAAAATACCACAAATACTTAAGAATCAGTCTCTTACAGAAGAAAATATTTGCAAATGATAAGGGTCTAGTACATGCATTATACAAAGAACTTACAATGCAACAAAAAGACACACAAACCAATTTTAAAATGGGAAAAGGATTTGAATAGACATTTCTCCAAGAAAAATATCCAAATAAACACCTCACACAGGTGACATCATCACCAGTTATCAGGGAACAGCAAAATCAAAATCACAAAGATACAGGACTTCACACCCACTGAGACGGCCACGACCCAAAGGACAGACAATGACCAGGGTTGGTGTGAACAGGGAAAAATTGGAAGCTCGTTCCTTCTGACTTGACTACAAGTTGGTGACACAGTTGGAATCTGCCAAATTACCAATTTTAAAGAATGGGCATCTACAAGCACTCTTTAGTCATCTGCAGCTACTAGAAGTAAGAGATTTAAGCATCTGCAACTACTAGAAGTAAGAGTAAGAGATGAGAAAATCTAAAATTTGGCATCACTGGCACGGGAAGAAATCTTGAGATTGTGTTTCTAAACCGTTTGTCTTCTCCAACCTCACATCAACTAATGACACCTTCCAGCCTGGTGTTTTCATGAAGATGAATGAAACTGCACAGGTCCCACAACTTGAGTCTTTGTCTGAAATGTTTCCTGGAATTTTAAGGTAACACTCAGATGCTTTTTTTTTATTTACCAAATAAAATATTAGCTGAAAAATGTGTTTGGCTATGTTGCTAAAACCATTGGTCCATTCCAATAAAATGGAGGCACCAGAAACAGCTCATTTGAAATCCAAGTGACTCAGTGTTTCGAACACCCATTGCTGTGTAGCAAGCTAAACTAAAGTTTAGGGGTTTAAAGTAACTCTTCCACTTTGCTCATGATTTTGTGGGTCAGGGACTCGGAAATGATTTGGCTGACAGTTTTGTCTCTAATCCATGCATCATCAGCTGGGGTGACCGAAGTTAGAGGATTCACTTCTGGGGGGTTATTACTAATATAACTGACATTTCAGTGTTCCCTACCTGTGCATTTATGGTTTTTTTCCTCTCTCTCCATGCAGCATCTCACCATCCAGGGACCCTCCATGTGACCTGAACTTCTCGAACTGAAGAGCACTAAAGTCTCCAAGAAGTCACACTTCTGCATGATGCTGCTTTCCAAAAATGGAAGAAGTTTAAGTTGCCAGTCAAGATCTATGCCCAGAATTGGCACAGTTTCAGCGGGGAAACACACTCCAGCTCTTGGTGGAAGAGCGATGGTGGTGACAGGTTACATTGCAGAACAGCAAAGAGGACAGGAAATATTCTTGCAGCTGTCTTTGGAAAGTACAATCTGTTACACCCAGGTTCTCATCGTGGAAGAACAGCCATCAACATTTCATAATGGACCCAAGTCACTCCTACTACCTGCAGGTGGTCTTTCCTTAGAAAAACACAGGCATTGGACCAGGGCTCTACTTAGGATCCTTCAGTTGCAAGGAACAGAGACTTGCTCAACTTGTCTCAGGAAGAATAGAATCCTCATAGGAAAACACAGCAGGTTGCCACTAAAATAAGCAGACCCTCCTGGGTCTAAAATAAAGCTATGCCTCCTGGCCTCTCTTGGAAGGCTGGACTGTGTGGTTTTCTTCTCTCAGACACATGGTGTTCTTAGAAATCCGATCTAATCATCGTCCTAACCCTTCCTCAGGGATTCACACTCTGTAGGGTCTACCAGTTTTAACCCCTGGTTAAACAATTACTGTCTTTCCTAGCTCCTAGTTCCAGAATAAATCCCACAGAAAATCAATTACTGTCCCCACCCCCCGCACCCCTTTTAGTCCTTCACATCTTTCCACCGTAGGCAACTGCGTAAGCCTCTTGCCACTCCAGGGATTGGCTGCTTTCCTTTGTAAGTTACACCATTTATGTAATCCACAGTGGCAGAGGATGGGGAGGTTGGTGTTGAATATAAAGATGACATCACCTGGCGTGTGCGCGCGCGCGCGCGCGCACACACACACACACACACACACACACAAATGGCCATCTAGAAGGCATGGTGATCCATGAGTAATACAACTAAATAATTTCCAAAGTCATTCCAGTTCCAAGTGTGTATGGATTTTGTAAAGGTAATTTCCATTAGCTCCTGCAGTAACACAATAGCCTACTCATTTCACAATGCCTCACAAAGTGTTCTAAAAAAAGGATCTACTGAGCTGCTTCCATTCCCTAGAGAGAAGAAAGAGCGCTCCAGGGACCAGGCCTAATTTCCTATAGCCATTCTATTATCCCAGCTGTATCTACGGTTTCTATTAGCCCTTCTGTGCTATTGATCAGCCTGGTCACAATGAAAGAGCTTTATTGAATTCCAAGTAATGGAAACTCATTACACGGCCTAGATAATTAATTACCAATTCTTTCCTTTTAGTGAAATTGAAACTGGCTGTGGAGAGCGAGCTGAGTGAGCCCAGTAACGCAGCCTGTTTGAAGCTGTGTTTAATGTGGACGAGGAACACTCTCCACTGGCGTTGGAGATGTGTTTGATGTACTGCAGACCCTTGAAACAACCCAAGTGCTTTCCTTTAAAATAAACCAGCTTTTCAAACAGGATCAATTGAAAGGAGGAGGCACTTAAACTATAAAAAGTAAAAAAAAAAATCGGAGCAAAAATATAAATCACATAAGGATATGAACGGAAGGCACCAATTCACTGATACTTTAAAAGCAGGTCATCTGTGCCTTTGCAAACCACTGAGTAGGTCAGAGGTGGGGAGGGGGTTCACATCTTTGACCTTGTCTTGCCCATGTGATTGTTAGATTCCTTGTCAATGTAATTTTCAAATAGTGAGTGACTAAGCAGACATTAATAACAAATATATATAGAAAACTGATAACACCATCAATGGGTTGGACCGAAGACTGAGGAAGATGATTACTACTCGTAGATGGCATTTTAAAAAAATAATTAAATCTAAACAAAAGTTTTAAGAATAGCTGGCATTGACTGAAGGTCTATCATATGTCAGGCGCTGTGGTCGGCCTTTTACATATATTATGCCATTGAAATTTTCAAAATTCTACCATCTGAGTTATATTAATAGCTATTTTGAAGGTGGGGATAATGAAGTACAATCAAACTGCCCCAAATCAAAGGGCTGAATCCCATAAATCCAGATTTAAGGCTGCCTAATTGATTAGATCTTCTGAATCCATTATGCCATGCAACCTTCCCCAGAATTAGTATAAGAAGATAAACCATTTCGAAAATCATTTACAAGAAACAGAGGAAGACTTGTAGTTTATACAGAGATCGAGATGCAACGTGGAATAGACAATTACGCCTGAAGTTAGAAGTCTGAGAGGAAAATTTCTTTTATCAGCATCATGTCCCTTCTTCCTGAGACCATGCGTGGCACTATGGCAATATAATGTTAATTTATGGTTTCGGACAACTTGGTCCTAAGATATTCATAGCCTGGATGACAAGGATAAAAGCTTCAAAATGAGGGGCACCTGGGTGGCTTAGTGGGTTAAAGCCTCTGCCTTCAGTTCTGGCCCTGATCCCAGGGTCATGGGATCGAGCCCTGCGTCAGGCTCTCTGCTCATCGAGGAGCCTGCTTCCTTCTCTGTCTGCCTGCCTCTCTACCTACTGTGATCTCTGTCAAATAAATAAATAAAATCTTTAAAAAAAATTTCTTTAAAAAAAAAAAAAGCTTCAAAATGATAGGTTTCCAAAGGGTTATTCAACCCTCTGTGTTGTAAGAGGTAGAGAATTGTGTAACTCCAATTGTACTGGATGGACCTGAAGCCAATTCTTTCTAAAAGAAACACACGTCAGAATCGTAGAAACAATGAACCGGCCTAGATATTTTTCATGCTTTGCATCAAACTCTGCTGTAACTACGGCATGCCGAGCACACGCAAACAGTACACGCTGCCCCTCTCCAGTGCCTTGACATACCTCTGCGGTCACCAGTCAAGTTCTCTGCTCACCCAGAGCCAAGAGTGTCTGGTCCCAAACTGCTTATATCAGCTGAATGTGTTACAGTGATTATATGTTTAATTTTTTTATTACCTAAGCCAGTGAAATGAGGAGTAAGAAAAATAAAAGAGTTGGTGGTTGTATTGAAGAAAAAAACAAGGTGAAATGCCTTGTGATACATGAATGTTGTTTAAAATATTGCCGTTGAGTTAGACATGAGGCAACTGCGAACAACTGGGATTTATGTATAAACAATCTGCACTTTAGTTACTTCACAGATACTTCAAAGGACTCACACTAAAGAAAATTAATATGAAAATTGACTAATAATAAGAGTTTACACAAGTAAGATGATTCAGATTATCTTATCAGTTGACTCGAACTCATTTAAAAGCCCTTGGCATTACCTCAAAGCAGGTACTTTCATTGTAAAACAAAACTCTTACATGAAACGTGTTTTCGATCCCCACCATGACCATCTATTTTTTAAATTAGTTTACAGGTTACCGACCCAGCTTGTCTGGAGGATTTTTCAGTATATTATAGATGTTTACCAAAGGTTTCTTCCAAGGAGACAAAGTAAGACATTATATGACATGCATCTGAAGCAACGCCCAACTTCCCCTTTGGACATCTGTCCTTTGTCCTAAAGCTCCGGTCCTTCTTGCGGCTGTCTAAACTCCTCATTCCTCAGCCATGAGGACTGTCCTCATGTCCTCAGACATTCCTGGCTGTCACTGGCTTTCGACCACCTATTGTCTGTCTCTCACCTCTTCTCATAGACCAACTGAGGCCCTTCAACTTTCTCCAGTTCTGCATCCCCAACCATTACCTGCTCAGCTTAAGAAAGACTCCTTCCCCAGGAGGCCACCCAAAAAATGAGAAGGACTTACCTTTTAAAAATAAAGCAGAGGGCGCCTGGGTGGCTCAGTGGGTTAAGCCTCTGCCTTCGGCTCAGGTCATGATCTCAGGGTCCTGGGATCGAGTCCCGCGTCAGGCTCTCTGCTCAGCAGGGAGCCTGCTTCCCTCTCTCTCTCTCTGCCTGCCTCTCTGCCTACTTGTGATTTCTCTTTGTCAAATAAATAAATAAATAAATCTTTAAAAAAATAATAAAATAAAGCAGAAGGAAAGGTTACAGATGACTATCTTTTAATATTTTATCCCCTTTACATCTGAATAATTTCAGCAGACCCTTATTCATTCTGAGAAAATCTTCCCCAATAGGCCTTTTGCTTATAAAATAGGAAGCAAAGATCCCATGCTGAGATAAATGTCTCTGGAGAAATTTGTCACCACCAAGCAGCCAAAATTCTAATTTGATGATGAGGTGAGAAAATTAAAATACTCTGCAGGAAAAGAACAGGTAGCAATTTGGTAGGATGAATTAAGTCGTGGGAAGATGGGGACAGGGAGGCATTGAGACGGAAACTTCTTAGTTAGGATTTCCAGTGGTTCCCGTAACATGGGCCCAAAGCTGACAGAACAGTTCTCGAAGGATTTGCTGTGGTCCTGACATAAGCAGAATTAGAGAAGAAAAGAATATCCGCAGGAAGGGTTACAGGGAAACTTTGTAGATGTTTTCTAGTTTATTGTGGGTGAATTTGAGGCCTGAACTGAGGATGTGATGAAGCAAGCCAAGTAGCTATTTAGGGATCTGCAAGAAGAATATTCTGAGCAAAAGCAACTCTGAAGTGCAAATGTCCTGAAGCAAAAATAGGCTTGGTATGTTTGAGGAATAACAAGGAGGCCAGGGCCGCAGTAGATAAAATCCAAGAATGGGGATAACTTAGTACTGTGTGGGCCACTAGAAGGCCATTTTTACTCTGATATAATTAAGAAGACTTTAAAGAGCTATAAGATAAATCAAAGTCCATATAAAACTGAATATCATGGAAGTTAATGGATATGATGCTCATTTGTCCATTATTCAAGTGCTTACTATGAGCAAAGTTAAGAACTACAAAATGAAAGTAACACCCAGGTATTTTCAGATAAAAATCTCATTTATACAAATGAAAGATAAAATTTAATCTTGGGTCTCTACCAACTGATGAAATTGTAAGGGTAACAAAGTGAACGTAAATTTTAAGAAAGCACAAAAAAAAAAAACAAAACTCAATGATGTCAGATATAAGCATAAAGATGACCTCTTTCTAGACTTTAGCTTCCTAATAGTATAAAATGAGGGATTTAAATGACCTTCACAGCCCTGATATTTGGGATTTGCTGCTAATATTTGATGGCCTGGGACTTACATCTGAAATGAAAGGGATATGTCTAAGTTCAAGTGTCATAGATCTGAAAGGATCTATGACAAAGCAATCTATACAAGGATCTATACAAAGCAATCATTGTATATCAGGAAGGTGTATACATACTTGCATTTAAATTCACCAACTGAGGGGTGTCATGGTGGTACAGTTGGTTGAGCATTCCCATTCTTGGTTTCAGCTCAGGTCATGATCTTAGGATCTTGCAATTAAGCCTCACATCATGTTCCATGCTCAGTACAGTCTGCTTGAAATTCTCTCTCTGCCCCTCCTGCTTGTGCTGTCTCATATTCTCTCTCTTTCTTTCTCTCTCTCTCAAATAGATAAATAAACAGATAAATAAATCTTAATAAATAAAATATATATATATATATATATATATATATATATATATATATATATATATTGAGCAATTCCTTGAGAACACAAAAGTGGAGGAACTAAGGTCATATTGTTGTTAGAGATTTCCTTCCATATCTAACCAGGACAAACAGAGGCTGTATACAAGATAACATATTTATAATAAAAATTACAAAACTGGCACAGAATCAAGATAAAGAATCAGCAAAAGACTTCTCCTTTCACGGTATAGAAAGAATATACCTCAACATAATAAAGGCTGTATTTGACAAGCCCATAGCTAAAGTCATACTCAGTAGAGAAAAGATGAAAGATTCTTCCTCTAAGATCAGGAGCAAGACAATGATGCACACTCTTACCACATTTAGTCAACATAGTACTAGAAGTGCTAGCCAGAGCAATCAGGCAAGAAGAAATAAAAAGCATCCAGTTGGGAAGGAATAAGTAAAATTGCTTTGTTTGTACATGAAATGATCTTATAAAGAGAAGACCCTAAAGAAGCTACCAATTGTCAGAACCGGTCAACAATTAGCAAAATATAAAATCAATATATAAAATTCAGTTATATTTCTATACACTGAAATATTTGAGAAAGAAAAAAAAAATCCAATCCACTTATAATAGCATTAAAGACAATGAAATACTTAGAAATAAAGTTAACAAAAGAAGTAGATCTATACACTAAAAACTATAAAACATTAACAAAAGAAATTAAAGAAGACAGAAACAGGAATACCTCATTTTATTGCATTTCACATTGTTTTTCTTGAAGATTTTATTCATTTATTTATTTGACAGGCGAAGATCACAAGTAGGCAGAGAGGCAGGCAGAGAGAGGAGGAAGCAGGCTCTATATTGAACAGAGAGACAGATGCGGGGCTCGATCCCAGGACCCTGGGATCATGACCTGAGTGGAAGGCACAGGCTTTAACTCACTGAGCCACCCAGGTGCCCCTGCATTTCACATTATTGTGCTTTGCAGATATTTCAATTTTCACAAATTGTGTGGCAACCCTGCAATTGAGCAAAAATTATCAACACCATTTTTCCAAAAAAGATTTGCTCACTTCATGGCTCTGTGTCACATTTTGAGAATTCTTACAATATTTCAAACTTTACCATTACTATTATATTCAATACGATGATCTGTGATAGGTGATCTCTGATGTTACTATACTATTGCTTTGGGGCACCACAAACTGTGCTCAAACCGGCAACTTAATGAATGTGTGTGTTCTGAGTGTTCCAACTGGCTGTTTCTCCATCTCTCTTACCCTTCTTGGGCTTCTCTATTCCCTGAGACTCAGATACACTGAAATTAGGCCAATTAATAGTTCTACAATGGCCTCTAATGTTCAGGTGATAGGAATAGTTCCATGTCTCTCAGTTTAAATCAAAAGCCAGAAATTATTAAGCTTAATGAGGAAAACACATCAAAAGCCAAGAGAGACTAAAACCTAGGCCTCTTGCACCAACCAGTTATCCAAGTTGTGAATGCAAAGAGAACGTTGTCTAAGGAAATTAAAAATGGTACTCTCGTGAACACATGAATGATAAGGAAGTAAATTGGCCTTACTGCTGATATGGAGAAGGTTTTAGTGGTCTGAATAGAAGATTGAACCAGCCACAATATTCTCTTAGGCCAAAGCCTAATCCACAGCCATGCCTGAACTCTCTTCAATTCTTTGAAATCTGAGAGAAGGAAGGAAGCTACAGAAGAAAAGTTTAAAGTTGGTAGAATTTGGTTCATGAGGTTTAAGGAAAGAAGTCATTTCCATGACATAAAAATGCAGGATAAAGCAGCACATGCTGATGTAGAAGGTACAGCATATTATCTAGATGATCTATCTAGGATAATTAAGGTGGCTACACTGAACAACAGATTTTCAATGTAGGTATAATAGCACTGTGTTGGAAGAAGATGTCAGCAAGGACTTTCAGAGCTGTAAAGGGGAAATCAATGCCTGGCTTCAAAGTGTCAAAGCACAGGGTGACTTGTCTTGGTAGCAGCTAATGCACCTGGTCACTTTCGGTTGAGGCCAATGTTCATCTACCACTCTGAAAATCCTAGAGCCCTTCAGAATGATGCTAAATCTACTTTGACTGTGCCCTATAAACAGAACAGGAAAGTCTGGGTGATTTTTCTAATGGATCTGGGCAAAGCCAACTGAAATTCTTCCAGAAAGGATTGATCATTCTAGATGCCATTTAAGAACATTAGCAGTTCACGGAAGAAGTCAAAATATCAACATGAACAGGAGTTTGGAGGAAGTTGATTCTATCCTCACAGATGACTTTGAGGGCTTCAAGACTTCAGGGGAGGAAGTCACTACAGATGTGGTAGAAACGGTAAGAGAACTAGAAGGGGAGCTGAAGATGGGACTCAATTACTGCCATCTCATGATCAAACTTGAACAGGTGAGGAGTTACTTCTGCTGGATGACCAATAAAAATGGTTTCATGAGATGGAAACTACTCCTGGTAAAGATGCTATCAAGATTGTTGAAAAGACATTAAAAGATTTAGAATATTAAATAAACTTAATAGATAAAGTGGTTGCAGAGTTTAAAAGGACAGACTCCAATTTTGAAAGAAGTTCTACTGTGGGTAAAATGCTATCAGACAGCAGCCCATGCTACAGAGGAATCATTAGCGAGTCAATCAATGCACAAACTTCATTGTTCTTTTACGAACTTGCCTCAGCCACCCAACCTTCAGCAACCAGCCCGCTGATTAGTCAACAGCCATCAACATGGAGACAAGACCCTCCAGCATCAAAAAGATGGTGACTCACTGCAAGCTCAGGTAATGGTTAGCATTTTTCAGCAATAAAGTATTGTTTAATTAAGGTATGCACATTGTTTTTTTTAGGTGATGCTATTGTAAACTTAATAGTCTATACTATAGTGTGAACATAACTTTCATAAGCACTGGGAAACCAAAAAAATTCACTGAATTTGCATTATTGCAATCAAGATAGTCTGAAATTGAACCTGCAGTATCCCAGAGGTACACTTGTAAATGGAAAGTTACCTTGTGTTCGTAAATCAGAAGAGGTAATATTCTTAAAATGTTCATACTACTCAAGTAATCTACAAATTCAGTGTAATCCTTATGAAAATTTCTTTATTCACAGAAATAAAGAAAGAATCCTAAATTTGTAGGAACTACAAAGGACCCCAAATAGCTAAAGCAATCTTGAGCAAAAAGAGCAGAGCTGAAGGCGTCACACTCCCTGATTTTAAACTGTATTGTTAAGATATAGTCATCAAAAGAGTATGATATTGGCATAAAAACAGACACATAATTCAGTGGAACAGAATAGAGAACCCAGAAATACAACCACACATATATGGGCAACTAATTTTCAGCAAGAGCACCAAGAATACACAGCGGGTAGAGGACAGTGTCTTCAATAAACAGTGTTGGGAAAGTGGATGTCCACATATGGAAGAATGAAACTGGACCACTATCTTCCTACGCAGAAATCAGCTCAAAGGGGATTAAAGCCTTACATGTATGTCTTTAAACCATAAAAATCTTAGAAGAAAACAGAAGGGAAAAGTCCCTTTATATTGGTTTTGGCAATAATTTTTTTTTATTCTGACACCAAAGGCACAGGCAATAAAAATGAAATGAACAAGTGAAACTACATCAAGCTAAAAAAAATTCTGCACAGCAAAGGAAACAATCAACAAAATGAAAAGGCAACCTATGGAATGGAAAGAAATATATATATATATATATATATATATATATATATAAAATATATAAAGAACACTTGTAACTCAACAGCAAAAAATAAATAAAAACCCAATTAAAAAATGAGAAAAGGAACAGAATAGACATTTCTCCAAAGGAGGCATGCAAATGGTCAACAGGAATATGAAAATACGCTCAAATCATTAGGCGTCAGGGAAATACAAATCAATCACAGTGAGATAATCTCACACCTAGGAGGATAGCTATTATCAGAAAGTCAAAAGATAACAAGAATTGATAAGGATTTGGGAGAAAGGGAGCCTTCCCGTTCCATTGCAGCATTTTACTTTCCATTGAGAATTTCTTTAATCTCCCCCCATCCCAGCTTCTGATAATAACTATTCTCTCCATTACTATGTTTGGCTTTTCTTTTCTTTTTTTGATTCCACATATAAGTGAGATCATACAATATTTGTCTTCTGTTTCTGGCTTATTGCACTTAGCATAATGTCCTCCAGCTTCATCCATCTTGTCACAAACGATTTCCTTCTTTTTAAAGGCTGAATATCACATTTTCATTATCCATTCATACATCAATGGACATTTAGGTTGTTCCCATATCTTGGGCAATGGAACGGGAAGGCAAGTATCTCTTCGAGATGGTGATTTTTATTTGCTTTGGGTACATACTCAGAGGTGGGATGGCTGAATCACATGGTAGCCCTATTTTTATGCCCAAGATATGGGAACAACCTAAATGTCCATTGATAATATAATATCCTGAATTCCACTACCATCTTATGGACAGTCAGATAAACTCAGTTCTTTGCCATTAAGCAGCAATATAACCTTGAATAAGTTACCAGTTACTCTTAACTACTCACACTCTCCTATAATTTTAGCTGTTTTTCTATTTTCCCCATACCTTGTGCACACATCAGTTCCTTTATTTTACAAACTACGAACGAAAACCCAGAGGAGCTACATAATTTGCCCTAGGTTACTTGGTCAGTTAAGAACAGAACCAGAACAAATACTCTGTCTAATCTCTTAGTCTAGAAATCTTTCTTTTCTACCCTGTTTGATATAAAGTTCTGGACAATTTTTCATAAAGATAATGGTTGGACAAAAATAGATAATTTATTAGTGATAAGAAACATGTTAATTCATAATAAAAAAATTAATTAACTAATTTAAAAGGGGAAAAAAAGCAGCAGGTCAATTCAATCAGCAGAGCTCCAGAAAGACTAAGAAGTTGCCATTTGTTGACCCATTTGTTGCCATGGCAGATGGAAAACTTAAGACAGGGAGCTGTATTAAAGTGGGTAACAAACAGCTAGACCATTAGGTTCCTATTCTCAACACAACAAGACATTAGGTTGCTGTTCTCTTATGAAGGCAAAGAAACTCCATCCCACACCGCAAGAGAACTATGATCTCTGGAGGACAGGAACCAGAGAACAATGGTTTCTGTGACATCAGCTCAGAAAAATCTGTGAAGGAGACTTGAGTCTAAAAACAAAGCCAGATTCACACAAGTAAATTTGGTATGATTTCATTTGTATGAATTTCAAGAACAGGTAATATCAATCCGGAATAGCAGTTAAAACAGGGAGAGGAGAATCATTAATAAGGAAAGGGCATAAGGAAGCTCTTGCAGGATAGAAATGTTCTATCCTTAATTCTGGGTGATATCTGGGTACAAGCCTATGTGAAAATTGGTAGAATTGTACACTTAAGTTTTGCATATTTTACTGAATATTCAGTATACTTTGATTTAGTAAAAAAAAAAAAAAAAAAAAAAAAGAATGCAAGGGGTCTGCTAGCATCAAATCTAAGCCTATCAGATTCAGCAAAGTTTTCACACAAACATAAGAAAAAAGCCACCACATATAAGTGATTCTCTTGTTTTGATCTTGCTTTTCACCCAGAATACTTGATTCTCAACTTTTCACAGTTGAGCAAATTTTTTTCTTTAAAGATTTTATTTATTTATTTGACAGACAGAGATCACAAGTAGGCAGAGAGGCAGGCAGAGAGAGAGAGGAGGGAGCAGGCTCCCCACTGAGCAGAGAGCCCGACACGGGGCTTGATCCCAGGACCCTGGGATCATGACCCAAGCCGAAGGCAGCAGCTTAACCACTGAGCCACCCAGGCACCCCCACAGTGGAGCAAATTTTATCCTGAGTTTCTTATTAAGTCAGCAGTCCTTGCTTTTCTAGAACTTTCTTCAAAAATTCATAAAATTAGCCCATCCCCATTCAATTCCTTCTCTTAACCACTCTCTGTAACAATATTTGGATTTACATATTTTGAAAGAAATACATAACACATTATTCATGTTCTTTAATAAGCCAGTCAGCACAAATGTTCTTGTCACTAGGCAGCCCTCTCTTGAGGTAGCTATTATTCTGTCTTCCGTCACCATAAGTAGTCTTGCCTGATACTGAACTTTGTATAAATTGGAAACCACACAGTACATACCATTTGGTGCCTGGCTTCTTTGATGCAATTTAAGGGTTTTGAGAAAGAACAGTTTGACCGCATCCAGGCAGACAGGCTTACCTGTATAAAAGGAGAATCCAAATCTGGAATGAGTTCTACTCACTTATTAAAAAAAAGCCCTAGTGTGCCTGGTCCAGTTGCCGATAATGGAGATAAGTTTCTGTCACTAAACAAATGTATTGTTCCTAATAACCCATTCTTGTTTCAAGCCCAGTAAAATCCTTTAAAAACCTGAGGAAAACATAAAACACTCTGAAATTCAAGTTATTTTGTTATTTTACGAAAGGAAAAAAGAAATAAAAGCATAAAAGCCAGGGATTTTCAGATTTGTATATATTTTACCTGTTAAAACATCACACAATAACTTAGGAAGTGTCTCATTTTAAGGCACAAAAATGCACCAATTAACTTCCATGTTTTTCCAGATGAGCGCCTTATTGTTAAATTTCTGCAGAAATAAAATTATTCCATTGTTCCTGTTATTTTTTATATTTATTTTATGATCTCCTTCCTTGAAAACAAAATGAACTTCTTAATTTCATAATTTTAAAAGAACATTTTGTGGTTAAAAGTTCTGCCCATGTGTATTTATAACATAATTTGTTTTCCCTTTGAAAACCACAACATACTTCTAAAGGTTATCAAATATTTGGAATATTTTCACAACCATCAGTATATCATAGATTTCCGCGCCTCCCCCCCCAGTGTCACATTACTCAGTGTTCTAGTTCCATTGTATAATCAGTAAGTAGGTTTGGGGTATGAAAATGATAACTTTGATAGGATTTCAAAAATGAACATATCACAAGGGCCAACTGGCAGTGTTTCCAAGCATACCAGGCCATTTTACAGTTAGCTCTCTATCCCCTTTCTGATATGTGAAAATTTTAGGTTATAGGGATTAAGCTTGGTGTTGTCCAACCACACACACCTCCATTGCTGCCAAGTGAGTGGCAATAATGTAGAATGTGAATATGACTCACAGAAGGTATGAATTATTCTGCCTGATTCAGGCCACATCAGTGATCCAAGCGAAAGACAGAAGATCTCCTGGTGAGAAAAAAGTGTACGTCTACCTCTACTTGGACAACATCTCAAGAATCCGTAAGACTAGAGAATTTATTTGACTTATCTGAATGTAGAACAAGAAAAAAGGCGAGTAGTGTTTCCTTTATTACTAATGTATGAGATACCACTATAGTCGATTTTGAATGCCTACTTTAACTACTTTTGGTCTTGAGATTGTTTTGTTCTTTAGTTTTACTGAAATACCCTCAGGAGGATTAAACTTTGCTTGGATGAATTCCAATTATCATAAAACTTCAACCAGCCAACTTATGAATATTTAGTCTTCTCCTCATGTTCAAAAACATCCAAATAAAGATGGTAATAGAAAGAAATGGCCCCTAACAGGCATGGTTATCAACTCTAAAGAAATGTCAGTGTCTATGAATTTGAGATATGAAGTGTATTTATTATTTAAAAGACTCTTTAACAAGGTATGAACTTTCCTCTTCAATTAATTATTGATCCAGGCACATATCTCCCTTTTCATTTAAAACTTTTAAACAAAGTGTCTCAAGCATTTGAATCTGGCACTAGAGAAGGCAGCCATTGACTTGAGTTTTTTGGAGGTGTGAACAGGAAAGAGTACTTACAAGGTGAAAAAAAGAAAAAAACCTACACAAACATCTTCCATTACTCCTACATTTGATGTTGCCGATGCCATCAAGCAAACACTAAATAACAACAAGCAAATTCTGTTGAAATGTTTAGCTAAATGGAACCAAAACAGTCACAGTTGACAATTTCATAAATACATTAATTAGAAGTGTCTCCAAATAGTATGTGATTTTGAATTATTAACATAAAACACTGCATTATAAATGACTGCAAATTGCATTCCTAGTGTTCTCCATGCTTAATTTATTATGCCGTAGGAAAATTTGCAAATTACTTTACTGTTTTATACTTAATGGCTAGTTTTATGCGTATATTATTCCTTTAAGATAAAATTAAATTGCAGTGTACATACGTGATATGTGACATGTTACAGGAGATACTCAAAGCTGGGTCAAAAAACGGTTAATCTCACTTCCGTTATGGGTACTTTGCATTCACCGTGGTTTGTTGTTAAGATTCCACTGGAGCTCTTGGCTACCGGGCTCTGTCTCAGTGCTCGCTCCTTTCCTCCCCAGAGTTGCAGTCTAGCCATAATGGTGTATGATTTTTGCTAAATTGTGCAAGGCTTGGCTTTTTGTCAGTGAGGACTTCTTGGTATCATACTTACAAAAAACAGAGGTTAAACTCTCTGATGGAAAGCACTGGCCAAGCTTAACCTTGATGAGTGTTGTCACACTATGAGGACAAATTCTGAATATTGACCTTTATTTGAAAGGAATGATCTGTGTGAAATTTTTCAAAGATTATTTTTTACCTATGCAGATACATTTCAAATCTCCCTCTTTCTTATGATTTTGTCTTCATTTCTCAATTACATTGTTCTTTTATCTAAATGTTTTTAGAAGTAACTTTTCACTTGTCTTAGGTGAAGAACCCCTATACTAAAACTTAAAAGCCATTAGTCCCAGTTTGAATGGAGTAAGCCTTATCCAGATATTTGAAAAGCTAACATAGCATAAAATTTTTAAATTACAGTGGTGCCTGGGTGGCTCAGTGGGTTAAGCTTCTGCCATCAGCTCAGGTCATGATCCCAGGGTCCTGGGATGGAGTCCCGCATCACATCAGGCTTTCTGCTCAGCAGAGAACCTGCTTCCTCCTCTCTCTGCCTGCCTCTCTGCCTACCTGTGATCTTTGTCTATCAAATAAATAAATAAAATCTTTTAAAACAATTTTTTAAATTACATACAAAAATGGATTACTTTTATCTGAACCATAGGGACCTAAAGAGGGGAACCTCTCTAGAGAGTTCTCCCTTCCAACACAGCTTACTTACTTTCCTCCTCTAGGGATACCAAGGGATGGGTATTTTCCATGAATAGTGCTACTATGGTTAAAAAAGCAGGCACCACACTATGCTTCTCAACTCATCTTCACCTTCCATCTGTGTTGCCAGACCCGTAATTGAACTACTCTCCACTCTCTCTTTCTGGAGGCACATCATAACTGGTGGTATTATTCAGCCCTTAGTTACAGCACCAGAAGAGGCCCTTAGGCCTTGTCTAGCTTAAGCCATATGCTCCAGCTCAATTCACTGGTGTTCTAAAGCAGAGACTCATGTATAAACCTAGCTAACAATGGAATGTTTTTCTCAGATATTGAGTTACAGGCAATGGATTATTCATTCTAACAATGTTATAACTATTAGACAGGGATTTTAAAATAACTTGATTAATACATTAAAGGATATGAAGGGAGAGGGCAAAGTTCATAAACAGCTGAGGAATTTAAGAGTAAAATGGAAATACTAGACATAAAAAAATAATTAGAAAGAAGAATCTTTCTGATAAGCTAATCAACAGGCTGGATATAACTGAAGGAGAAAATAAGTGAACTTGGAGAAAAGTCAATAGAAATTATCCACACTGAAACCCACAGGTGTGAAAGAAATGAAACAGGATATCCAACAGCTAATATACATGTAATTGGATTTTCAGTAGACAAAACAGAGAGCAGGTGAAAGGAATATCTGGCATGGTTATGGCCAAGAATTTTCCAAAATTAATGTAAGAAAAATTTTTAAAAACCCAAAAATCTCTGCTCATACATGCACAATAGATACAGAGAGATGACACAGATGCAAATGAAGATCTACAACAACTGTGAGTGTTCTCGATCCTTTAAAACAGAGACAGAGACTTTTTGAGAAACTAAAATCGGGAAGAATTTATTTCTAGTTGATATGTATAATGAAACATTCAGGAAAGTTGTTCGAGCAGCAGGAATTTGATACAAGATGGAAATGTACACCTACACAAATAACTGAATAGAAACACAAATGGTAAAACTGGAGGGTAAATAGGAGACTTCTTTCTTACTGTCAATGTTTTTAATAGATACTGGCTCACCAAAAGTACAAAGAGTAACAATGTATTGTGGAGTTAATAATATATCGAGAAATGAAATGTATGACAAAAACAACACCATCAGTGGAAGGGAGAAACTGGAAGTATACAATTATAAGAGTCTTATACTCTGAAGCAGTATATTATTCCAAGGAAAACTACAGTATGTCAAAGACATACATCAGAAACGATAGAGAGATCCCTCCCCCAAAATGAATATAACTATTAAGCTAATGGTAAAAACAAGTGAAATTTAAAAGTTCTCAGTTAATCCAAAAGAAGGAAGGAAAAGAGGAAGTAAAAGCATATCAGATAAAGAGAAGGTAAATCACAAAGTGGCAATTTTAAATCCAATCATAGTATTACATATAGAAAACCTTAAAGACTTCATCAAAAAATTGTTGGGAATGATAAATAAGTTTAGTGAGGTTGCAGTATACAAAATCAATATACAGAAATCTGGTGTGTTTCCTTACATTATCAAAAAAATTAAGAAAACAATCTCATCTATGGTTCAGTAAAAAATAATAAAATACCTATGAATAAATTTAATCAAGGAGGTGAAAGAATAGCATTTTGAAAACTACAAAACATTAATAAAAGAAATAGAAGACACAAATAAATGCAAAGATAGTTTATGCTCATGGGATACAAGAATTAATAGTATTAAAATGTCCATACTACTCAAAGCATTATACAGATTCAGTGTAATCTCTCTCAAAATTCCAAAGGTATTTTTGGGGGGAAATAAAACAAACAATTGAAAGTTTTGTAAAAAATCACAAAAGACCCCAAATTGCCAAAGCATCCTTGAGAAAGAACAAGCTGGAGATATCGCAATTTCTAATTTCAAACTATATTACAGAACTATAGTAATTAAAACAACATTGTATTGGCAGAGAAAAAGACACATAGATCAACAGAGCAGAATAGAAGATCCAAAAATAAATCCACATATATATGGTCAATTAATTTATAACAGAGGAGTCAAGAATATAAAATGGGGAAAAGACAGTCTCTTCAATAGATAGTGGTGGGGAAACTGGACTATCTTCTACCATATAAAGAAACTTGGAATGAACTGACGACTTAAAATATAAGACCTGAAATCATAAAAATCCCAGAAGAAAATTGACATAGGAGCTGGCAATGATTTTTGGAGTCTTGACACCAAAAGCAAAAACAAAAAAAGCAAAAATAAAAGTGGGACTACATTAAACTAAAAAGCTTCTGCACAGCGAAGGAAACCATTAACAAAATGAAAACCAACCTACTAAATAGGAGAAAACAATTATAAATTGTATAACTGACAAACTAATAAACAAAATATAGAAAGAATTTACACAACTCAATAGCCAAAAAAAAAAAAAAAGATTAAAAAATGGACAAAAGACCTTAGTAGACATTTTTCCAAAGGAGACATAGAGAAGACCAACAAGTACACAAAAAGATGCTTAACATCACTCATCATTGGAGAAATGCAAATAAAACCAGAACGAGACATCACCGCTCACCTGTTAGAATGGCAGTGCTCAAAAAGACAAGAAGTATAAGTGCTGGTAAGCATGTAAAGAGAAAGGAACTCTTGGGGCCCCTGGGTGGCTTAGTGGGTTAAAGCCTCTGCCTTCTGCTCAGGTCCTGGGATCGAGCCCCGCATCGGGCTCTCTGCTCAGCGGGGAGCCTACTTCCCTTCCTCTCTCTCTCTCTGCCTGCCTCTCTGCCTACTTGTGATCGTTGTCTGTCAAATGAATAAATTAAAATCTTTTAAAAAATTTTAAAAAAAAGAAAAAGGAACTCTTGTGCACTGTTGGTGGGAATGCAAATTGAGGAAAGCACTATGGAAAAGAGTATAAAGTTGCCTCAGAAAACAAGAAAAATAGGACTACAGCAAGATCCAGTGTTTCTACTCCTGTGTATTTATCCAAAGAAAATGAAAACACTAGTTCAAAAAGATATACATATTTTCATGTTCGCTGCAGCATTATTCATATTGGCCAAATATGGAATAGTATGCAGCCATAAGCAATGAAATCTTCCCATTTGTGACAGCATGGATCAAACCCCAGGGCATTATGGTATGTGAAATAAATCAGAGGCAGACAAATAGGAATGCTTTCATGTGAAATCTAAGCAAATAAAAAATCTAAGTTCATAAATACAGAGAACAGGTTGGTAGTCAATAGGTAAACCTTAATCTACAGAAAGAAGAGTACCAAAATCACAGCCTCTGGGCAATTATGACACCCACAAAAACTATGAGACAGAAAAAGAAATAGGGAAAACTGTACCCTATCCCTGGGGAAAGGGCAGGAATGTGTGTAAGGTCCAGCATTACCTCTACAAGGCAAGAGTACCTGTGATATCCAGAGTCCTAGTGCCTGCCCAAGACTGTGATTTCATCAGAATATTAGAGAACTCACTCTTTACCAGTCCCCATCAACACATTAATAGGCTTTGAGTGAAAATAATCATGGAATACATCTTCAAAGGTACAAAAGACAAATTCTCTCTGGGGAGCAGAACAAAGGGGAGACACAAAGCTAAGTGAAGAATGAGCACTAAGGAAACCCATCTGGCAAACTAGCCTACGTGCTAAACAGGGAATTGCCGAGGACTTTAAGGTTTGTTGTCCCACTGAGCGTAACCGTAACAACAACTGACTTCAACCCCAGCTCACTTCCTTAGGAAATCAACACCAACTCCCAAACCAAAAGCCTAGCAAAAGTAGATGTACGCCCATCCACATACTCATCACTACGAATAAAAAAAAATATTTAATTCAATACAAATATCCAGCTTTCAACAAAATATCACAAAAGACACAAAAAAGCAAGAAAAACAATTATCAGTGTCAGAGACAGATATGACACAGATGTTGAAAATATGTCACAGGAAAATTAAAATATCACATAAGTAATATGTCAAGGGTCTAATGAAAAAAGGGAGACAACATGCAAGATCCTTGACTGAAGAGGTGGAAACTGTAAGAATGAATCAAGTGGAAATTCTAGAAATCAAAAACACAGTAACAACGATGAAGAATGGTTTCCAAAGTCTCATTAGTAGAGGCAACACAACTAGGAAAGAACCCCTGAACTTGAATAATGCAAAGAGAAACACGAGGAGGCTCCCCAAAAGTAAAAAATACATAAAAATATAAACAAAAACAAACAAAAAAAACAGAACAGAGCGTCCAAGAGATGTGGAACAATATCAAATAATCTAGCATATGCATAGTTGGAATCCCAGAAGGAGACCAAAGAGAGAACAGCTGAAGAAATATTTTAAGAAATAATGGCTGAGAATATTGCAAATTTAATGACAAACACCAAACTACAGATCGAGCACAGAGAGAAACAAGCTGAATAAATACCAAAAATAAAACACACTTAGACATATCATACTGAAAATGCTGAAAACCAAAGAAAAGGGAAAACTGTGAAGGACAGTCAAAAGAAAAAAAAAAGACGTTATCTGTAGAGGAACAAGGATCAGAATTAGAGCCAATTTCTCAACATAAACAACTATTTCCAGAAGTTCTATCCTTGGAAAAATGGAGTTTGAAAGACAAATTTTAAAAGGGAGCTTTTTGAGTTTGTGATCTCTGTGAAAGATTACAGAATGTATGCACACTGGTGAAATGATCCAGAAGACAAGACAAGGAGGTGACAATTAATTGTTGTCATTAGACAGTAGGGTGAGGCTGGTTTTAATTAGGGCCCCAGTGGAGAGGCTGGGTGTAGACAAGAGCACAGGTAGTTCCTTCATAGCCCCAGGATAGACAAAGGTAAGAGGGTAGATGTCGGGATTAGAGTCTTTAGAAGTTCTATTAGCTCCGCTCATAATTTCTCAGTGAGATTGAAAACCAGGTCATCTCCTGAGAGTGGGGAAGGGAGAGGAGATGTTGAAGGAATTGAGGACAAGCAATAAAATAGTGGCTAGGGGGTAAGAGTTTGAATAAACCAGAGGAATATGACACGAATGCCAGGCAACAGAAAGATCTTTGATTTTCATGGTCATGAAAGTAAAGCAAGACCAGTCAACTTAACTGCACATTTTCTTCAAACACGGAGCAGGTGAAGATGTAGATCTAACCAGGAATGAGGCTTTGCCCTGTGAGTAAGATAAAGGGAAGGGAGGAGAAAATCACGAGGGGGAGTTGTTAAAGTGATCGGATCCTGAATCTAAAGTAGCTAAGAAAGGAATTGTGGCCATGAGGGGGACATGGAGGTAAAAAGATACTAAAAAGCTCAAAATTCAATCAGTCTGAATAGAGAAATAGAAATCAGAGTATGACATGGAGTGGATATTTTTCTATTAAACCCACAATACAAAACTTAGTAAAATGGTAAAAACCTTGATTATATCCCAACAAAGTGAGAGCTGGATAAATCTTGAAGGTAGGAGGAAGGATAAAGACCGCCAAATGTACCAACAGTTCTCAGAATGCAAAGCAAGGGGTCTAGAGGCACCGCCTATAGTTAATGAAAGAATAAACAGAAACAAGTGTCCTTTGAAATTTTAGTGGTTATCAGTCTACAAATACTGAGTAATTAATTTGGAGGAAAGAGGAAACAAGCTAGGGGACATAAAGTGGTTACGTCTCCATCTAGTAGAACAGATAATATCAAAAACTTAATTTAAGGAAAATAAAGATGTCTCAGCATTTTGGGGATAAATAATATATGACCATGCCTAAGAGGACCCTCTCACATGTCTAAGAAGATAGCTAAAACCAGTGTTTGCCCCAAGGAGCAGAAATAATGGAGGTGATGGTTAATACAAGTGGATGTTGCTTTTGATCAAAAACTCACTTGTGGGGGCACCTGGGTGGCTCAGTGGGTTAAAGCCTCTGCCTTCAGCTCGGGTCATGATCCCAGGGTCCTGGGATCAAGCCCCACATCGGGCTCTCTGCTCTGCGGGGAGCCTGCTTCTTCCTCTCTCTCTGCCTGCCTCTCTGCCTACTTGTGATCTCTGTCAGATAAATAAAGAAAAAATCTTTAAAAAAAAAAAAAACTCACTTGTGCTCTCTGGATTTTAGCCATGAAGAAGACATGATTGTGATAAAAAAAAAAAAAATATATATATATATATATATATGTACTTAAAAATTCATGGTCTCAGAAATTAGCAGATCTTTTGACTCCACTGAAGTTTCTCTAAAGTATATAGAAAAGAGCATATACATTTTCTGATGTTTGAAAAACTACCATTTTATCTTTCAACTAATAGAATAAGGTAGGCTGTACTCATAACCTTATTTCTCTAATCTGATTAAGAAATCCAAAGTCAAAGGGGGGCCTGGGTGGCTCAGTGGGTTAAGCCTCTGCCTTCGGCTCAGGTCATGATCTCAGGGTCCTGGGATCGAGCCCTGCATTGTGCTCTCTGCTCAGCAGGGAGCCTGTTTCCCTCTCTCTCTGCCTGCCTCTCTGCCTACTTGTGATCTCTGTCTGTCAAATAAATAAATAAAATCTTTAAAAAAAAAAAAAAAAGAAATCCAAAGTCCAAGAATCTTCATATACGAAGTTTCTAATTTCACTTCTAACTCATAAAGGAGAATAAGAGAAGGTCCTGGCAAATTAAAAATGAAAAACCAAGAAATTTATCTTAACAAATAGATTTTACTCATACACATTTTGATGAGTGCAGTGGAAAACAAAGTAGTTTGAAAAAAAATGTGGTTTGCGGGGGTAAAGTGCTAGAAAAACACATCTTGATTTCCCTGATTGCAAAATATTTGAAAACGAATTTGTGACTTTGTTGAATGTGCAGAGCAAATAGACTCCCCACCTCCAGCTTCTGGCTTGTTTGCTATGTGCCAGAATTTGGGGAAGAACATGGGAATTATTGGCATATGGAGTATAAGGCTGTTGTCATGCCACAAGTTCACCAGATCTCCCTCAATAAAAATGATTGATATTATTTAAATGTTTTTATTTTGAAAGTTTCACACATGTACAAAACTAGAGAGAATAGTACGATGACTTCCTTGTACACATCAACAGCTTTAGCAGTTCTTAGCTGATGGCCCATCTTCTCTCGTCTATACGCCCACCCACCCCCTCTGTAATTATTTTAGTTTATTTTTTAAAAGATTTTATAAATTCATGGAAGAGAGGGAGCAAGTAGAGGGAGGACTAGAGAGAGAGGGAAAAGCAGGCTCCACACCGAGCACAGAGCCCAACTCTGGCCAATTTCACGACCCTCAGACTCTGACCCAAGATGAAATCAAGAGTCAGATGTTCAACCAACTGAGCCACCCAGGCGCCCATATAATTATTTTAAAGTAAACCTCCAACGATATATTATACCACCTTGAAATATCTCAGTGTGCATTGCTAAACGCTAGGAATAGGATTTTTTTCTTAGCCACATATTATCGTGTCTAAAAACTAAAAAAATCTCCTTGATATCATCAAATAATCAGTATTTACATTTTCCCTCTCCTCAGAGGCTACTTTTCTTTTTTTTTTTTTCATTATTTTTCTTTGCTGTTGTTCTTGTTGGAATTGGGATCCAAATGAGGCCCCTATATTACAGTAAGTTGATATGCCTCTTAAGCCTTTTTTCTTTTTTTTTTTTTAAAGATTTTATTTATTTATTTGACAGAAATCACAAGTAGGCAGAGAGGCAGGCAGAGAGAGAGGGGAAGCAGGCTCCCTGCCGAGCAGAGAGCCCGATGCGGGGCTCGATCCCAGGACCCTGAGATCATGACCTGAGCCGAAGGCAGAGGCTTAACCCACTGAGCCACCCAGGTGCCCCTCTTAAAGCCTTTTTTCATGCAGAGGTTCCCCCAAAATCTTTTTTCCCTTCCAATTTTTTGTGGAAGAAACTCAGTTGCTTGTGGTGGTAACATCTCACAGTTTTGATTTTGCATCCCACTGGTGTTGTTTAAACATGTTTCTTTCCTTTAAAATGACAAATCTGAGGTGTTTAAATCAGATTCAGGATCAAAAATTATAGCAAGCTGATTTCATAGGTGGTGATGGACTGCTATTTAGGGAAACACAGTGACTGGCTGCCTCTCTTTTTGTGATGTTAGCAGCCTTTGGTAATCACTGCTTAGATGCATTACAATCCCTTATGATATTTAAGTGCTGATCACCAATTCCAGTGTGTGTGTGGAGCAAGGATCCCCACCAACAAGCAATTCTCAGTACGCCAGCTGCATGTCCTACAATTCAACTCAATTCCCACACAATCTACTTGAAAGCGGCAGCAGATTTCACAGTCAAGGGCTCAACCCCACAAAACAGCCCCTCCCCGACCCACTTTAGCCAACAGTTACAAGGCCAAGTTTTATTTTTATTTTTATTTTTATTTTCAGTGTTCTAAAATTCATTGTTTATGCACCACACCCAGGGCTCCATGCAATATATGCCCTCCTTAACACCCACCACCAGGCTCACCCAACCCCCACGCCCTCCCCTCCAAAACCCTCACTTTCTTTCTCAGCATCCACAGTCTCTCACGGCTCGTCTCCTCCTCCAATTTCCCCCATCTCAATTCTCCTCTCCATCTCCTAATGTCCTCCATGTTATTCCTTATGCTCCACAAGTAAGTGAAATCGTATGATAATTGACTCTCTCTGCTTGACTTATTTCACTCAGCATAATCTCTTCCAGTCCTGTCCATGTTGATAGAAAAGTTGGGTATTCATCCCCTCTGATGGAAGCATAATACTCCATAGTGTATATGGACCACATCTTCCTTATCCATTCATCCATTGAAGGGCATCTTGGCTCTTCCCACAGAATGGCAACTGTGGTCATTGCTGCTATGAACATGAGGTACAGACAGCCCTTCTTTTCTTTTTTTCTTTTTCCTTTTTTTTTATTTTTTTATTTTTTTAAATTTTTTATTTTTTGTAAACCTGGTGATTCACAGACCTGTACCCCTGGGGATAAAAATATATGTTTATAAAAAAAGACAGCTCTTCTTTTCACTACATCTGTATCTTTGGGGCAAATACCCAGTAGTGCAATTGCAGAGTCATAGGGAAGCTCTATTTAATTTCTTAAGGAATCTCCACACTGTTTTCCAAAGTAGCTGCACCAACTTGCATTCCCACCAACAGTGTAAGAGGGTTCCCCTTTCTCCACATCCTCTCCAACATATGTTGTTTAGTGTCTTGTTAATTTTGGCTATTCTAACTGGTGTAAGGTGGTATCTGAATGTGGTTTTGATCTGAATCGCCCTAAAGGCTAGTGATGATGAACATTTTTTCGTGTGTCTGTTAGCCATTTGTATGTCTTCTTTGGAGAAGTGTCTGTTCATGTCTTTTGCCCATTTTTTTGATGTGATTATCTGTTTTGTGTGTGTTGAGCTTGAGGAGTTCTTTATAGATTCTGGATATCAGCCTTTTATCTGTAGTGTCACTTGCAACTATCTTCTCCCATTCCGTGGGTTGTCTCTTTGTTTTGCTGACTGTTTCCTTTGCTGTGCAGAAGCTTTTGATCTGGATGAAGTCCTAAAAGTTCATCTTTGCTTTTGTTTCCTTTACCTTTGGAGACATATATCGAAAGAAGTTGCTGTAATGCCGAGTTTTTAGCTGTGCTTATACCTACTGGCTACCCCAGTAGGTATACCCCAGCTCAGGAGGTCAATCTCAAAGCCCAGGTTGTCACCTGTATTTCTGACTATTTAGCTATAAATTAGAGGTTCCCACAAGGCCCTCTTTGTGTTTGCTTACTTTGTTAGAGTGGCTCACAGACCCTCAGGGAAACAGTCCACTTATATTTACCAGTTTGGTACAAAAGGATATGCTACAGGATACAGATGAATATCCAGACAGAAGAGATGCATAGGGCAGGGCCCCTGGAAGGGGCAAGGAGCTTCCACGCTCTTGTCCTGGCCACCCACTCTCCCCACACTTCATGTGTTCACAAACCTGGAAGCTCTCTGAAACCTATCCTTTTGGGTTTTCATGGAAGCTTCATTACACAGGCACGACTGATTAAATCATGGGCTATTGGCAATTGATCCAACTTCCAAACCCTCTCCCCTCCCCTCCTAGGTGGTCAGGGAGGTGGGACTGAAAGTTGCTAGGCAACCAGCCCCAGCCCTTGGAGCGTTCTAAAAGTCCTCTCATGAACATAACAAAAGACAGTAGTGTCTCTCTCCCTAACCCTTAGGAAATTCCAAGGGTTTTAGGAGCTCTGTGCCAGAAATAGCTGGAAAACCAAATACATATTTCTTACTAGATCTTCTAATCTTCTAATCCTAACACTTCTCTTCCATTATTAGCTGAAATACTTCTATAAAAAGAAACTTTTCCTTATTAGCTTTTGATTGCTCTGAGATTCAGTTGTACAGGAAAGGCAGGAATATACTTCTTTTGGTTTTCAAAATTTGAATAAGTTCCCTGGCTCCTCTGAAGCCAATTAGGTTCCCCTCCTGGCATCATTAAAAACTTGCGGATTTAAATGTAATTCATGTTTCAACCCTTTGCAGTTATTATTCTTATTCAAGTTCAGATTGTCCCATTTTGGGCTGGTGGGAGACTTTTCAAGTTGACTCTGAAGTCTTTCTGATCCCACCCAGCTAGTCTTTGATATCCTTGCTTTCTGCTGTGAGATGTCCCAGGCTCATCTTATGTATTCTCTGACAGAGCCCTGTAATCAGCAATTTCATCAAGGAGCATTGGTAACTTTTCACAGTAAATAGTATTGAAAAGTCACAGTATTTACATTGATGGGCTCCTGGTGCCAAAGTTGTTCATTATTTCCAGACCTTTCAATGGCAGAGATAGATTTCTTTTTTATGCTTTTAACTTTTAACATTGAAAAAATATTAGATTTTTTAAAGGTGCCAAAAATAGCAGAGTTTCTGTGCATCTTTCATTCAGTTCCCCCTATATTAACATCTGACATAATCATGGCATAATTATTAAAACTAGGAGATTAATATTGACACAATATTATTAAGTAATCCATAGACCTCATTAGAATTCTTCTCCACTTTTCCCAAAAAGATGCTTTTCCAGTCCAAAATCCAGTCCAGGGTACCATGTTGCCTTCAATCAGATGCCTTCTTCTCTAGTCTATGACAGCTTTCAACTTTTGAAGACTTCGGTGTGTTTTGTTTGTTTGTTTTTGTTTATTTTATTTATTTATTTTTGCAAGGTGGAGGGGTGAGAGAGAGAGCATGAGAAGAGGCAGAAGCAGAAGCAGACTCCCCCTGAGCTGGGAGCCCAATGCTGGGCTCCATCCCAGGACCCTGAAATCATGACCTGAGCTGAAGACAGATGCTTAACCCACTAAGCCACCCAGGTGCCCCTGAAGACTTTGTTTTTGCTTTTTTATGACCTGATTCTTTTGAAGAATATTGACCAAGTATTTTGTAGAGCCCTCAATCAGTGTTTGATTATGTTGCCCCATGATTAGGTCAAGACTATGTTTTTTTCCAAAATATCACAGGTGGGGATACTGTGCACTTTTGAGTGCACTATATCAGAAGGTACATGTCAGCACGTCATTACTGGTGATGTTAACTTTTGTCATTTGGTGGTCTTTGCTAATTGTAAGATGACCACTTTTCCCTTTGTAGTTAAGAGTTGTCAGTACATACCAAGAAATTGTTCAAATCTCTTTCTTCTCACTATACTTTTTCCACTAGTTTTAGTATCCATCAGTGATTCCTGCCTGTAATACTTTTTTTTTTTTTTAAATCATGGTATTTGATGTGGGGAACAGTGACAAAGGAAAAAATTAAATTTCCTTACAACTTACAGCTCATTGATAAGTCCTTGAGAAAGGTGGAGTGAACTTCCTCTAGGAACTCAACTGCCTCAATGTTAATACTTTATTAAGGGCCAAAGGCAATCAGCTTAACATTATCCCAACCTCCAGGATTAAGTCTCCTTTAACATATCAAATTCCTTTAGAAACTTCCTCTAACTCTACTCCCCAAGATACATGTTAGCAATCATCCTCCAAGCATATGACCCCTGATATCCATCTGAAGGGTCTATGACTATGGTTTCACTAGACAGTAGTAAATGACCTCTCTAGGTCCTGGAAACCCTGCTTGCAAATTCCTTAGAGACTTATGCTATCCTTAACCCCCTTCCAACATGAAAATATATATAATAAATAAAGCAACTCTTCCTGTCCACGGCTCCTGGTCCATTCTTTAATAAAACCACCTTTTGCACCAGACACCTCAACTTTCTTGACAGTTTGCTCCTGGATCCCAACATTTCCACATCAGTATTTATGCAACATTAACTTTCTATTTCTGTCATTTACTGTACATTTTTCAAGGTGTATTTGAGAGCGAGTGAGCACATGCACACAAGCAGGAGGAGAGGAAGAAAGACTCTCAAGCAGACTCCCCACTGAGCAGAGCCTGGAAGCAGGGCTCCTTTTTATGATCCTGAGAACATGACCCATCCTGAAACCAAGAGTCAGACACTCAACTGACCCAGCTACACATGCACCTCTTTTCTACACTTATTAATTAGAATTGTACTGTAAGAAAAATATACCCCCCATCTGCCATTTGTCTAATTATTCAGTTATTTATATTAGTATGGATGAGTGGATAGTTAGTTCCCTGGATTTTAATCCATTATTATCTTATTTATTTTATTGGTCAAACTGGTCCTGGATTTTCCCATTGGGAACTGCCATAAGTTGGCCCCTTTGCCTTTTCAGCATGTTCCCCAAATCTTCTATATGCTCCCACACTCTCTGGGTCCCCAAGATAGTCCAGGCTCACCTTGCATTTTGCTGTGCCTGTTAATACAGTGGTTGCTATGCACCAGGTACTGATCTGACAGCTTTGCATGTATAAACCCATTTTATTCCCTATGACAAGCCCATAAAGGACACATCCCATGAAAGAATCCACTTTTCAGACAAAGAAACTGAGGCACAGTGAACTTCAGTAAATTGCCCAAGTTTCCACAGCTCATAAGCAGTACAGCTGAGTGGCAAACACACTGCAGAATTCATGTTTTTAGTCACTAAACCTGAAATTCAAACAGCAAAGCATATTATCTTATCTGAAACTTATCTTGAATTAATAAATAATGTATATATCTCCTTGCACAGAAGGAAATAGAGAGTCTGTCTTATAGTCTAATCACATCAGATCAGAAGGAGGCTTCCTGGAGATGCTTCATCACTGGTGAGCCTCTCAAGGGTGCCATGTTGTCTCTTACACCTGCTGAACCATTTGACTTGGCCTTTTCTCATCACCACTTCCAGGTCTACTCTGTTTCCCAAACTCCTGTCTTGAATCTCACATCATCAGGACTAAACCATCCACTCTTTCTCCTTGTTGACTCCCAGATCATTCCCATCATTCCTGTGGCTCCCAGTTCATTCCTCTGTAAATCCTCTCCCATTCGTGATCTTTTTGTTAGTCTGATCTCTACATTCTTTATCTTATTCCACACCAGTAATCCCTTCCTCCACCCTATCTCAGCCACATATTACCACTGTACCTTCATCTTGGCCTTAGCAGTAATTGCAAATACTCCTTAAGTGTTTATTGTAGCATACCACTATCTAACTACAGGCTCCTAACTTTTCCATAACATACCCAGTTCCAACAATCTTTAAACCACATTGGGACATTCCATCCATTGATTCTACCAGTGTCCTCTCTTCCCTCCCTACCTAGGTTAAATTCCACAGTCATGGGATGATTGACCATTGCAAAGTAATGTTTTTGCATACATCCTCAATACCTTAACTGCTCTCTCATTTTATTTTTGTTTTCATTTTTCATTTAAAATCAGTTCATTAACATATAGCATATCATTAGTTCCATGCTCTTGTTTTAAGCTATTAGCTTGGCAAACTACAATGCTGATTAAATCCAATCATTCTCTTATTATGTACCTCACTTGACAGAAGTGAACCCCACAGCCATGATGTAAGGTCTCATATACCTTGAGTTGGTGCTTAACACAGCCAAAATTCACACATTTCCCTAGACCACCATCTCCTGTTTTCCAAACCAACTCTTCCCGTCCTTCTCTTTCTCATACCTCCAACACAACTTCCCTTATCTTTACTCTCAGATGACCAAACTTATCTCAGATAATTAAATCAATTACAAGAACTTGAACTGCCTTATACATCTACCAACCTATTAAATCTACAGCACACACCCAAGCCTCCTGCTTCTTACTGACTTCCTCTCTAACACCAATACAACCACTGGTGCACTCAGACCTACTCTCAAATGCCAAAACTCCAGCAATTCTCCATCTTCATCCTACATTATTTTTTGTTTGCTACTGGGTAATTCCCACCAGCAATACAGAATCACTGCTGTTGGGGCGCCTGGGTGGCTCAGTGGGTTAAAGCCTCTGCCTTCGGCTCAGGTCACGATCCCAGAGTGCTGGGATCGAGCCCCGCATTGGGTTCTCTGCTCAGCAAGGAGCCTGCTTCCTCCTCTCTCTCTGTCTGCCTCTCTGCCTACTTGTGTCTGTCAAATAAATAAATAAAATCTTAAAAAAAAAAAAAAGTTTTGTCTAGACTGACCAGGAAAAGAGAGGAGAAATAATAAGGCACAAGTGAGGATATTAAGAATGCGATTACTCAAACCATAGATATTTTAGAAAATATTATAAATTACTTCATACAACTAAGTGTGAAAGTTTAGATGAAGTAGATAATTTCCTAGTAAAAATATGGGTTATAAAATGCAATTCAAGAAGAAATGGAAAATCTAAACAAAACATAGCCTATTTTTTTTTAATTTCTTTGAGAGAGAGAGAGCATGAGTGAGCTTGGGGTGGGGAGCAGAGGGAGGGGAAGAAGCAACCCCCCACTGAGCAGGGACCCCAATGCAGGGCTGGATCCCAGGACCCTGGGATCATGACCTGAGCCGAAGGCAGACACTTAACCAACTGAGCCCCCACCCAAGTTCCCCAAAACATAGCCTTTAAATAAAGTGAATCAGTTGTCAAAATCTGCACCCTATTTCTTCCCCACCAAAGTGACAGTAGGGGCAAACAATGTGATAGGCCCATTTTATAACAACTGATGGAAGAGGTCACTCTGTACCAGCCAACCAAAATACTCTATGAAACCAGTCTTATCCTGATAACAAAATCTGATGTAGTCAGCATGAGAAAAAAAGTATAAACCATAATAAAAAGAGACTTACTTATACAGGTATTTTTATTTTTTTAATCCTGAAAAAGAAGAAGAATACTGTCCGGGGTTTATGTGAAAGCACAGACGCAGAGACAAATACTTTGATGCAGGTATTTGTTTTATAAGTGGTGGGAATTATCACAAGTGAGGAAGTAGACTAAGAGAGTAAAGGAAAGCCAATAAAGTGAGCTGCATGAGTGAATTACTCATCCTCCGAGGACCATGTGAAACATAATTTAGGATCATCCCAGGTAAAGGTGGAGAATCTGGAGTCTTTGTCCAACAATTCTTACCCCGATAGGCTTCAAACAGGCTTTCTGGGTTCTGGATAAAGACCATAGGCAAAGAAAAAAAAAATGTCTTGAAGTGGGAAGCTCACAGAAAGCTAAAACCTCTTCCCCTGCAGCTGCAGGTGAACTCATGTGTACGGAAGGTCATCACCTGCTATCAGTAGTGAAAAAGTACTTTCACTCCTTTTCCTTTTCAAAGAGTTATTTTGACTGTGATATCACCTTTGCTTCCAGAGTACTTATTCTATAGAATTAGTCTTTATAACTACTGCTCTAAGGAAAGGTACATTATCTCCAAAATTCAGGTTAAGAAAATGCATTTACAATGGTTTTCAACCTGCAAAATGATACTGAAAGTAGACAGTCAACTGGGACTCAACCTTAGCATTGAATTTAGCTCCTGAAGAATGTATTTATCAAAAATGGCCAAGTTCCTGATACTCTTGGGTAAAAGAACATGATCAGCACAATTAGTAATTTGGCTTCAGTTCATCATTCATCATATGTTCCATAGAAGGTCCTACCTCAAAAAATACCCACTCAGTATTACTTTTGTGAGCCTCTGAAATTGGATGGCAAAAAGCCATAGACACAGGAGACCCAATGTTAGATTTTGTTCATTTGTTTCAGCTGGTCTCAGATTATTTAGAATACAAGAGTTAACCATCTCAAAATAGTTAACCCTCTCAACCTTTGCATATGAACCAATGAAACTGAGCCTTCTTAGCAGTAGACATTTCTATAAAGGACAGAGAGACAGAACTGTTGAGTGCATGGACAGAGAAGAGTGTGACACCAACCATCCTTGTCCTTCCAACCCCATGCCAAGGCTCCAAGACAACAGGAATTCACAGTCCAGGTGGCCTCTGCAGATGAGTCCCTACCAAAGCTCCGGTCCAGAAGTTGCTGATGGGTGTGAGTTCATTGTAAGGGCACCATTGGAGAATAAAGGTGGTGCTGGAGCATTAGGCAGACCTCAGAGCTGTGGCTCACATTCTACAGGTTTCCTCCTTGCTTCTTTTCTATCAAAAACATAGGGTCTACCCCTCACTGGTTCACCTTCTCAATCCTGCTATGCCAAAAGAGTGGACTTACGTTCTGCATAGTCTCTTTACTTCTAGGAGCTTGCTAAGAGAAGAGGGAGGCCAACTGATGTATCTTGCCGGGCAATCTCAAGTTTTGAAATAGAAAAGAATACACGCTTTTAATCAAATCTTGGAGACCAGTCAAAAACTGTCTCTCTTGGAGTACATTCTGAAGCTTAGGTTAAAAGCTCTCATTTTCTCTCTTCCCAAGATAATCACAACAGTGATCTTAAATAAAATTCCTTTCTTCTTTCTTTCTTTTTCTGCATGACTTTCTTTCAGAAGTCAATGATAAATTAAGGTGGTTCTCCCTGAAATAGGATACCAGTATGGCTACATGCTCTTTTTTCACATAGGTCATCCTTAATCATTAAAACATCAAATATGAGGCTTCTTCCTATCTCCAAATATTTTGGTGAAAAGATTTAAAATTTAAACAACCACAAAGACATTGTTAAATGGAATGGAAAATTCACATTAATTAAGATAAAATATTAGACTCCCAAAACATTTTTTCTTTTCTATAGCAGCTGGTATCTGACTATCACCACCACCCCACCAACGACACCCCCATCACCACCAACATCACCATCATCATCACCACCAACACCACCAACACCACGACCCCCATTCTGTGTTCTGTTTTCTCTGCCATTGATTACTTTGGGAGAAGTTTGAGAAGCACTGTTTATAGTAACATCTTAAAGTAAATGAGGGCATGGTAATTTTTATCTTACAGCCTCAGACATTTGGAAAACATCCATATTATTATTCCTTATGCTCCACAAGTAAGTGAAACCATCCAGAAATCTGAGTTTCCTCAGTGGTTTATCTTTCAGCCTTTGTCCAGTTCTAAGTTTCTAAGGGTTACATGAGCTTGCGTTTTTAACTTCTCCACATTGACTTCTGAGAGGAAATGCTCAATTAATTTTTAGCTACTTTACATGTGTATATGCACCATTTTGGAAATGCAAAGCGCGCGCACACACACACACACACACACACAGTGAGAATTCTTGAGGCAATAGGCCCAAAAGAGTAGCTGTTGAAATTCAAGAGCTAGATCCCTCCCCCCGCCAAATACCCTGCTAAAGACAGTGGCAACTTACAGCAAAAATGTGAGGCCAGTACCACTAGACCCTAGAATTTTCCAAAAACGTTTTCCTAACATTTCAATGCTTCTTCCCAGCTGCTAAGCAGCCATGGCTTCAGAGTCCCTAATGTAGCAGCTCACCAGAACGCCAATAGGTTTTATTTCTTACTCTCTACACCTGGTTTAAAATACATCCATTGGATGGCCCAAGCAAGGACACTCACTGCTTTCTCATCCTAGCAAATATGCACAGTAAAATGTTGCTAATCCTTACTGTATTAACACATATTGCATATTAATTTGTGGCCATTTTAGAGTGCCTGAAGATTCAAAATAGAAGAAAAGGACATACCTGCTATATAGCACAGAGAGACCAATCAAAATCTCTGGCATGATGTTGAAAAGGTAGAGGTTAGGAGTGAGGACAGAAATTTTAAGCTATCCCTGCATTCTCTTGGGGCAAAGAGATTTTGAATCCCTGTACGGTGGAATATACTGACCCATTCTCCACCTTCACTCCCTATTCAGAAACAGAGGTTGCAATGATTAAACCTCCTGATGGGTGGGATGATGTGAAGGCAGAAAAATAAAGGTTATGAATGAAGCTCATAAAATACTGAGTATTTCAAAAACTGATTTTCCATCAAAGGAGCCTTTAGATATCTCATGATTGCTTATAAGATACAAAAGCAAGGCTTTGTTTATGTTTAATGAATAGTAGACAAATTAATCCTACCTATATAGTTACATAGAATTTAAACCCAATAATTACTACCCATAAATATAAAGGCAAAAACGGTAATGCCCACTGTATAAAATTGGCAAAGTTGATGTCATAAGAACCTAAGCCAAAAACTAAAGCCTTACCTTTTGAGAGAAATGATTAAAAATGTCCACAACACAACATGCCACACAACTTGGGACAAGGAAGAACAGTCAAGAAGTTAAACAGAAATAGGTTTAAATGGAATTCGGATGGATGACTGTTTTCCCTATTGTCTCTACATCTGACTGATCAAGACGTTTGATCAACCACTTCCTCTTGTCCTGGGATCTGAGTGAGTAGCTTGTCCTAGAGCCATAAAGATTGGGACAGAGAAAGTCAAGTGGAAGCACTCTCCATTTCTGTGAACGGAGGGAGCTGGATTATCTTGGGGGAATGGAGAGACTACAGTTTAATCCACTTCACATTCTTGATACAGGTGCTAGAGTCAGTCCTTGACATCAGCTGTCCCAACAGGCAAAGCCAGGTTAAGGGAGTACATTCCTGTGGATAAGGGCCTGGAGTCCATAAAGGATTATCAGAAGAAGGCCTGGCCATTTCTTCTTGTCATTTCCATTCCACTTAGGCTGGTACTAAAAAATGACACATGCAAAGGACATATCAGAGTGGTGCTTCAATTAGATCTGAGCTGAGAGGGACAACACCAAGGGATAGAGAGAATGTCATGGGTTGTTTTTTGTTGTTATTTTATTTACTATTGGTGCTTTGGGATGTTTGCTTTCTCTTTGAATATCAACCCTTACTTATTAAATCAACATTGTCTTAAGTCCCAACTGAGACCCTCCCACTGTCAGTGAGGCTGGGGTTAGGATAATCAATAGCCTTCCAAGTTTCAGTAAGATCATTATCCTTTCAACGGAAAAAAAGCCAGGTGCATGCATGCATAACTCTACACACTTTGGTTTCATGAGTTCCAAAACCTTCAATTTTTTTTTGTTTCCCCACCTATTGACTCTCCCTCAAATTCCAGTCCTGGAACATCATGCTTTTAAGTTTAATGGAGTGCTCCTTACAAAAATATAAAACCCTAGTGAGGAGTAACACAGCCAAACGCTTTAGCCATTTCTATTTGCTTTGCTTTCTAAGCGCTGAAGAGCAGGCTTTGACAATTGTAAAGGAGAAGAGAAATGAGATCTTCAGCTCTACCGAGGAAGAAACAGAAGAGGGCAATCAGAGTGGGTCATGGCCAACAAGGAAAATCTGTTCTGTATGACCTGATTGGAATGAAAATATGGATATCTAAGAGCAATATTCTGCCCAAATATCTGAAATACGAGTTAGCATATCACCCCCCAGGGGAACAGACCTTCCTAGATGGGTCTGTTTGGGTCTGATTCCCAAGATAAGACATCAAAGCCATTTGTTTGTTTGTTTGTTTGTTTTTGGAGATTTTATCCATTCATTCCACAGACAGACATCACAAGCAGAAAGGCAGGCAGAGAGAGAGGAAGAGAGAGAGAGAGGAGGAGGAAGCAGGCTTCCCACTGAGCAGGGAGTGGGATACAGGACTTGATCCCAGGACACTGGGATCATGACCTGAGCCGAAGGCTGAGGCTTTAACCCACTGAGCCACCCAGGCGCCCCCATCAATGCCTTTATAAGTTTTGTTCTATTTTGTTGTAAATCATTGCTCAATAATGTAAAACACAGAGTAGTGTTCATAACAACCAATACTTACTGAGGCAGATTCTGCTGGTAAGTTAGTTCCTAAAAATAGATCTGTGTACCCTGGGACAACTCAGGAATTCTTCTAGACCACAGGGGTCCCATTAAATGGATTACTAACTCAATATATTTAACAGTACCCAAGTGGCTTTACAAAATGCCCAACTATTCACATCAGGCAGTTTGTGTCCTACGAGAATCTGTCTTGTTGATCATTTATTTTGTGTCATATATTATACCCAAACTGGTGCTGTATAATTTTAGATGCCTGTATCAAGTTAAATTCTCAAAGCCTAATTAAATTGCAAACCACACACACACACACACACACACACACACACACACAACATACACACACTTTTTTTCATATTCCTGCAAGTACTTTTTTTCATATTCCTTCAAACATTATCTCCAGCGATAAAGCAGGAACATACATTTAAAGCTGTTTATAGGGATGCCTGGGTGGCTCAGTTGGTTACGCGCTGCCTTCGGCTCAGGTCATGATCCCGGCGTCCTGGGATCGAGTCCCACATCGGGCTCCTTGCTCAGCAGGGAGTCTGCTTCTCCCTCTGCCTCTGCCTGCCACTCTGTCTGCCTGTGCTCACTCTCTCTGACAAATAAATAAATAAAATCTTAAAAAAAAAAATAAAGCTGTTTATAATTCTAAGCAAAGTAAAGACCCAGACCGTGGGTTTGGGTCTCACTTGTGTCCACATCCTCATCGTCACCCACTCTGTAGGCATGTTTCTCAACCAATCCCATAAGCCTTGCACCTAAGTACACCGGACACCGTGTTCTCATGGAAGTACCCACACCATCACATCGTCTGTCGACTCTCCTTCTCTCCACAACTCACCTGGAAACCCTACCACCATTCCCTCCTGGTACTCTTCACCCGGCTGTTCCAGAAGGGAGCACATTCACAGTAACAGGAGGACGTAGCAAAGAAAACTCCCCTTCCTAGAGAACACTAGCTTCTGTGCAAGTCTCAGAGCTAACACAGGATCTTGGAATTGGATGACCCTCCACAGGCATTCACTGTTGTGTGTTTACTCTGAATCTGCCCCTTAAATCCTTCCTACAATACATTTTTCTGTTCATTTTGTTCATCTTGTTCTGTTTTCCACTCTCAGGTGAGTTTGTTTTTATTGAATTCCCCCTTTTTCCCCCCATCTTCTCTCACTCCCTTTGAAAACGCGGTCCATTTTTTGCTGTGGAATATAATTACTAAATAATGTACAAATATATGACCATGTATATTCTAAAGGAACAGCTGCAAAATTGCTAATATTAGGTCTAATTTAGCTACAATAAATTAGCAAATGTGTGGAAGCACAATGATGACAGCATAATTATAACAAAAGTCGATGTGTTGAAGTATACGGATGACAATACATACTAATTTTAGAGAGAGAAAAAGAACCCTACACCAAATGAAACGCATGCAATGCACAGACGGGACTAATAGCTCAGACACATATACTTAATGTGGCCAGTCACTGTAAAAACAAAAAGATAGATGAAGCTGTTCAAAAAATCTAGCACTAACAAGCAGTGCAGTCTGCAACCATTAACTGTCAGGGGTAATAACACTCAAAATGCTTAAGTGCCGAAAACCAGCTTTCCCCGGGCTGGCGGCGCGGGTGCCCGCGCACACCTGTGAAGAGGGTGCTAAATCTACCCGCACATTCATTATAACGGAGGGAGGAAAAAACCGCACTAATAATGTAAAGTATAAACGGAAACAGCAGACAGCAGAGAGTGACATTTGCATGGTCCCAGTCAGCTTGTTAGCTGAAGTGGGTTTTAATTAGCTATTTTCCAGCAAGCAAACGAGCAAATTAGTGGCAGCTATAAACAAGAAGAGACAATCAGGCCCAAAGAAAAGGAAAAATGATCAGGGTGCCTTTGCATGGGGCTGGGGAGGGGAGGCCAAGGAAACACAAAGCTTCGACTGAAAACTTTCCCGATCGGAGCATTAAAGACTGTTTTCTCGTGAACGGGCCTTAGGGATTACCCAGGACTCTCCCTTGCTTGCTTGCTTGCTTGCTTGCTTTTTTTTTTGGGGGGGGGGGGGGGCAGGTGAGGAGACTGAGGTCCGCAGAAGCCGGCTGACTCATGCAAGGTTACACCTCTCAAAACACAACAAAACAAAACGAGGGCACCTTCTAAGCCGGCGTCTCCCAAAATCTGCTTGTGTATTACAGTGAGTGGACCCACCCCTCGCGTACACAAAGAATGCAAACTCCTGTGCAAAGGGGGCCTGATTATCAATGGCTACAACTCCTTAGGTTCAACCATGCCGAGAGAGAAAACAAAACGGGAAAGCAGATCGAGAAGCCAAACAATCGCATCTTCCCACTGCCAAAAGCACGTTTCGGAAACGCATTCTTCTCCATGAGCACTCTTCTCGAAAAAGTACCATCGGAACAAATCATCCGCATGATCCGCGAGTGCCTATTACATACTAGACACGGCGTTCAGTGCCGAGGACGAAACCGTCTAGCAGGATGGGCCGGCGAGTATGCAGACCTCACAGGCCGGTGGGCATAGGGTCTGGCACAGCCAGACACACGGCTGCAAAGTCCAGCAGCCGTGCCACGAAGGTGGACGTGGGGCATGTCCAGGAGCATCTGAGACCAAGGGCATCACAGCAGGACCTGAAGTTTGCTCAGCGTGATGCCAGGGAGAGCCTATGTATTTTAGGCGGTCACCTCTATAAAAAGAAAATCAAAGGGACCATTTGTCCCACTGGACTAGATAAGAGAAGGGCTCCAAAATGCACAACCAAAGCAATGCATGTTATAATTTTAATTGTCCAATTCAATCCGATTCACAACCCGAAATCCATCATTAAAAATGAAGAAGGTGGTTGGGAAAGTAGGAGAAATCTTGGGGTGGGGAAGAACAGAAGTCAGTGGGCTTATTCCCCATACATCATAAATCCCATCAACATATCAAGAAGATTTCAATGTAGTGAAGCATGATATAACCCAGGCAGGATACGAGGGCCGGGACAAAAGACAGAAGCAAACATTACCACAAACCTATACCACTGAAACAGGTAATGAACTCAAGGACTGTTGGTATGAAAGCAGTTAGGAAAATGGAGACTGTCTTTACCAAGAGGCATCAACCTCTTCTTCTATAGAAAATCACAATTACATGAGAGATACTCATAGCACACACAAAAAAATTGCTCATCCATCCCAACTTCACTGTCCAAAAGTGGCTTCAAGTATGAGACACAAAAAGACGAACACAGGAAAAAGTATGTGCCCTCACTTCACTGCAGTTAAATGAGGTGAACACCATTAATTTCTCATTGATTCAACATTTATTGAGCTCCTTCTATATGCAAGGCATAAGATTAGACACTGGGTATGCAGACATGAATGACTCTAAAAAGTTATTTAGGCGTGCCTAATTCCTCTCTCACAGGCCAGATCTTTAACAGCAGATGTTATCATGTTCCCTCATTCTTCTTTTCTTAATGTTAACCATATTTGCTTTATCTTTTTCCATAAGATATTTCCAAGTCTCTAGTAGTGAAGAAATTATTTCTATCCTACTGAAACCAGGGTGTTCAGAACAGTATTGTCTGCTGATTACAAAGTTCAACATCATTTCACCTCCTTCAGTCTAGGTATTACTTCATTTATCTAACCCTAAATCACATCTGCTTTTTCAGCAGCTACATACAAGATTAACTTTAATTTCACTATTAACTAAAACTTCCAAAGCCTTATCATGTAACAATATCACACATTTGAGGAGACTCAATTACAGGGCCTTAATCCATTAACATAAAATTTTATTAGATTTTATCCATTTTCCAGCCTGTTAAAAAATGCGTGGATCCTGATTCTGTCATCTAACATATCCACTACAGATCACCCTACACTAACATGATGACATCTCCAAATTCATTAAGAATCTTTCTACATCTTGATTCAAGTTGATAGAAATTGAGGAAGGCAAAAATCCCTTCACGAGAGTATCATGAGAAACCTCCCTTATTGCTAATTGGTTATGAAACTGGTCCTCTTGGAATCTGGTCCATTAATCCTTCATGGTGTAGCTTGGGTTCCTTCAAGAAGCAGACCCTAAGATTAGGGTTTGAGGAAAGAAGGTTTATTCTGGGAAGTTTTCCACAGAAAGTGCTGGTGGAGGAGAGCCATGAGTGAGACAGAGAAGGAAGGAAGGAAGCCAGTAGAAGGCATTCGGTGGAGGGTTGAAGAAACAAAGGCGAAGAGCCACCAACTCCGGCCTTCTAGTGACAATGGAATGCAAACTCCCTGGTCTGTCCTCAGGCCAAGCACACTGCTGGGGACAGGGAAGACCTCAGGCAGAACCTGGCAGGTGCTTGTTGTCGTGAGCTAGGAGAATGCTGACTGAGGAGGGGACACAGAGGACCAACATCTGTGGTGCTCGAGCTCTTCCCGTATGACTGCATGAGATTGCAGAGGTCTCCCTCAAATCAAGACATGTTTTATCATCCTACTCCTTCATTCTCCTAAATTTACTGAATACTCACCATTGCCTAATATTGTAGACATGATGCTTATTGCCTGGTGGCCTATTCCATGAGTGACCTTGTCCAAGAATGATCTTCATTTTATAGCGAGTACTTACAATCCAATTCTAAACCCTAGTGATTTTTGCTTATGTATTTCCTAGCAATCTCTTAATAGTTTACAATACTCTGTAGACCAGACACAGGCTAGGCTATTCTATTACATACCTGCAGTTTTTTCTTTATTGTTTTTATAAATCAAACATCCCCAATATTATATTTTTTTAATCTTTAAAGTTTTTAAGGCTCCAGAAGCATTCTATTTGCAGGATGATAATAGACTAGATAATTCCGCATGACAAAGAGACAAAAAAAAAAAAACACCCTAGAATTTCTGGGAGAATAAACATAAACATCCTTATACATGGGAAGCTGTACTTGTAGGAGTTGGGATGCTAAAAATGAGAATGTTTAGCAGACTGAAAAACTTTGACTTCTTCAAGAGGGTCTCTGTTAATCTCAGCAGTCAGGAGACTTGGATCTTACTAATACAGTAAATTTGGATTCATACAGTGGTGATAAATTTGGGCTCACACAGATATTGGTGACCTGAAACTATTCCTTGACCCTGGCTTGAACAAAGTTACATCTTCAGGAGGCTATACCATTACTCCAAAGTTTAACTGGAGAAAAATTCTCCTGTTAACCAAAAGAGAGGAAAAGAAACTCTTCTGTTTCATCATGGAATCTAGGTAAGATAAAATAGCCTCTGATAATTTGAACCATGCAAGTCTTGGGCCAAAGTATACAGTATGATTTGAAAAAACATTCAGCAAATAAACTAGTTTGTATGATACTATAATGGCAGATACATATCATTATACATTTGTATAATAGAATGTACAACATTCTATAGAATGTACATAGAAAGCCATAGATTGTACAACACCAAGAACAAAATATAAGCTATGAACTTTGGGTAATAACTGATGTGTCAGTGTAGGTTCAGTGTAGGTTCATTGATTGCAACAAAAGTACTGCTTTGGTCTGGAATTTTGATAATGAGGGAGGCTGTGCATATGTGGGGGTGGGAGATTATAGGAAATCTCTGTACCTTCTGCTTAGTTTTTCTGGGAACCTGAAACTGCTCTAATTAATAAAGTCTTTTTTTTTTATTAAAAAGGAGTAAAACCCTAATCACTAAATATGCTGATTTAAAAAATAAAAACCTACCTACACCAAAAAATAAAAATAAAAATATTGAAGGTCTGGATAATTACATTGCTTCAATCAATCAAGAAAAGCTAAAATTCTAATTTTATATAAACTGTTCCAAGGAAGAAGAAAATTTAAAAATAAATCCATATTAATTCATTTTATGAAGTTAATGATGCCAAAAAAAAAAGAAGAAGAAAGAATCACAGGGTAAAGAAAATTATAAGCTAATTTCAATTTTGAATATAGATGAAAAATCCTAAATAAATCAAACCTAATATCTATTAAAAACCACATCATGGCCCAATTGATTTTATACAAAGAAAGTTAAAATATTAAAAGCTTAATATCTATTAATTTTTACCAGTTGATACCAGTTGATTTTTACCAGCAAATCTAATATTCTGAGGCCCACTTGTGATTAAAAACAAAGTCTTAGTAAATAGAAAACAGGAGAAACATCCAGAATCCCATAAATTGTATTTACCAAAATAAAAAGTACAACAGACAATGTGCTTAGAGGTTAAAATTTAGAAATAAAAACAAGAAATAGATGTCCTACTCAGTTCAAAATGTTAATAAATATATATATATGCAAATATATACATTTAATGCATACATTTTATATATATATATGAATTGCAAAGAAGCAACAAAAAATGTCATGTTTTTCTGACATGTTGCTTAGATCCAAAACTCAAAAGCATTTTAACATACTTGAATTAATAGCAGTTGAGGGGTGTCTGAATAGCTCAGTCAGTTAAGCATTCAATTCTTTTTTTTATTTAATTTTTTTTCAGTGTTCCAAAATTCACTGTTCATGCACCACACCCAGTACTCCATGCAATATGTACCCTCCTTAATAACCACCATCAGGCTCAACCAATCCCCCAACCCCCTCTCCAATTCTTGATTTCAGCCCTGGTCATGATCTTAAGGTCCTGTGATCAAGCCTCCTGCTCAGGGCAGGGTCTTTTCTCTCTCCCTCCCCAGGCTTGCTCTCTCTCTCTCTTTCTCTCTCTCTCTCTCCTCAAAATTAACTAATTTTTAATTTTAATTAATTTTTAAGAAGATAAAGGGTTTAGCAACGTCATGGGATCAACACACAAAAAAATTGGCCACATTTCTATACACCAGCAAAGAACAGAAAATGTAATCAAAGATCACCAGCACCCATTCAGCAATCCCTATAATGTAATCTTTGAGAGGCCTGGGATAGCATTTTCTGAGCCACAGACCTGTGTTCATTTTGCACAGCTTATGTGTGTACTCTTTACCTATCTTTACCTATCCCCAGCCTCCTTCCTCCTGCAGGTAAATCTTTGATGGCCTTTTCGATCTGTTCTTTTAAGAGTTGCTATCTCCTATGCATGCCTTAACTATTAGAGCATTAACTCCAAGCACAAAAACTATCATTCCCTTGCTTTTTTTCTTGCCAACCAAACTTCTGTTTGACCTCCACTAATTTCAAGTTTCATAAGGTGTTTTAATTTATTTCAAGCTTCACATAGAGGTTCCATCCTCTTATACTTGTCTTGATGTCTTTCTTTCTTTTTTGCATTCATTTATTCATTCACTCATTCATTCATTCATTTTTTTTTTTTTTTAATTTAAAAGAGCACTCTTTACTCTCTGCTTCAGTTTCTTTAGGTATCAATCATCTGTCTTCTACATTAGAAATATTTGCATAGTTGGTACTGTGTTATTTCAAGGCTTTGCAAGATAGGTGAGTATTCTGTTTTAGAGTCTTGGGCTGTGAATTTCCTTGTTTCCCCAAGTTAATCATGCTGCCCGTATCAGTTAGGAAGTATGGACTTAGGCTGTGTTAACAATTCCAGAATCCCAATGGCTTATGACAACTATTAGACCTCATGTTATTTGTTATTTGTTACAGGTTTTTTGTTATTTGTGGGTCAGGTGTGGCTCTGTTTCATGTTATCATTATTCCAGATCCCAGGCCAATGGATCTGCTTCTATCTAGAATATTTCCTAGCTCAAGAAAAAAAAGAAAAGATATGTTATTCTTATAGTTTCTGTTCTTAAGTGACACCTGTCACTTTTACCACATTTCTTTGGACAAGACATTCATTCACATGGCCACCCCTAATTTCAACAAGGTCAAAGGAAGGATCATTTGTCATAAAATCTACCACAGTGTATCTACCCAATCACCTGAGTTGAGTATATTGAGTTCAGCATTGTTAAATTGTCAGATCCTTTTATTTTTTCCTTCTTAGTACTTTAAAAATATTCCATTGCCTTTGGTCTTTTGTAACCTCCAGTAATAAGTCATCTGTCTTTCTTATTTTTGTTCCTCTGTTTTGCTTTTTTTGTTTTCTGGTTACTTTTAAGATTTTCTTTTCATCTCATTCACTTTCAGCAATTTGATTAGAATGCTCCTTACTGTGTTTTTGTTTCCTCTATTTTGAATGCGATGGATTTCTTTAATCTGTGGGTTTCTAATTTTTATCAAATTTGCAAAAACTATGGCCATTATTTCTTCAAATATTTTTCTGTACCTTCTCTTTTTTTGTGATCTCTAGGATACCAATTACATATATGTGAGACTTCCTAAGAGTTTACCAAAAGTTATTGGTGCTTTTTTTTTTTTTGGTCACTTTTTTCTCCCACTCCACTTTCTATTTTTTCGAAATTTTTTATTGCTGTTTTCCAGGTCTCTGACTCTTTTTTTCCTACAAGATGTAATCTGTTCTTAATCCAAACCAGCGTACTTTTCAAGTATTTTATTATTAACTTTTAGAAATTTTATTTGAGTCCTTTCTTTTATATATCTTATTATGGTGATGCCTTCCCCAACCTCTTCAATATGGAACATATTTGTAATAGCTATTTTTAACATGCTTATCTGCTAATGTGATCATTTCTGTTATTTCTGGGTCTGAGCCTATTGGTATTTTTCTGGGTTATGGATCATATTTTCCTAATTCTCTGTATGTCATCCAATTTTCTTTTGGATGTAGGACATTGTCAATTTTATGTTCTTGGATGGAGAATTATGTTGTATTCCTTAAATAGTGTCAACCTCTTCATCTGGATTACACTTAAATTACTTGGTTTTTCTTTGTTCCGGTATAGGATTGTTTTTAAGCTTTCTTAGGTTAAAGCAAAGCAGTCTTTATTCTAGGGATAATTTAACCCCACCACTAAAATAATTTCCTTTTAAATATTTTACCCAGCACCTAATTATTATGAATTATCTTCACTCTGCCTAACACAAACAGATATGATAGCCCATGGTTAGGTTCAGGAATTGTTCTTGTTTCCAGTTGTCCTTTCTCTAGCTTTAGAGAGTTTATTCTCATTCATGAGGAGATTTCTACTCTGCCAAAGACTCAAGGAGACAACTCTTTCTGGACTTCCCTTTCTCCAACATTTTGGTCTCTTTGACTCTAATCAATGTCTCTAAATCTCAGTGGGTTTCCTCAGCTTTAACTGATCTCTTCTGTTCACGCACAGCAGAGAGGACACAGCTTCTATGTGGTGAACTGGGGCAATCACATAGTTCACCTTATAACTGGGGATTGTAATCATCTACTGTTATATAATGTCTGAGAATAGTTATTTCATGTATTTTGTCTGATTTCCTAGTTAGTTAAGCTCAGAGAGTAAATCAGGCCCCTGTTACTCCATTATAGTTCTATCCAGAATTCTCTCACCTTTCATTTGGTAAAAGAGTAATTTTGAACAGTATACATGTTATTGGCTTTTTGGTGTTGGTTATGTTTTATGTACGGACAGTGATGACCAAAAGGGGTTTAAGTGTTCCCCCATAGTGTGTGGCTAGCATATATGAAATATAGTTCATACATATTATCTTGAATAATGGAGTGATATTATTAATTGAGGAAGTATTTTCAGGCCTCAAATAATAAGAAACCGTATTTGCTTGAGATGTTAATATGAACATTCCTCTGAGCAGAACTCAATCCAACATTGTGGGTTTTGAATGCCACTCAAACTTTGCTGGGTAAATGAAGATATGTAAGGACAGGGAGTTTATACATATCAAGCAAAACTTGACTTTTCAAAATAAAATATAATACAAAGGCATGTAAACACTTTGACCATTACTTTCATAACTGCCCCAAGTGAATTTAAAAGTGCATTGTTTAAATATCTGTCATGACTAAAACTTGCATAATTTTATCATAAAATTGCCTTGAAAAAACTTTTGCAGAATTGTTGACTCTGAAGCATTTGAAAGATTCATTTAGTGATGCCAACTATTTCTCTCCACACCAGAAGTCTCAAGAGAATAGGAGAAGCTTATGCCTATGGCAGACACTTTTAGGATTTTGCCTATATATGTTTTCATGGAAACCAAATAAAAGCAATAAAAAGCACAGGGAAAGTAGATCTAAAATGTTATCAGGGCCCATTGCCAAACATACCCTGTTTTTGTTTGTTTGTTTTGTTACCAGATACAAACTTGGGTATGAAACTTTTTAATGGGTAGTGACTATTAAACCATGCAATACTTTTATAGATTCTGGGCTTCTTTCGTAAAACATATCCTTTAAAATACACACAAAAGAGCCTTTTACTCATAAAACAGCCAAGACAGATTTTTATGAGCTCTATGAAATACAGTTAGAAATGGTAGTGTTTGCTTACATGTTCCTCAATAGATATTAAAGAATGATGTTGCCAGCACCAAAACGTTGAAACATGGACCTTGATTAAAATTCACTCTTTCTTCTTATTCACTGCCCAGATTTCAGCAGAACCTTCACCATCATCACCCCAATGCATAGTGAAAGCAATCCTAGTATTTCAAAGCTTTGGCATCTTTTAGTTCTATTCCTGATTTTTTTTATTACTCCTTGGGAAATACAGAATGCCAGATTTGAATATATGAATATAATATTTTGAATTGTCTATCTTTGAAATCTTTTTTATCTTTGAAATCTTAAAAGTATCTTTGTAGTTTTAAAATTAATTTGCATACTTTTATGATTAATTTGATATGGTTAGAACCTCTCTTTTAAATTTTTCTTTCAAATGTCCCCAGCATTCTGTATCTAAAATATCATAGTTTTCTGCCTCACAGGATAAAGGTACTTCCAACTGCTTCTACATATTTTTTAAAAACTAAAGAAAGTCATTTCTGGGGGGGAAAAAAGCAAAATGCATAGAAAGTTTATTATAACTGGCATTAATATCTCCTTTGCCATTATATGCTGTTACATAATGACATAATAGTGGGGTTATTTTCATAACTAATAATATATGCCCTAAAGGCAATAAAAGGTTTTTCTTATGGCTCCAAAGATATTTCTGCTACCTGTTATTCTGGTCTATTAGGCATTGTAATTATGTAATTAGATGTTCTTTAAAGACTATCTTAGGTACCTCATAGATTAGAATGGTTCCTTTGAAGCAGTTACCAGATCTGTTATATAATTACATAATTAAGTCCATGTAGTAAAAATCTTAACAAAACTCTTTAAAGAAATAAACAGGCTGCATCGGGGCAACAGATGACTTTGATTGCAAACTGGAAGTGAAAAGATAGTGGTAATGTATCCAATAAGATTTCTCAATCCTTGCTTTTATATTGGGATCTCATCCCTCAAAGGAAAGCTCAAGAGAGTTAGATCTTGCCTCTCAATCATTCTGGTATCATTCATGGCATTTCAAAAGAATCTTCTCTCCATAACATGCCAATCAATCTTCCTCAGAGACAATCATAAGCTCAGTGTAGTTTGGGGGTTACCAAGAAAGATAAAGAGTGACTAAAATACTATATTAAATAAAAGTTCTTCATATTTTCATTTTATATATTTTTAAGCCCACTAAATTCAAAGCAACCTTGAAAAGGAATAAGGCAGGAGGTCTCCCAGATTTCAGTATAGCCTGAAGATGTATCTAAAAGGGGTTAATATCCAAAATACATAATGAAGTCACATTTTATACAACTTGAATAAAAAAATGAAGTCACATTTTATACAGCTTGTATAAAAAATGCAATTTAAAAAATATGCAGAGGACCTAAATATATATTTCTCCAAAGAAGACACAGATGGCCAACAGACACATGTGTTGGTGAGGATGTGGAGAAAATGGAACACTCTTGCACTGGTGGTGGAAATACAAACTGGTAAAAACTGTGGAAAGCTGTATTGAGGTTCCTCAAAAAATTAGAAATAGAACTACCATACAACTCAGCAATTCCACTTCTGGGTATTTATCCAAAGAAAACAAAAACAGTAATTCAAAAAAATTATGTCCACTACAGCATTATTTACAATAGCCAAGACACAGAAGCCAGTTAATTGTCTATCGACAGATAAATGGATAGAGATGTGTGGCATATGTATATATAAATACACACACACACAATGACATATTGCTTAGCCATGAAAGAATAAAATCTGCCCATTTCCAACAACATGAATGGACCTCAAAGGATTAAGCTATGTGAAATAAGTAAGACAGAGAAATACGATTTCCCTGTTATGTGGAATCGAAAAGACAAAATAAACCAAAAATAGACTCACAGATAATAATCTGGTGGCTGCCAGAGGGGAGGGGAAGAGGGGTAGTGAGTGAAGTAGAAGAAGGGCATTAAAAGGTACAAATTTTAAAAAAAAAGATACAAATTTCCAGTTATAAAATAAGAGTTGGGGATGCAAACTACAACATAGGAAATACAGCTCATGATTTGTAACAGCTTTGTGTGATGACAGCAGAAGCTAGATTCACCATGGTGATCACTCTGCAATGTACATGAATGTTATAGTGCTACATTGTACACCTGAAACTAAGATAATATATTTCAACTACAACTCAACTAAAAATAAATTGTCACATTCTACATAGCCCTAGCATATGACCTAAACTGCCAGTTACATATATGCATTTTCAAAGGAGAAGTAATGCAAATCAAATAATAAAATAAAATTTGGAGTTAGTAATCACCCCAAACCTCACCCAAATAATACTTTCAAGCACCATTGACACTCAAATACATGGACATTAGGGTCCTAAATTACCTGAGAGAAAATCAATATATGTGAAATATATGAACACTACCCTTTGAGACTGGCCCTTCTGACACTGTATGAGACAGAAACAGAGATCAGTCTACAGCAGGACAGACGTTCAAGGCAAAAAAAAAAAAAAAGTCATTAATTGTCCTTTCAAAACATCTTATCTCCTAGACTCCACAAACCTCCAGTCACCTCAGCTCTTACACACTAACTTCCACTGGTTCTCAGTGACAATTTTGCATCTTTCAGCTCTCCCTGCCACCAACCCCATGGGAAACCTTCCGTTCAGCTCATTTCTTAATCACTTCTCACTTCCTCGTTCTCATCATCAATGAATTCGGAATACTATTTTCTATGACTCTATTTCTGTTTTGACAAAAGCTATCAGTGACAATTCCAATGTTTACTTGCTGCTCATTCACAGAGAAGGACCATTTCAAACCAAAGAGCCTGTGTCTCTTCTTCATTGAACTGGTTTTCTATCACTACACAACAGAACCTTCTAAAGCTTAGTGGTTGAAAACAATGATTTATGACTATCTGTCATGGCCCTGTGCATTGACTGGGCCCACCTGGGTTGTGAGCTCCTCTAACCATTCATGTGGTCATGGTCTAAGTCTTCATGGTCAGTGGCCAGAGCCAAAATTATCTGAAAATCTGACTAGACTTAAATTTTCAGCCTGGCTTGCATACTCACATTTCTAGAGCTTCAGCAGAAGGAGCTGGAAAAAGGAGGAACTGGATGTCTCTGTGCACATGACTTCCCTACATCACTAGTTTGGGTTCCTCCCAGCATGGCAGGTTCAGAGTGATAGGTGGCTTCTTGCCAGAGTGCAAGAGACCACAGTGTAAGCTGCCAGTGTCTTAAGACCAATCCTCGGAAGGCATCAATACAGCACCACTCCTGTCCTAGTCTCTAAGTTCCACAGGTAGAGACTACAAAATAGTACAAGTACTGGGAGATGTGGCTCCTTGGGGAATTATATTCGATAAACGGATGATGCACACTTACCGAGTATGTTGCCTCACTCATCACATATATGACAGCACAGGATATACAATATAGAGAATACAATAAAGCAGGGCGTTAGATAGTGAAAACATCCCGGAAGTTGCCAGGAGAGTTATAAAAATTGTTATTTTGTCTGAACAGCTTCTACTTTGCATGAGAATCTAGTCTTGGAGAAAATCCATGGAGACTCTTACTCCACAGTACTCAAATTCCAGAGGAGTTCAAGATCCTTAAAAATAGTCATGCCAACTATTTAAATTTTTTAGTGACAAAGAAAGAGACACCAATTTGTCCATCAAATAGTACTTAAAACACATGCATTATGTGTGCACGCATATGTACACACACACACACGCACACACGCACACACACACAAGGTATCTGCTGGCCAAAGTACAGTGAAACAGTCGTAGCATGCTGATGGAAACAGAACTTGCCAAGCCCCTTTCAAAAGAGATTGATAATAGGTTCATCTTGCTTGACCCAGTCATTCCAATTTTGGAATTGAGATCACTCAGAAAATAGGCTGAACAACAGAAAAATCTTTTCACACGAAGACACTTATCATAAGATTATTTACAAAGGTAAAAAACTAGAAGCCTCCTAAATTTCTAAACATAGGAGAACAAATAACCAAACTATCGTATATACCAAGGATATATTTTTATGCAGTCAAATAAAATTATGTTCCTGAATATGTTATAATGATAGGAATAGTAGCTGACATTTTTCGAGCCCTTGCTGGACACCGGTACATATAGTATGGGAATGCTTAATATGTATTATGCTATTTGATTCTCCCACTGGCTCCCTAAAGGACATACAATTATTGTATTCATTTTATGCTAAAAGGAACTAAGATTTAAAGAAGCAGAATCACTTCCCCAAGTTTGCAAAAACATAGGGAAATCAGGATTTGAACCAACACAGTCTGCCTTTACATTTCTGCATTCATAACCATGTTGCTTATGCAACCTTCTGATGATAACATTAAATAAAGTCAACATGCACACACACACACACACACACACACACACACACACACACACTATTTTAAAGAGAATATAAATGCAACTAGTTTACAAAAAAAATATTCAAGAAACAGCAAGATCAGAAGGATATAAACTAAAATACTGGTAACAGTTGCCTTTAAGTGATACTCTGGATTGTTTCTCTTCTCCTTTATATGTTGTAAAGATGTTCTAGAATAAAAAATAGGCTTTTTAGTCCCTTTAGGGGAAAGGAGGATTTTTTTTTTTTTTAATCCAGACCCACTATTCCTTTCTGTGCAGATAAGGAGCCCAGCTACATGCATATCTTTCACAAATAACCTGAGGGTGTAGAATTTTAACAGAAATGTGTAAAGTTGGAATTAAGAAAGGAATCTGGAGAGGTCCTGGAAAGTTAGAAAAACAAATGCCAACTTTCACTTGGTAAGTGGCAGCAGGGAAAACATTCTTTGCACAATGAGGATGGTTTAACTAAAGGCTTCTGACAGAAGGAAGGTCTAACATGAGCCTTGTCAATGGTCATGGTCAAAGTACAGTGAGAATCACAGAGTTCCCTAAGGTTCCATGGAGTTGGACCTTTCAATGCCCAGAAAGAACCAAGGTGGCAGAAGCTATTCTGGTTTTAGTTGCAGATTATAGATGAGGAATGCAGCTGGAACTAGGTTTCTTGCCAATCATGTTTGATTGATTAATTCTTACACTAAGCAAGAATACACACATAGATTTTGACATACCTATAGATATACAACATATGCATATATAGATTTCATATATAGAGATCTCAGCAATTTGATAACTAATTAAACTATACATGTTCACTGCTTTATTGATTACTGATTATTAAATGATTAAAAAATCATTTTCTAATGAATGAGACACTGAATGGGAAGTGGGCAAGTCCTTATTTTCTCACTGACTACATCTGACCTTTTCAGTCTTGAAGACCCCAACCTTGTGGTAGTTTATCTGAACAATAACAAGACAACCAGGAGGAAATAAATAGGTCTGTGGATATTAGCTTTATAAATCCAAATCCCTGGGGGCAACAGATGTCACAGAACTGGCAGAAAGGAAATAGGAGGTTCTCTCCACCATCATGCCCTGGGTCTGCACTCCCTTCTTTGGCAACAAGAAGAAGCAGCAACGGGGGCAAGGGGAACTTGAAAGCAAATAAGCAAGAGCTCCTTCCAAGTGTTAGATTTTCCTTTTCTTTTCAAATGATTTTTTTTGGAACATCAACCAAAAGAAAACCCAAGTCTTGCAGCGCTTTGATAGTTTACTAAATTCTAAGGTGAACAGACATTAAGTAAGCTTCACATACACTTAGATTTAATTGGCTAATTACAGGGAGAGAAACGTGAGGAAATATACATGTATCCGGAGGAGGCCCCATCAAAGAAACTAAAAGAAACCGAATAGCACCCCGCCTGCGTTTCCTGTGGCTTATTCCTGTAATCTACAATTGCTCTTCGTATGAAATCTCATTCATTTCCTTGAAGAATTTGGAAACCAGGTCTAAAACCTTCAGTCCATATGCAAATAGAATACATTCTATGGCATATCACAGTACGGTACACACTCACAAAATTACAGACCCAATTTAACACACCTTCTACATGAGCATCTCATAAAATAAACAAAGCTGATCCTTTTTTTTTTTTTCCCTCCTGGCCCTACAACTTTGTCGCAGGGATGCTTCCTAAAAAGGTGGAAAGTAATCACCTCTATTGAGTAAGTAAACATTCTAGCTGTACCCACTGCTAATCGTGGACAACTTGTTTTACATAAAAGTTAGATTTTAAACATCACGTCCAAGTCAGGTTGCAATATAACTGGCTTAGTACCTTCTTGAAGGATGGAGAGTTTGCCTGTAGTAGCTTCCCCCGCTTTTCCCTCTAGTATCCCTAGGGTTGGTGCCAAGTCTAAATTAACACTGAACAATTTGAACATTAGAGTTGAAAGGAAACTTAGACACCAATAAAACCTGCCTCCTAATGATACTGTTGCTTTCCTGAGCTGAGCAAATTTAACTCGTGTTTCTTTTCTCAGAGTTCACAGCCTGATCGGCAGTCATCCTTCGTAAATTCCAGCAAGCCTTACATCCCTGGAAGACCAGTTCCTTCCCTATTTGTTCATCCTCCTCTTGTCAGTCCTTTTCTTCCCCTCCAACAAGGTCTACCCACCCTTCAGAGTCAAGCTCCATTAATTCCTGACACTGACAGGGACCTTTTCATCATTCCATCCCACAACAAACTGCCCCGTCTCTGAACTCTGTGGCGTGCAATCCTCATACCGTCCTCCAAAAAGTTCCCTGAGATCCTAATCCTCATACCTTTGAATGTGACTTTATTTCAAAATAGGGGTTTTGCAGCTGTAGGTCATCAGAGTGGGTTATAATTCAGTAGGATTGGTATCTGTATAAGGGGAAAAAAGACTTAAAAGAATATGCCATGAGAAGACAAGGGCAGAAATTAGGGTGGTGCATTTATAAGCCAAAGAATGCCGAGGAATTCCTGGCCATTGCCAGAAAGTAGGAGAGTCATGGAACACACTGTTCCTCCCTGGTGACACTGCTAACAGCCTGATCTCGGGTTTCCAGCCTCCAGGTCTAGGAGAGAACAAAATCCTGTCATGTCAAGCCACCCACTTTCTGATACCTTATTATGGCAGCTGTAGAAATGTATACACCATTCATTCATTACCCTTCCTTTCAATACACTGGCTATCTATCTCCAACCCCATGGCTATATCTCCTTAACTTGTATGTATGTATTTATAAATAAATAAATTACTTCCCTTAGGGGAGAAACCACATCTTAGTTTTTTTGTTTTGTTTTGTTTTTTCTTATACAGAGATCTTTCCTTACCTATGTTAGGATTGCCAAATAAAAGACACCCAGTTACCTGGACACCCTGTATTTTTATTTACTAAATAAGACAACCCTAATTTATACATAAAATAGGTGATCAGTAAATACCGAGGAAATGTGTGTGAATCCCTAGTGTATCAACTTTATGAAATTTTCCTTCTTAGAATCTATAACGATCAGTCATTAACAGAGACTCTGAAAAGTTCCAACCTACCTTCTATTAAATTCTGGTGGCTCATACCTGCAATACTGAGTAAAATACTCTAAGGGTATACCACAAGTAGACAAGATCTGAAAAGGAACAATTATAACGGTCAGAAATACAAAGGCAGATGCCATTATGAAGATAAGACTGGAGACTGGGTGGGACTCTTCCATTTGCCATTTGAAAATACTGAGTTGACAAGACAACTCAGAGAGAGAGACTGTGGACTCTGAGAAACAAACTGAGGGCTTTGAAGGGGAGGGGTTGAAGGATTGGGTGAGCCTGGTGGTGGTTATTATGGAGGGCACTGATTGCATGGAGCACTGGGTGTGGTGCATAAACAATGAATTCTGGAACACTGAAAAGAAATAAAATAAAATGAAAAAAAATACTGAGTGTAAAAGACTCATGATCAAAATCTAGACTCGTAAGAGACACATTAATGAAAAAATGTTAGTTCCCAAAATCTACAAAGACCAGGCTGGGAATGAAACAAATATTAATTGATAACTTCCCTATGTATCAGGCCCTATACAGATATTAATTCAATTTACCTTACAGCAATTATGTTAGGAGGTCAGGATTAATGCCCCTCCATCTCAGAAATAGGAGAATGAAGTTTAGAGAGTAGAGTCAGCATTCAAACTCAAGATCCAAGACCTGTGCTCATTTCACACTCTCTAAACCTAGACCATTACTCTAGACTTTTATTCCCTGAGCTGTGTGAGTTGGAAATAATTGAAGGAAGCACATATTCACTAAGTAGATGACACCTATTTAAATAATCCATTGATCCAAAGAGCAGACAGATAGCAAATCATAAAGTGATACAAAACTGAGGTACAAATTTCTGAGTAAGACAGCCATTAATGGAAGAAGATTCATGTAGCAGTCACCTTTGAAACCGACTTCATTAACTGCTGGAGCTTCTAGAAAACCTGGCTGAATTGACATGGGGTCCATTTCAGGACAACCTTCCCTGACTCCGCTTCAGAGCAGAATTAAGTCACAAGCAATCCTGACTCGTGACTTCTACTTTCCTATCAGCAAACATTCAGAGCCTACTATATAATTCTATTAATTCTTTCAACCAGTGTAGTGTTTCCTCCCACATCTTAACTCAAATGCTTCTTCTCTTTGTCTTTACACTTCACTCATTTATTCAATTAGCTGATCTCCTCTGTGTCAGGCACTATGTAAGGCACAGAGATCTAAGTGATAAAGAGACAAGGTCCTTACATTTTTTTAAGATTACAGAACAAAAAAAGAATAATTAAAATGGACAGAAACATAAAGGCAGCTGCCACTGTCAAGAGACCCTAAACTAATAAACAATTACAATTTTAATGACTATTTTGAAGGATGATTACAGAGTCCTGATAAACTATTTCACAGTTTAACTTAAGTCTCTGGGGTCAAGGCAAACTTTCCTGAGGAAATTAACATGTAAATTTAAACTTGAAGGGTGAGGAGAACATGGCCTATTAAAACCAAAATCTATAAAGAATTTATCAAACTCAAAAAACCAAAAAAATGAGTAATCCTGTTAAGAAATGGGCATGAGACATGAACAGATATTTTCCAAAGAAGACATAAAGATGGCTCACAGGCACATGAAAAGACCTTCATCAGTCATCATCAGGGACATACAAATCAAAACTACATTGAGGTGAACCACGAGAGACTATGGACTCTGAAAAACAATCTGAGGGGTTTGAAGGGGCAGAGAGTGGGAGATTGGGGGAACCAGGTGGTGGATATTAGAGAGGGCACGGATTGCATGGAGCACTGGGTGTGGTGCAAAAGCAATGAATACAGTTATGCTGAAAATAAAAAATTTTAAAAACTACATTGAAAAAAAAAAGGTGAGTAGAGAGTACTCTACTAGTACTCTAGAGGGAAGGTCAGCTGTGAAGGTTCTGATTCATGCAGGAGCCTGGGCACTAGGTGGAAACAAAGGTGGTCAACCCAGCTGAAGCATGGGCAGAGAAGACAGTAGCTTGAGATGTGGCTGGACAGTCACAAAGGGTGAGCTGGGAATGCAGTAAGCCCAGTTAACAAGTAGAGAACATGCAAAACTTGCATGCTTATTAAAATATACTCTCTCTGCTATTTGGAATAGATCACAAAAAAGGGCATGAAGGAATAATAGGAAAATGGATTTTCCATCCTCTTTTAGATTAGGCATTTTTATTATTCTATTTATGTCCACCATTGGCTTATGATTTATACTTTTTGTGTTGGTTGTCCTGGGGTCTACCATACACTTCTTTAATTTAAAACTTTATCTTTGAATATTGCACTGTTTTACAGGCAGTGTAAGGAACTTACAACGTGAAACTCCCAAATTCTTCCACTCATCTTTTGTGCTACTGTTGGCACATAAACACACAACACACTGATACTCCTCTTTTTGTTCAGACAGCAATTAAAAATAAGAAAAAATACACTTACATTTGCCTTCATATATGCCATTTCTTGTGCTAGTCATTTCACTGCATAAAGCCCAGTTTCTCCATGATCTATTCCTCTCCCTGAAGCCTTTCCTTGAACACTTCTGACAGACCACTGTAACGAATGGTCTCATTTTTTTGCACAATGGAAGAAATACAATGTTTATTTTTCTTTATTTTTTGAAATACATTTTCCCAGGGTTTCAAATTCTGGGTTGACTACTTGCTTGTCTGTTTGTTTTTCTTTTAGCATGTTAAAGATGTGACCCAATTGCCATCTAGATTCCATAGTTTTTTAAAGAATTACAGTAATTCCTCCCTTCCCTCCTCTGTATAGAAAACATTTTCCTTTCGGAGTGCTTTCTCATTAACTTAGATTTTTCAGCAGTTTGGATGAAATTTATTTAGGAATGCTCTGAGGAGAGAGTATTTATCTAGCTTGATGTTTTCTGAGCCCCCTGGATCTGTAATTTTTATATCCTTCATTAATCTTGGAAAACTGTTGGCCATTATATCTTTAAATGTTTCTTCTTCCCTGTGTACATTCTCTTTCCTGGGCTCTAACTCAGGGCATATGAGAGCTTTTGACATTGTCCCACAGCTCGGAAAGCCACTTTTTTGTTTTACTGCTTTTCTTTTGTGCTTTGATTGGGTGATTTCTATTAACCAGTTTTCAGGTTTGCTGATTCTTAGTTTTATTAAATCTACCATCAGAATCATTGTTCATCTCTGTTATCCTGTGGTTGGAAAATTTCCCAATATTTCCATTTGATTTTTCTTATGGCTTCTGTCCCTCTGCTGTAATTCTCCATCTGTTCATACATGTTGTTCACCTTTCCTACTACTGCCTTCATAATAGTCATCAGAAATACTTTAAATTCTCAGTTGGATAGTCTCAACAGCTGCGCATAAATTGAGCCTGGCTTTGTTGACTTCTTCAACTCTTGATTGTGTATGTGTATACTTTGCTTTTGTGCATTGTGTTGTTTTGTTTGAAGTCCAACACTGTGTGTAGACTAAGCCAAACATATAAATTAAAATAATACTTATGCCTGGTAATGGGCACGTGCTTTCCTTTGCTAAGACTTTCACATAGTTTGTGAGTCAATTTTGTCAAGAACTGAGCTGATTTGGGGACTTGTTGTTGCTGCAGTGAATCCGCTTAGTATGTGACAGACTTCCAACTCAGTTAATGTTATCTTGTGCTCAGGGTCCGGGCTGGTTCATTGGAGTTTTCTCAGTGTTTGTTCTATCTGCAGCTTTAGGGCTTTCTTTGCATTTGCCCTTCACGGAGGGTCACCCCACATGCACACATTCTTTTCCTTCAGTAGATCACTATGACTTGTTACTCACTCTTGCTAGCCAGGTGGTGGGGACAGAGGGAACCATCGTCATTGCTGCGTTCCAGCTTTGGTCTTTGGGGACACTGTGTCACAGGACAGGACCAGGAGGTGGGGACTTCTTAGAGTTCCTGCCCCTCCTCCAGTAGGACATTTCTAAAGGTTGAGACCCAGGGCATTTTCCTACCTCCCAAAGGATGAAATATTTTGTATTGTTTCCTTTTCCCCATTACAATGGTGTTTTGTTTTGTTTTGTGTTTGACCTGTGGTGTTCAGGCCACAGGGTTTGGTACTGTTCTCCTAGAAGCTTGAGGCTTTTGATCCATAGAGGAGATAGGAAAGAATGACCAAGGAAGGACATTATACCTTTCAGTGATGCTGCCATTCCTCGCTGCCCCCCAACCAAGTCTTCCTCAGGAGTACCAAGTAGGATCCCTGGGGAAAGAGGTTGCAAGTGTATCTGAACAACCTTATGTCTGCGGCTCTCAGAGTTTCTCTACTCTCATGTAGCCAACACTCACCTTTAGGATGCAGTAAACATTTTAGTGAAGCCCTTTTCTACAACTGTATGAAGTCCAACACCAGCCCCCACCATGAGATCAAGTGCCCATGCCCCATCTCTCTTTGAAGGCACAGGTCTTTTCTTATATTTTATGTTATTTGTCCTGAGACCTCAGCTTTCTGATGGTTCCAGAAAAGTTGTGAATTTGCCTTTTACCTGACTTTTTGAGCTTATTGTGGCAAGGGTGGGAATAGCCCCTTTCTAGCTTTCTCCATCCTAAATGGAAGCCAGAAAAGTTCTCACTTCCCTTTTAGTTATCACTGAATTTTTCTCCTTTTTACAGCAAAACCCCACAAAGGAATTGTCTGTTCTCATTGTCTTCACAAGTTCTCTCTCTCCTTTCTATGTTTTGGCCCCTACCACATATGAACATGCGTAAACTGCAAGATGGTCAATGATCTACGTATGGCAAATCCCAGAGCTGGTATTCAGCCCTCATTGTACTTGACATGTCAACAATTCTAGACACAGGCCACCTCTCCCATCCCCTTGAGATAGTTTCTTACTTGCCTCCAAGGTGTCACACTCCCTGGGCTCATGTCCTCCCTCAATGGCTACCCCTACACAGTTTTCCTTGTGAAGGAGCTTCCTTACTTCCATCCGCAAAGGTTCTAATGGAATGAATCCCAGGGCTTCTTTCCTCTACCTGCATTCGCTCCTTTGACCTCATCAGTCTCAAGGCTTTAGATATCATCCACAAACTGATGACCCCAGATTTACATCTCCATGCTTATAATTCTACACTTCTCAACTCCAGACTTACCTGTGTAACTTCCCACTCAGTATTTCCATTACTTGGGATGTCTCAAAGCCATTTTAAAAGGAACGTATCCCAAACTGAACACCTGATCTCCCCCCATAACACTGTTCTTCCAGTAATTTTCCCCATCTCAACAACTGGAAAAATCCATCCTCATAGCTGCTTGGGCCAAACCTGTTTGAATCATTCTCAATTCCTCTACTTCATTCATACTCCATATCCAGGAAGTCAAGAAAACCCATCAGATCTGCCTTCAAGATCCATGCAGAAGATGACCACTTACATTGGCCAGGACAACCACCTGATTTAAGCCACCATCATTTCCCTCTTTCTGCAAAAGCCTCCAAGCTGTTCTCCCTGCTCAATTCTTCTGAAGTTGGGCCCTGGTAAAGGAGAAGTAGAAATCCTGTTGATGAGCTCAAAATCCCACATGCCTTCCCATTCCAGAGTAAAAGCCGAAGTCCTCGCAGTGGCCTGGAAGACTGACCCACAATCCAGGTGTGACTCCACATTCTGCCACTTCCCTTCTGCTCCCCTCTCTGCCCAAGAGGTTGCCCTGACTTTTATGTTGCTCCTCAAATATGCCAGGCAGCCCCCACTTCAGGGCCCCTGCAAATGTTTCTTTTCTTGTCCCCTTTCTTGAAACGCATTCCTACCAAAATCTGCATGCTTTATTCCCTCACCTCTTTCCTCAGTCACCACCCCCAGAGCCCTTACCCCCACCTCCCTGCAACCCCTCTCTCCTCCTTCCCTACTTCTTCTTCTCCTCAGTCCTGACAACCACCTCACATGCTTTATATTCAATTCTACATTTGTCAACTGCCTTGATGTGTCCTACAAGGATGTGAAGGCCTTAAAGGTGTGGAATTTTGTAAGTGTTGTTTGCTGTACCTTCAGCCTCTAATGCCTTACCTAGCACATAGTAAGGGCTGGAAAAAAGATTATCTGTTGGGTCCATGAAATTTATCACAGACTATGTCTTTTTTAAATGCTTGGGAACTTCATTCAGCCTTCTTGTAAGAGCCTCTTAACTTCCCTCCCACCCAAAACCCTGAAATGGTGCTGCCATCCACCTTAACCCAACAGGACATTCGAAAGAAGAAGTTTTATCTCTTCCTCATGCTGGCAGCTCACACACTCAAATTTACTGATCTCTAAGGGCACTGATGTACCCACTGTTTATTTATTTTGGAATTATTTTATTATCAGCTTTACACAGTTATACGCCGCTGCCAGGATGGAAACCCCTCAGAGGACAGTTATTACTCATCCTCAGGATGCTCCCTGACCTGACCTTGAAAAATAATGGCAGCTCCTTGCAGAAGCTGGAGATAATAAAATCTTTACTTGCTCTGGGGGCCAAGGGGATTTCTGCCCAGCAGCAAGAATGGGCTTCTGTTAGTCGTGGAGCTCTGCAACAAGTCTCAAGAATCACCCCCAAGGCCCATGAAAGATACACACTTTCTCCCATTAGGAAGACCATGGAACCCACTATATCCAGGCATCTCTGAAGATTTTATTTATGTGTGTGTGCTTATATCCCTACAACATATAAAAAATAAATAAGCAACAAGCAAATGAAAATACAGTTCTTACCTTTTTCTTTTTTTAAAGGTCAAAAAGTCCTTTAAATTATGGGAAGAATATTCTATGTAAAGTTTCAAAAATAGAACAAGTCGTCCATAATCACAACATCCTAAGACAACCAACTTCTTCAATTTTGTGTATCACCTGTCTTTTTCTCTATGAATATTTTACAGTTGTGTTGTTTCACAAACCAGTACCTCACAGGAGAAGCTGAAGAAAGAGGTGGACTGCTCCAGATTGGTAGGTGGCGGTTTTAATAAGCAAGGGAACTTATTTTTGAGGCTTGTCTTGGGCAGTCGCAGACCAGAAATCCCCATACCTGCCCACCAGAATCTTGAAAATTATTTCAGAGGCCTTAACTGGGTTCAGCCACATATACCTTCCAGACAATCTCCCCAGCACCTTACTATCCCCATGCTGTATCTTTGAAAACCTTCTATGTGGGAAGGGTAGGCAGAACATACATTCCAAAGGTAGGGGTGGGAGACAAGATTTCATTTGACCTTCTCCAATAAATTGTAGGCTTAATGTACATGCAGTTGCATGTCTTTTTGAAAACAAGTATTATAATCATTATCAAGTAGTTAACAAAAATTAATTAGCACCAACTGTGAACCATGTGTTCTAGACATGTGGCTTATATAATCAAGGATTAAACCCTGTCCTCAAGGGGGCGGAAGACCAGCACTACCCGACAGCAACAGAACACAAACCACATATGTAAGTCCAAATTTTCAAAGAAATGGGTAAAATGAACATTACTGACATATTTTATTGAACCCAATGTATCTAAAATATTATCATTTCAACTGTAATCAGTATAAAATTGTTGGATCTCTAAGGGCACTTATGTACCCACTTATGTACCCACTGTTGGAGTGCCTGGCTAGCTCAGTTGGAAGAGAAGGGGATGCTTGATCTTGGGCTCAAAGGTTCAAGTCCCACATGGGGTACAGAGATTACTTAAATAAACAAAAAAAAAGGTACAAAATTGTTAATGAAATATTCTACTTTTTTTTCCATAACAAACCTTCAAAATCTGGTGTCTCTTTCCCTCTTGCCGCACATTTCAATTTGGATCAACCCCATTTCCAGTGTTCAAAGACCATGCAAGGCTCATAACCACCAAGCTGGACAGGGCAGTTGTGGCTCAAAAGGTCACTTTTCCAGGTTTCTATGTTTTTATCTTCAGAATTATCATCTTTCAAGTCTTCATGACATGCCATTGGGTTTATGTGATCATTGTTGGTTTTTTTGAACCTTTAAGTTAGCTCCATTTTTATCTGCAGTTATAAATCAGACAGCCATGGATTTATTTTTCCATATTTCGAATTAGTATTTAATTAGACTGCTCTCACAGATGTGGAATGATTGAGGTAAAAGGTTCAAACATGGTAATGGCTTCTGGTGCATATTTTCAAGTTGCCTTCCAAAACACTGAGTGATTTCACCCTGCCTCTAGCAATGTGTACAAGCCAGTTTCCCTCGGCCCACCCTGATGCTGGTCTTGCAATTCCACATCCTTCTTGAGCATTCCCTTTCCAGAGCTGTCTTTTTGTTTTTGTTGTTGTTGTTATTCTGTTTGTGTTTGTTAATCTGGTTTCTTTGGTTTTGCTCGCTTTCCTTGATGTAGGATGTACATTGGTTTTAGTGTTGTTGTTTTTATGTTAGAAAATAATTCCAGTTCGAATTCCACACTGCCGCTCACAGAATTTCTCCTTACTTATTGGGCCAACCTCTACCCAGCAAGGAAATGCAGACTCTGAGCAGGGTGGGATTTTTTGATCATCTCCATTCTTTCTCCTGTTCCCACTCCTGGAAGAAGATCTTCTGGAATGCGAGTATGACTCAAAGTTAGGCTAAAAATTATTTGGCAAGAGATCTATTTAAATGGCGTATTTGTTTTAGGAGTGTAAACAATATGAGAACCCAGGGTAATTTGGTCTGTCCATCAGAATACAAAAGGTAACAACAGTTAAGAAGCCAGCATCCAAAGGAAGGAGAGAAAATACATGAGGAGGAAAAAATCCCTACGTTCAAAGTAAGTGGAGATTCAGCCCTAAAAGAAAGGCCAGCTGAGGTCAAGCAAAAGAAATATTTATAACATCGTCTAGGTTTTAAGAAATAAGAGAAGCCCAAGTTTGTGTTATTTCTGGTGATAGACTGGGTCTGTAAACCTTTCTTGTCATTGTGGGTCAAAACAGTAGGACCACTAGCATTTTCAGCTAGTTAAATAATAGAAATATATTCCACTGGTGTTTTATTTGCATTTCTAAGAGACCAAAGGCTAAATATTTTCCATAACTTTGTTTCTGGCTTGTGTCTACACATTCTTTTTTCCTTTTTCTTTGGGAATAATTTAAAACTTAAAGAACAGTTGCAAAAGGAAGGCAAGGGATTCCCATATACACTTGACCCAGCTTCCCTGATGCTCACATTTCACATAACCATGGTAAAGTCATGCAAACTACAGATTTAACATCAACACAATACCATAACTGGAACTATTGGATTTCACCTGTTCTTCCCCTAGTGCCCATTCTGTGTTGCAGGATTCCACATCACATGCAATGATCAGGTCTCCTGGGTCTTCTGCAGTCCATAACATTTGTTTTTTCTCACCTTTCATCGCCTCAACGCTTCCAAAGAGCATTCTAGTCAGGCACTTGGCAGAATTTCCTTCAATTTGTGTTTTCTGATGTTTTCTCCTAATTACATGAGGGTTATGGGTTTTGGGGGAAGAATAAGATAGAGTGAACGCCATTCTGAATGCATCATATCAGGGATATGACCTACACAACCTACCACGGATGGCCTTGGTTGTATTTTCATTATTCTGTCTTTAGTTTATTTTATCCATGTTTTTCTCCAATTTTCTCCAAAATCATAAAAGAAAGAAGAGCGACATTTCAATGTAAATAATAATTTTTAAGGACAGTTACATTCTAAATATTTCCTTCTAACTTGTCACCATGAGAGACTTCATTTTCCAATGAAGCTACTTTTCCACTTTGTGTATTTATTAATTTTTAAAATAATTTTTGCAAGAATAGTACAAAACACTTTTTTTCCACAGAACTATGTAAAAGTAAGTTGATGACATAATGCTTCCCTACCTTTGATTCCAAATAAGGATATTTTCCTACATCACTATAATACGACCATCAAATAGAAGTCAACCTTGCTACGTTATACCTGCTGACCCACAGTCTCCAATCAGGTAGCCCACTGTCCCAATAAAGCCCTTTAAAAAGAAGAATCCATCCAGATACTGAAAGTTCATTTAGCTGCCATATCTCCCTAAGAGACTTCAGTTCAAAATAATCTCTCACTCTTCTCTTCTAACTTTTTTGACTTTTAAATCCTTGACATTGGAAAATTATAGGCCTGTTCATTTGTGGAAAGTCTTTAAGTTACCAGAAGTTTCCTTATGATTAGGGGCATCTGGGTGGCTCAGTCAGTTAAGCATCTGCCATCGGCTCAGGTCATGATCTCAGGGCCCTGGAATCGAGCCCTGCTTCAGGCTCTCTGCTCAGCAGGGAGTCTGCTTCTCCCTCTCTCCCTTCCCATCTGCTCCTGCTCTCTTCCTTTCAAATAAATAAAAATTTTTAAAAAGTTTCCTTTTGATTAGATTCGGAGTAAGATGAACATGGAAGTGATGCTGGGTTTTCCTGGTTGCATTTTAACATGTGGTCCATGATGCTGCTGGTGACCGTTTATTACTGGTGACCGTTAATTCAGATCGCTTGATTCAGATTTTATCTGCTAGGTTTCTCCACTGTAAAATTCTATTTTTCTCCCTGTAAGTATAAAGTATGGTGGAGAGGTACTTTGAGTCTGTGAATATCTAGTTGTTCAACAGACTTCTAGCCATTAGTTTTAGCATTCATTGACATTCTTGGTTGATTCAATTATCACTATGATAGCTGCCAAGTGGTGATTTTCTAATGCCATCATATTTTTCTCCACTTATTAATTGACATTCTACTGTTAAAGGCTTTTTCTTCTTCCCATTTATTATTCTCTAATTTACTTATATCAGTAGGTATGGGCTTTGAGATTTTTAATTTATCCAATTGGTTATAATCCAACACAATAATTTTTTTCCTAAAAATAGGGTTTTATTTTTTTATAATCTTTTTATTATGTTATGTTAGTCATCATACAATACATCGTTAGTTTTTGATGTAGTGTTCCATGATTCGTTGTTTGCATATATCACCCAGTGCTCCGTGGAATCCTCCTTAATAACCATCCTTAATCCCTCCTTAATATCCATCACAATCTTTTTTTTTTATTTTTTTGCTCAATTTGTCCCAGTTTTGATAATTGGCTGTGCCTTTTTAAGCTGGTTTCCATTACTTATTGATGTATCTCTATGATTCTTTAAACACTACCATATGGCACAACAAAATATTCCAGAATCATCTTATACATTCCTTGCCTAAACCTGAAATCAGCCATTTCTCCAGAAAGTTCTGGTCCCTCCAAGTGAAAAAAAGGAATTTACAAGTCATGAACACACAACATGGTGTGTTCATGGCTAGGGTGTTGCTATCCCTAGGCCCTCTCAGTATACAAAGACACACACACACACACACACATCTGTATTTTTTCCATCACTAGTTGTATACATTGAAAACTGTAAGTCCATACTAACACCACTCATGAATATCCAACCTTCTGGGTTTTCATTTTCTCCCTTTCCAAATTTGTAACTCCTTGCGCTGACAATGAGCACCATACTCCCATTATCTTCAATATATTCACTTACTGGATCAACCCCCCTTTAAATGTGGCCAATCTCCCATCACCACCACCACTGCCAGCTCACACAACCACCTGCCTTACTTGCTCTCGGCTGCCACCCTGCTTGGATGACAATGTCCTGACCTGGGCTGCCACCTATGTCACCCTCCTTACATGGCACACTCCTCACCACACTTAGGCTGACACTCAGACCAGCGTGTCACACCCCAGTGTCCCCAGACATGGATGTCTGCCTTGTTCAGTCCTACCTAATGGCTTTTATCAGGATTTAATCAGGAAGAAGAACAGGAATGGAGCTAGGATAGGCAGGAAGTAGTTTGATTTGAAGTAATTTGGACTCTTGCTAAAGAATATATGAGTTGTATTTTTTTTTTATTTTTTTTTTCCTTCTTATGTCTTTTTTTTTTTTTAATTTTTTATTTTTTATAAACATATATTTTTATCCCCAGGGGTACAGGTCTGTGAATCACCAGGTTTACACACTTCACAGCACACACCAAATCACATACCCTCCCCAATGTCCATAATCCCACCCCCTTCTCCCAAACCCCCTCCCCCAGGCAACCCTCAGTTTGTTTTGTGAGATTAAGAGTCACTTATGGTTTGTCTCCCTCCCAATCCC
>NC_081561.1:17554610-17761657 GCF_022355385.1 Mustela nigripes | reverse complement strand
TTTTTCTGTTTCCAGAATTGCTGTTCTTCTTCTCTTCGATCTGCCGATGGATTTTCAGGTGTTGCAATCTTTAGATAAGCTATCTAGCTGATCTCCGGCTAGCTGAAGCAGTCTCAGCTTGCTACTTCTCCGCCATCTTGACCCAGGCCTCATGAGTTGTATTTTTTAAGGGTCTCATTCCTTCATAATCATATGCTGCCATGATCGTCTTTAGAAAATCAGCTACAAATTATCAACCACTTGCTACAATCATCAGATTTACCTTCAAAGGATAAAGATCACTAAAGATAATCTAAAGATTAGTGTATCATCTCTGCCACACTTATTAGGATGACTACTATAAAAAAACCAGACAGTAACAAGAGTTGGCAAGGATATGGACAACTCAGAACACTTGTATATTGCTGGTAGGAATGTAAAATGGCTAGCCATTACAGAAAACAACATGCACGTTCCTCAACAAATTAAAAATACAATTACCAAATGATCCAGCAATTCCACTCCTAGACATATACCCAAAAAGAGTGACAGCAGAGACTTACAGCTATTTGTAAACTCGTGTTCCTAGCAGCATTAACCAAAAGGTACATGTAACCCAAGTGTCCACTGCTGGAGAAATGGATAAACAAAATGGGATGTATACGTACAATGGAATATTATTCTGGTTGAAAAAGGAAGGGAATTCTGACATATATTTTAACATGAGTGAAACTCAAGGACATTATGCTAAGTGAAACAAACCAGTCACAAAAAGACAAATACTATATGATTCTATTTCTACGAAATACCTAGAGTAACAAAATGCATAGAGACTAAAAACAAATTAAAGGTTAACGGATGTTGAGGGGACAGAGGGTGGGAAGTTATTGTTGAATGGTATAGAGCTTCAGTTTTGCAAGATGGAAAAAGTTTTGGGGGTCGATGAGTCACGATGGTTGCAAGACGATGTAAATGGACTTAATGGCACTGAACCGTATGCTTAAAAATGGTGAAGATGGCAAATTTTATGTCATTTTTTTGTGTCAGTTGTGGTTCCTCTAGAAGGCCATGGACTAAGTGGCTTATAAACAACATAAATTTACTTTCACAATTCTGGAAACTGGGAAGTCCAAAATCAAGGTAGATAGGGCCTTCCGTGTTCTCAGGGAGGGGTGAGGGAGCACACCGGGGTCTCAAAGTGCACTAATCCCCATTCGTGAGAACTCCACTGCATGACCTATCACCCCCCAAAGGGCCCACCCCCAAATACCATCACACCGAGGATTAGGCTTGAACATATGAATTTGAGGGATGACAGGAGCCCCAGATATTCAGACTTTGTCATGCATATCTTACCACAATAAAAAAAAATTTTAATTACACAAGCTTTGAATATCCTTTCAGATAAGATGTTTTTGAATTGCCCCAGGCATGCAAACAGTATGCAGCATACAGTTACTGCACAAGGTCTATGCTGATAGAGCCCCCTGTTTCCCTATTACCACACAGAAACACATATGATTTATAGTACTCCTAGCGGTTAGCCATCTGTAAACTTAGGAAGAGAAAATCTTGGAGCAAGTATTCTGTTTAGGTCTTGGATAAGTTAATATGAATTCAATTTATCCATTTAAAAAAAAAAAACAGGTATTTTCAGAATACTTTCAGCTAAACACAGCTAAAATGTCCTAAAATTCCCTCAAGCATATGTATAATAAAAGAAATGTCAAGAGAAACAACAGAGAGTGCTGAGAATAAATTCTATATTGGAGTCCATCAGAATGAAGCAATCAATCCACCTGAAGGTTTTAGGCAACCTGATTAATTCAGCCAGCTTTCACTGGATGTTACTTATGCCAAATACAGAATTGAGTAATGAAGCTGTAGAGATAAGCACGACCTAATTTCTACCCCCTTGGATTTTAAAGATTCTAGGTGGGAGAAGACAGAAGGTAAGAGCAGAACTGGTAACTACGGAAACTCTGAATGTATTATCTTACGTAATCCTCGCCACCTCCCAATGATTTAAAATATTATTGTTCCCATTTTTCAGATGAGCAAATTGAGGCTGAGATACATTACATAAATGACTCCAGGGTAGCTATCAGTGACAGATAGGTCTAATTTCTGTGCCAATCTACCAGATGGATCAGAATCCATCTGATTCCATCCGATTCCAAAATCCATACTCTCTCTCCAGCTTTAGCATGATCTGTTACATGATGCCAAGCTGGATCACACAGTAGAGACATAGGAATAAATAATTACAGCTCACTACAAAACAGATGATACTAAAAGCACTTAGCTCCTTGGGTTAGGCTAAAAACTGCTACCACGACGTGGAATTTGAGATTAGGCAGGAATTTTCTAAGTGACGAGGGAAGAAAGAATATTCACTGGCGATGGGAAACTAAAAATATTTTCTTTTATCCTCAGTATCAGGATTTTGCCTCTGGTAGACATAATCCTCCTTATTCCTCTTCCTATCTGTCTCTTTCCTCTCCTTGAAAAACTGGATCAAAACTCAGCAGTGCAGTGAAAATACTGATTCGAAAAGATCTATGTGCCCCTCTGCTCATAGCAGCATTATTTACAACGGCCAAGATATGGGAACAGCCCAAGTGTCCATCAATAAATTAATAAAGAAGGGGTGATGTATAAATACAATGGAACATTACAGACAGAAGAGAGAAGAAGATATTGCCATTTGGAACAGCAAGGATGGACCTAGAAGGTATTACACGAAGTGAAACAAGTCAGAGAGAGAATGACAAATGCTATAGGACTTTACTTATATTTGGAATAAAAAAAAAAAAAAAAAAACCAGAAATGGATTCAAATACAGAGAATACACTGATGGTGGCCGGGAGACTGGGAAATGGGCAAAAGAGGGGAAGGGGATTATGAAGCTCAAGCGTCCAGTGATGCAATAAGTCAGTCCCAGGGACGCGAAGTAAAGCATGGGGAACACAGTCAATAATGTTGTCATAGCTCTGCGTGGTGACACACCGAGCCCTGTATAACGTATCTAACTGTTGAATCCCTAGGCTGTATACACTGAACTAGTGTAACATTGTAAGTCCACTATACTTTAATAAAAATTTTTAAATTAAAACATAAAAAATAAATAAAAGCAATTGTTTGGGGGTCCAAAAAACCCTCAGCAGTGCACAATTCTTTCTCTAAGGAAGACACCCTTTCTCATTCATTCTGGTCTACAGCTCACCCACAAGAAAGTGTCCCATTTCCGTGGTACTCATAAATGTTGTCAGAACTCTGCAAAGTGCGAATGCTTCTTCCACTGTTCCCTTCACATAAACAGATGCTTATGGAAAACTATGCGTCTTTGAAGATTTTTTTTTTGTAGTGTGTTCCCAGGCTTGGCATATCTTGGTACATATCATCTCTGTGCTGTGGTGTACCACTTCCTGTCTCTTTCGCACCCCCACATACCATCTCTAATCATCTTCCGCCCGTGAGGGATGCTCAGGAGATATTACTAATTGATTTTAAGTTTTCTCAAAGAACATTCATTATCATTATCATTATGCCCACACTGGAAAAGTGTCAGATGTCAATGTCTACTTGGTAGACAGTAATTGACTCGTGAATGTTAATACCTCGGTGAAATATTTTTCTATAGTTAACAATTTTCTAGGAAAACGCTCTTTTGATGTAACGACTCATTGGTTCTCTGGGGAAGGAAAAGCACCCCTACAACACACACCTCCCAGACCTGGTTAGTGACGGGGCTAATACAGATGCCCAGAGCTACACCCCCTACCCAGAGCTGACATTCTTTTTATCCGTCCTACCTCGAGCATCAGAACACTAATTCATGTACAGGATAAGACAACTGCCAAATTATTAGACTACAGAGAGAAGCTCCTCAGACACCTGTCATGTTGATGAAAGCAGCACCGTCCTCTGACCTTTGCTGGTTCAAGGTCGATAATGAGACGAGTCAGGCAGGAAGAGCAGCGTGCGCCCGACTCCATTAACGTGCGCCGTGTGCACACTCAGGAGCACTGCATCTCCTGTCAATTAGCGCGGGGAAACTGGGGACTGCTGATTACCGCAGACGTGGCATAGTGAGCCGCAGTTACCTCTACTTCTGTAACCTGCTGCATTTTAATTAGCCCCGGTCCCCTGACTATTTCTTCAGTGCTTCATTATTGCCGTCCTCAAGAAACTCAAGGAAGGCTTTGTACATTTCACATCACTAATTGGAAGAAGCATGGAACACTCCAGTAATGGAGTTGGAGGACACTGGACTCTGGGCAAAGGCTTTGCGGGGCTTCTCAGAACAATCCAGTCGTGACTTGCTCAGCGCTGCGCGGAGCAGGACCAGTCAGAGAACCACGGGGAGAGACGAACGGTTTTCTGGTAGAGAAGCCGTGGGAAGGCGGCTAGGAAAGAGACAAAAATAAACGTGGCACGGTTGCCACTGAGACTGGCGTGTCCACGGCGGAGCCTGCTTGTACTCTTACAAAGACAAAAAGCCATGAACAAGCCGTGTGAGCAAAGAGAGGAATAAAAGGAAGGAACTGAAAAAAAATCTGAAGAGGAAAATGTCTTCATACCGTTCAGACTTCTCTCTTCTAAAGAGAAAATGGCCTGATCCTTTGCAAAACCATTCTATGCAGACGTATTTAGGAGAAGAGTTTAAAACACTAAAGGCAGCTGAGGCTTGTTCTCATCAACCAACAGACTTGAGTGGACATCTCAACGACCTGGAGCGCAGGGAAAGCACACGGGCTCCTGCCTCCCTTCCTTCAGGTTTCTGACCCAGGAGGCCGGGGTGGGCTAGGGAATTTGTAGTTCTCAGAAGTTCCCAGGTGATGCTGTTACTGCTAGTCAGGGAAGGGCACCGTATTTTCAGAACCACTTTCCAGAAAACAACTACACAAAGCAGCGGTAACATCTAAAAGTCAATCCCCGCCCTGTAAAACAAAGACAGTTTTACACATGATCTTAAATGATCTTAGTTCTTAAAATGTTACCATGAAATTTTATATGCATTGATATCACTATCTTAATTGCATAAAGTGAAATACCTTTTTTTTAAAGATTTTACTTATTTATTTGACAAAGAGAGGGATCACAAGTAGGCAGAGAGGCAGGCAGAGAGAGAGAGGAGGAAGCAGGCTCCCTGCTGAGCAGAGAGCCCAATGCGGGACTCGATCCCAGGACCCTGAGATCATGACCTGAGCCGAAGGCAGCGGCTTAACCCACTGAGCCACCCAGGAGCCCAAGTGAAATACTTTTTAGTGAAATCCTTTAGTGCAAGAATTTTTTAAAAGATTTATTTATGGGGCGCCTGGGTGGCTCAGTGGGTTAAGCCGCTGCCTTCGGCTCAGGTCTCAGGGTCCCACATCGGGCTCTCTGCTCAGCAGCGAGTCTGCTTCCCCCTCTCTCTCTGCCTGCCTCTCTGCCTACTTGTGATCCCTCTCTCTGTCAAATAAATAAATAAAATCTTTTAAAAAAAAAATCATGACATGGAACTTCCTATTTTTCTATTCTTTCTATTCTAATTTTCTGTTCTATTTCTATTTTCTAATTTTCTATTTTCTGCTTGAGTCAGCATGTTTATTGCCTGGTATGACATCCAGATTACACATGAACTTTTTAAATAACTTTGGCAAGTTTTTCTTTTTCTTCTGGATTGGCACCAAATCGAAATGACCTGTTCCTTTGCCTCTCCTCCATGCTCGTGCGGACAGAAGTTCAGGCACGCAGCTCATTCTAAAACACCACCCCGATACTTCCAGGATGAGTACTGCATTAAAAAGGTCACATTCTGAACCACAGAAAGATCAAGCCTTTTGAGAAATTCTTTCTATGGCAGAAATTGAAATCCTCAGAAAGAGCATGGAGAGATCATTACATTTGAATTCAACTGAAAAATCCCTTGAAATTCACACTTTCTCCATCCACTTTATATGACCTAAATTGGAAGGTTCAATGCTAATGACTCAGTAGCCTGGTTTCTGAAACAAGTGAGCTCTGAATCCCTCCTGTAATACCACATTTGTTGGGAGCCTCAGACGGATTCTGCAGCAGACTGTTGGTCAAAGCCTGAGTCCATGGGGGGCACGGCACATACAGGGGATATCTTGAAACAGGAGAGGCAAACCAGTGTGTCTAAGAATACGGTTCTACCGGGACGCCTGGGTGGCTCAGTTGGTTAAGCAGCTGCCTTCGGCTCAGATCATGATCCCAGCATCCTGGGATCGGGTCCCACATCAGGCTCCTTGCTCCGCGGGGAGCCTGCTTCTCCCTCTGCCTCTGCCTGCCATGCTGTCTGCTGTGCTCGCTCTCTCTCCCTCTCTCTGACAAATAAATAAAATCTTAAAAAAAAAAAAAAAAAAAGAATACGGTTCTACCTACTTGGTTAGGTCTAACATAATTTTTAGAAATGCTTGTTTGGAGATAATAAGGTTTTCTCCAACCTCATTTCTTCCCCTTTGGACTCAACTAGCCTTTAAGAAACCAGACAATGGGGAGTAGAAATGTGAGAAAAAAATTGAAGTTTCATTCAAAGTTTTCATCAGAGTTTCAGGCTTCTTCTAACACCACAGAGCCAATAAATATTGAAACCTGCTGACCTAGACACCTTTGTCTGCGTCCTCGTATGCATAAGGAAGAGCTCGAGACTTCAGAAACTAGAAGTCTGACCATGAGTCTTTCTTCTTGCTATTCCCAGCATCTCAGAATTTGAGTGGATTGCCTCTCTTTTTTTGGAGCATTCATGGAGCCCCTCATTTTATCTCTCATCACCTTAGATAACAGAGTTAAAACAGACTTTCTCCCACACCCTGGCACACCTCAGATCAAAAATCACCAAGCTTCTCCGTAGAAAATTCCTTTTCTTCACCCCAGCCCCTGAGGGGGCCAAAGTGGCACTTTCAGACGTGCATGTAGATCGAGAAGGGGAGACGGGGAAGAAGAAAAAGTCCAGCCCTATCTTTTCAGATACTGACTTTCCACCTACAGAGTGAACACACAGAAAGCTTGCAGGACGATCGTCACAAGTATTTTCCTTTGTAGAGGAGTAAACTGAGGCCCTGAGGATTGCCGGAACTAATGTGAGTGCAGAGCCAGCCCGGCACAATGTGGTAAATCACTATTGGGCTTCTGCAGCTGCTTGAGGATCCGTCCTTCAGAAGGAGCTCTATGAAGCAGAATCCAACTCCCTCTACGCTTTCTGTGTAAAGATGATCACAGATTGGTTGCTCAGGAACAACCAATATTATCCAATATTGTTCCAGGAACAATTATCCAATATTATCCAATATTGTTCCAGGAACAATTATCCAATATTGGATAATTGTTCCTGGAACAATATTGGATAATCCCCCCACCCCTTCTTGGGGGAGAGGGATTAGTGTGGGGCTTCTTTAGTCCCCTCAGAGCCTTCCCCCAATTCCCATGGTTAACGTTATTTTTAAATCCAAGGCTGGGAGAGATGAATCCAAAAAGCAATATTCTTCATCACATGCCAAAAACGGGATAGAGGGAAGGAGTGGCAGGCCTAGGCCCCTCCAATTGTCCCTTGGGGGTTACCCCTCAGCCCACCTCAGTATGGTGCTGGGTAGTGGGGGTACCTGGGTTCTAACCTCTAAATAGGGGAGACCCCAGCCTCTAGACAGAGGCCCTTTTATTTTTTATTCTGATTAGCCATTTTAAACCAACAAGGAATAAAAAGAAATCCTGATCTTAAAAAAAAAAAAAAAAGTCCTATATATTTTCAACTTAGATACAGAAAAATAAAGATGTAATTTTTTTTAAAGATTTATTTATTTATTTATGTGACAGACAGGGATCACAAGTAGGCAGAGAGGCAAGCAGAGAGGAAGAAGGCAGGCTCCTGATCCCAGGACCTTGAGATCCTGACCTGAGCCGAAGGCAGAGGCTTAACCCACTGAGCCACCCAGGCGCCCCATAAAGATGTAAATTTTAAGAGTGTAAAAGAATTCTAGCATATAAAAATATGCTAGAGTGACCCATATTTGATTCTGCAAAGGAGTCTACTTACTTTTCATGCCTCGTATACCCAAGACCTCACAGCCCAAGTTTTCATTTTCACCCAGTATTTTGGTAGCTTCTGAGACAAACCCAAGTTTATTGTTTCCGTCAGACTGAGTAAGGCCTATATGTTTTTATACAGACCTAAGAGAGACAGTTCCAGTCTTCATGGATCAAATCACGGAGACCACACGCCCACACACAAGCAAGAATGAAAAGAGTTTATAAATGAAAGGGTGTTGATTTTTGGAACTACCGACTGTATGAAGCATCACATTCCTCCAGGAATCGAGGAAGGGAACTGTGAAGGAAGAAAAAAGAGAAAAAGGGGGGAGAGAGAGAGAGAGAGAGAGAGAGAGAGAGTGTGTGTGTGTGTGTGTGTGTGTGTGTGTGTGAGATCAGACTGCCCTCTGGTGGACACAATGTATTTCTTTCTTTCTTCTTTGAAGATCTAACAAAGAAAGAAAGGCAGCAAGGAACAAAAACAGAGAAAGGAGAAATTAGAGCATGAAAGAGAAGGGAAAGGGGGAGAGAAAGGAAAGAATACAGTCAAGAAAGTCCAAAGAAAAAAGCAAACTAAAAATACTGGGGAGCAGAAATCAGGGACATCTAGAAGAATACTTGGGTTAAGAAAATGAACAGGATTATAAGCAAAAACAAAGATTAAACAATAACTAGTCTCCCTCACCATTTGATTAAGCCCAGAACTGTTTACAGAAAAAATTAAAAATTCTAAATAAATATGGCACATTAATATTTTTTTCAATAGATCTGTTTTGTTCATTTAAACTGTCTCATAGCAGCGCTAAGACATAAAAATTATAATAACGTATTGTGGAACTTTCCTAATTTAAAAAAAAAGTTACAAATGGAAAATTGCTTTTCCTTGCACTTTTGTAAGTGGAACAGAAATCCTGATAGGAACATACAAATCATAAATATACATTGCTGGGTCCACTGCACATTACAAACAGGAGGGGAAAGTGACTATGGTTTTGTATGGTTGACAGATTGAATGATTTGCTCACAGATTTTCTAGCTGTTTAAATGTTTTGGAGGGAAAACAATGCAGGCTAAAATATTATAAAATTTAAGATGAATTGGCAATTTAAAATGTGTTTATTACATAAAAACTATATTAGGACCTGAAGTCTTACTGACAACTGCCAACATCAAATTTTGGCTTGTGTATCACTAATGTCAGGGATGACAAAAGAGAAATTCAGAGAAATCTAGAACCACCATTCTTGTGCTTTTGACCCTACATTTCCCCAAAATATCGCCACCCAAAGCCATGGTAACTCTGACCTAGGGTAGGCATGAGACCTTCACTGTCCTCCCCTGTACAAGGGATTCAGGGGTCCAGGAGAGCAACTCAAGTGCCCAGCCCCTAACTTATCACCATCAGCTGTACCAGTGTAGAGCTCAGTCCCGTTCAGGCACTGATTGCCACCCACTTCTTGCTACTGAAACACACACAGTGGCCTCCATCTTGAATTACCAAAGGATCACTTTCTGCTGCAAGACCGGAACCCCCCTTAGCTAGTTAACCAAGGGGACATTTGGAAAAGGGGCAAAATTAATTACGTTCATTAGCCTTTAAGACATAGACATCTTGAGGCATACAACCAAGCCAAAGCACAGCCCATTGCATCTGATTCTGGTGTCAGAAATCACAGGCAAAGAGGTAACAGAAGGAAAAGAAAAAGCAACCATCAGAGGTATTTTTCACCAACAGATTTCTTCTTTCTACTCCAGAAAGGGCAGCCAAAGAGGATGCACTGGGCATCTCTTTGGGGATGGGACCTCACGGGCCTCCGCACAACTGCACTGGGGCAGGGCTGCATCTCTTGGGCTCCTTCTTGGCCAAGCTCTTGTTCCTGGGACTGAGGGGAAATCCAAGGGCATTCAGATTCTAGTGGACAGTCCTGCAGATTGACCTTTGGTCTACCTTTGGCTTTAATGCTCAGACATTAGGTTACTTTGAAACACAAAGCACCCTGCCTAGTTTACCATATTCCCATCAGGCACTTGCCTAAAGGTACTGATCACAAACATGCATTTTACTTCCTCAATGCTGAGATTTCCAGGGAGTGCTATCATCGTCTCTTGGCCTGCACAAGGAACCTCACGATATGAATGTCTTTCCTTCTTTCTCTTGATTTATTCACTTCTACCATGTCTTTCCATACTGAAAAGTAAAACCTAATTATCTTCACTAAGTCCCTTCATTTTGCTCAAGCATGAAAAAAATGAGCTTCACACTCTGCTAGCAGCCGTTCCTGATCAAAAATTTTTAAAAAAGATCTCTCCCTCTCGGAGAGCAGGATACATTACATGCAGGGATCAGACAATAGGCAAGACAGTTCCATGATGGTGGAACAGAAATTCTGAATACCATTAATGAAAAAAGTCTCCCAAATTTAACATGATTAAGGTTTACTATCCTAGGTGTAATTCACTTCCCATTCTAAAAAAGTTTGAGCTTGGAAGATTATTGTTGGAAAAGTTAGCTTTGCTGAGGGAGGCAGAATTGATTACAAATATGTTTACACCAGAAGGTAAGTCACAGGCTTTAGAAGCAGTCAGAAAAGTACAAATTTCAGATGATTTCTTTTGCGAAATTACAAACTTATCAAAACCAAAGATGAGGGAGTTTTCTTGCTCATTAAGCTAAAGGGGTCAGTTTTGCTAATGTCTACATTGATCAATGATAACAAATTTGATATAAGGAAAAATAAGAATCACTTTAGATAATACAGATGATGGATTTAAGCCTTATTTCTGCTTTGCAGGAATTTGGGGGTGTTCACAAATATTTACACCAACTGTTGACATTTGTTATTAAGTGGGATGGGGAGGTTACATCCCTGAACATAAGGCAGGTTGCTAATACCTGAATGACCAGCTATATTTCTAACTATTTATAAAATAAACTTTGTGCTTTCGGCAATTTGAGAAAATCAAAAATGTGCTCAATTTTTGAAAACTATATCCCATTTAACATAATTCTAGGAAAATGAAGTTTCAATCACATTAGTTAAAAGAACATTTCTGTAACTGGATTAATTCATGTGATTATCTTTACCAGATTAATTTTACGTGGGACTTATAATTATTTTCCTAGTAATTGCTAACTTGGGCCCACAGCTATTGACTCTAAAGCTCCTTTGTCATTCAGAAAACATTCATTTACTACTAGGTGTTAGGAATACATTGTTTTATTTTGAATTGATATTCTTCCGGTGCTAACACTAGAGAAAAGGAGACAGACAAGTAACTGACATAGATTCATAGATGTCTTGGCCATCTGTTACAGTAGTACAGTGAAGGGCTACCTAATGAAATCTGGAAGAATCAGGAAGCCTTCCTAGAACAGATGATATATGAATGGTATTTTTAATAACAATACTCTCTCTGTCAAATAAATAAATAAAATCTTTAGACCTCTGTCAAATAAATAAAATCCTAAAAAAATAATAATAATAGTAATAACATCAGTGCTATTCTAAATGTTTCACCTTTACTTTTCATTTACTGTTCACACCTGGACCGTGACAGATGCATTATTATCATCCCAGATTACAGATAAGGAGATGGGGGGAAAAAGAGGTTCATTTACTTGCCCAAGTCAGTATAGAGAGAAAGCAGAGGTTTCCAGATACCAATCTAAACTAGCCTGAATCCACAGCCCATTCTTAACCACCCACCATGAACTTTTTCCAGTTTCTAGCAGAGGGAAAAGCAGGCTCAAAGATCCTGAGGTCTGGGAAAGCACCAAACATTGGAGACCAGCAAACAGATCAGTAAAGTTAAAGCACAGTGCCCAAGATCAGTATTAGTGCCTAAAATCAATCTAAGTTTATCCTTGAGAATTGTAGGCACTCTGGGTTATAACCTTGATTCAGATCACCATACTAGTCAGAAAAAACTAGGTTGTACTGGGGTGACAATACAGCTCCATATCTCAGTGGCATAAAACAGATGTTTGTGTCTTGCTCACATGACATGTCTAGCCACAACAAGGCTAATGTGGGCTCCACCTTAACTCTAGACCTCCACGATTGTTCTGGTAGGAAAAGAGAAGACTGTAAGGTCCAGCCCAGGCAATTAAATGCTTTGGCCCAGAAGGGATGTCTGTCACTTCCGTTCACATGTCATTGTTGAACACGAGTTCCATGACCATACTTAACTTCGAGAGTGCAGGAAGTTCAATTTCCCTTGTACTTTGAAGTTGACCAGTAGTGGATATTGGTAATTATGAGTAATACATTCCGTATTTTTGGTTTTCTCAGTATTGAGAGGTAATAGCATGTAGCACGTACCAGCAGAATTTGAAGGCAGACATAACCAGGTTGGAATCCCAACATCCCAACTCATCAGTTTGTTTTACTCCGCTTAAGGTACTTAACCCTCAAAATCACATTTTCTTTTTCCTAATTATAGGAAAGATTGTTGCAGGGTTTTAAGGGTTTAAAAGAGGGCGCCTGGGTGGCTCAGTGGGTTAAGCCACTGCCTTCGGCCCAGGTCATGATCTCAGGGTCCTGGGATCGAGTCCCGCATAGGGCTCTCTGCTCAGCAGGGAGCCTGCTTCCCTCTTTCTCTCTGCCTGCCTCTCCGACTACTTGTGATTTCTCTCTGTCAAATAAATAAATAAAATCTAAAAAAAAAAATAATAAAGGGTTTAAAGGAGATCATGTACAATGTAAGTGCTTAGGACCTAGAAGCCCAATAAATGGTGGATTTATTTTGCATTGGGCAAAATCTGCAACTTAGGAGAAGTGAAGAGCAGATTTACAAAAAGGACACTAATATAATAGATTACAGTGGTTACCTCAGTTTACGTAATATTCAGTGAGGCCGCAGGAAATTAGAGTTTGCATGCCATAAACAAGGGATTTCTACTTTGTTTTTCTCTTGTTTTAGTTTTTTTATTGCTGAATAAATTACCACAATCTTAGTGACTTCAAGCGGTTCCCATGTGTTGGCTCATAGTTTTGGAGGTCAGAAGTCCAGGCTGGGTTCAGCTGGGTCCTCTGATCGGTTTCTCACCAAACTGAACCACAGTGTTGCTCAAGTTACACGCCCATGTGGAGCTCAGGGTCTTCCTCCAATCTTCTGTGGTTATTACAGAATTCAGTGTCTTCCTGCTATCAGATGGAGATCCCTGTTGCTTGCTGGCTGTGGGTCAGGAGCTGCTCTCAACTCCGCAGCCACTGTTCCATGCCACCTAGCCCCTAAAGGCAATTCACAGCATGGATGCTTACTTTCTTTCAGGCCAGTGAAAACACTTCTCCCTGACTTCTTCCTCTGTGATCAGAGAAAACTCTATGCTCTTAAAAGAGTCACCCAAGTATCTCATGCTCACCCCCGATAAACTCTCCTTTGCAACGGAACATCACAGCATACTCAGAGGCTCCACCCAGAAGACTACACAAAGGTGAAGGTCATTGGCAATCATCTCGGAATTCTGCCTAGCACATCCCTTTACAATTTGTACATACTGAGCACAGTCAAGGTCTCTAATTGCAGTAATTCGTGGAGACAGAGTATGGGAGGCATCTAGGGTATATAACATACAATCCTTAGCGACAACCTGCACAGGATCCTAGAACAAATGGCTTCTTTCCTTTGGAAACCGTTCCATTCCTAAGGGAAACCTTCACATATCTGTTATGAGACAATCCTCCATGTCCCTGCTTTTCTGCACATCTTGCAAACAGAGGTCCATACTGCCCTTTGTCCTAGACTATCTTTTAAAGAATATTTATAGCACAAACAACCTTGGAATTTAGAGACTGTGTCTCCCTCTAGAGCAAAGGCCATGTTTGCTTAAAAGCTTGTATGATAATATCTCCTTCCAAAGCAAAGGACAGATATGCCTACCACCCACTATAAAAGATTCAAATTTCCCAAGTCAGGATTCCTCCCCTGGGACACAGGTCACTGTATAAGAGACATCCATCTGGGTCCATCTGCTTCATCCCCATTGGAACATGGAGGCAAAAGGAAACTGACCAAACTGGTGACTGACTGCTATGAGTAATAAGCAGTCATTTGTCTCTGACCCAGAAGTCTTGTGTCTTTTGCCAACAGTCATAAAATCATGGCAAGCTAACATATTAGCTTGGAAGGAGAGTAAAATCTTAGACTTTTCATAGTTCTTGACAATATTCAATGCTTTGAAAGACAGAATATAAGGAATGGACAGTGAAGAGAAAATCTGTACTCAAAGAAAAAAGCTGATTCTATTTATTTGTAAAGAATTATACGTACATATCTCTCCCTTTACAGGATAAATATCTGGAAAGATGTACTTAAAAATATCTAGATTGATAGACAATTTGAGTGATTTAGATGGTCTGATTTTGGTCACTAAGGAGGAAAAAACCTATGCCTCTCACATGAATTTTTTCAATGTGTGTTCATTTTTCTCTCCTTTGGTACTATTAATACAGATCAATTTTATATATATATGTGCATATATATATCTGTATATGTATAAAAATATTTAAACAGATTTTTCTTTAATCCCTACATATATTTGGCTTATAATCCTATAAATATTGCAATTCAAATTATTTCCAGTTTTTCTCACAAATGCAGAACACTTGTTATCACAGATCACACTTTTAAGCAAATATGAAACTTTATGCATATCAAAAACCATTCCACTTTGAGAAGAATTTATAGATTACTTAAGGTAGACCTTGTTTTTCCATAGGTCAAAACTTTTTTTTTCCCAAAGAAAATGAAAGAAATTCTTGTAAAAGTCTGATTCAGTACCAAACTTTTCCCCCGACTTTTATTCATTGGTTCTTCTACTGAATATTGAAGTAAACACACCCACACTCACACACGCAATGTGTGCATGTGGGCACTGACCCCTAGATTCCTGTATAGAAAAGCAAATTTATTAAGAAGCACAGATGTCTTTTGGAAATTCATTAAAATATAATCTCACATCTAGACTGATATTGACATGCCTTTAATATTTCTTGCATATAATTATTTCTCATTATCTAGCATCACATTAAGGTTTTAAATGCTACAGGAAATGTCCTGGCCTCTGATTTTAAATGAGTCAGTTTCTAGAATTCATGAGACCACAAGGACATCCTTTATCTACCATGCCCCAGATTCTTTAGTATGACAAAATTTGTTAGCTCATTACGTTTTTAAACTTTTTCATTTCAGTTATCAATGTAACATTAAATCTTTGATTATGTTCAGTTTGGGTATGGGATATCAGCCAGTTTGAGAGCCAATTAGTTTCTACTGCAGTTGGTCCAAATTAAAATGATAAACCCCTTTCCACAGCAGGTATCCACTCACCACTGAAAAAACTGAAAATCACTAAGCCTGTTTTAAAGCTAAATCAGAAGTCAAATGAAAATACCTCCTGCATGCATGAACTGCAAGGGTCAGAGTTTACAATGAGTTCATTTTCCAGGGAGAGCAAGGACTGAGTCATAATCTCTTAGATTAGAGCTTTTCATTTCATCCTGTTACTCAGTTTTTCTTTTGGAAACCAACTGACCCCATCAGACACCAATCATATTCCATAATGGTATCTTTTCTAGATCATGGAGGTAAGGAGATATGGTTCATCCTTTGCCTTTTAATTTGTTTTGAAAATCGGGAATCATGATACTCCCACAAAAAAAAAAAAAAAATCAAATTTAAAAGGGCTAAGAATGCCAAATGGCACAATATACAAGCCAGTCTAAAAAGTTTAGGTTTGAAAATTCATTATATGAATTAGATCCTGGAACTTAGGAAACGAGTTTTAATTCAGTTTTGTGAATATAAAATAATAGGTAGATAGAGATAGAGATAAACATGACCACACTCATGTTCGTTATAAAACTTGCTGAAACTTTGGGAAATACAAAAAAAATGTAAAGAAAAACACTGATATTATTCAGTACCATAACATCCATGATAATCTCCACTTAACATTTTGATGAAATTCCTTTTAATTTTTTTTTCTAAGAATGCAAGCACATAAATACGTATTGGAAACTGGAGTGTTGATTTCTATAGAGTTTTGTATCATTTCTAAAGAGGTGATCACTATGCGCTATGCAGAGCCTCAGGGGACGTGATAAGGTGGTCAGGTGACAGGAGACAGGCGTGGAGGGAGAGCTAGGCCGGAACCTCCATTGGGGTTTCTGCAGGAAAAGCACAGGGCAAACCATTTAGGATTGAGTCATTTGAGTAATTCTGGTGGTCTCTGGGCACAAAAATGATCTGTAGTCACCTGGCACCCAGCCCTGGGTTGATTAAGAAGGGGGAAATATTGACTATTCTTTTGAGAGTTTGATAAGGATGTAGTTTGGAGAATAAAATTTTTAAAAATTAGAAAAAAAAAAAAGGCTGTAGTTGGGGGACACGAGCTTGGGATTGGTTGGATTGTACACAAAAAGCACACTCCTGGCCGAGCCCTTTATTTTATCGCTAAGCATTGGCTCTTAGATGGCTCTGGGATGGCATCTCTACCCCAGCAGCAAGGCCACAAATGCCAAAGCGTCAAAGAATACAGAAAATAAGAAAATACAGTTAATATAAGTGGTCCAGTGACGGATGGATGCCAAAGAGACAAATACAGAATTTATGAAAAGACAGAACAAAAGGAATAGTTTCTTCATGACTGCCTAGCAATCCACCACAGAAATATCCTGCAATTTATATCATAATTCTCTATTACTAGATAGTTACCTATAGTTATTTGGTATTTGAAACAATTCCACAATGAACAGAGAAGGAAAAAATATATGTAAATATATATCTTAATTATACATCATATAATATATGTGTATAATACAACTATTCATGTGATATCATTATGTTGTCATTATAAAATTTGTATGCTGTTGTCCATATAAGGAAATTGGAAAAGCAAGTTAGGTCTGTTTTTACTGACATAGAAATGTCTACAACATACTGACAAGTGAAAGGACATTGCAGAATAATGCATGTAATAAAATCCCCATTTCAGCAGATCAACCAAAATCTCTTTGTGTAATATTCTATATATATTCATTTGAACAAGAAATGATATACCAAAGATATATACCAGACCACTAAAACTGGTTTCCAGAGAGGAATGACCGATTTAGGCAGAAGGCAGGCAAGGGAAAACAATTAACTTTGCTTCTATACTTTTGTATTACATCATTTTACGTTACAACAAGAAGATATTATTATAATTTCAAAATATCCAATAAAGACATTTTTAAAAGAAAACGATTTTGTGTTCATTTCTTATTTTTCCTTTCTATAAAGTCCTAGAAAGTATTTATAAAGTAAAAAAAAAAAAAGAAGTATAAATATATTAAGGAGATACATACAGATACATATTATATACACATGGAGAGAGAGAGAGAATGTTGTCATACGTGCTACTATCAGCAATGTAAAAGAAAGGTGTATTTCTCTCTTTCTTTTTTAAAAAAAGATTTTATTTATTTATTTGGCAGACAGAGATCACAAGTAGGCAGAGAAGCAGGCTGAGAGAGAGGAAGGGAAGCAGGCTCCCTGCTGAGCGGAGAGCCTGATGTGATGCAGGGCTCCATCCCAGGACCCTGGGATCATGACCTGAGCTGAAGGCAGAGAGGCAGAGAGCCACCCAGGTGTCCTAAAAGGTGTATTTCTTTATAATGCCAACTCTGGACATTAACATTTTCAAATTCTAAAAAGAAACTGTAAACATGTGATTTGTTTTGATTCGAGCTGATTACTGATAAAACTGAACTCTTTAACCATTTATTATCAGTAATGAAGATGCAGTGATAAAATGAATATTTCCTTTTCAAAAGGAAGTTAGTTTTATGGATTTGTATATGATCACTGTATATTAATATGACAATATATAAAATGATATAACAAGTTAAGCTGAATTAATTGATGTTTATTATGGTGACCCTGAACATGTATAAGGTTTTAAAAATCTTCTGATATCAAAGAAAGATTAAATTATATTTTCCAAGTAAAAATAAATAAATTAAATTAAATGATGTTAACCATTTGCCATATGTTGCGAATACTCTTCCCTTTTTCTCAGTTGGATTTTCACCTTACTCTTGATGCTTTCATATGCAAAATGTAGGAGACCCTCCTAGTGGTCAGCTCCCTGGGTTTTGCTGTTGCTTACTATACACAGACTCATTCCTAAAGGTGACTTTCAAAGCAAATTTATAGCCACAATAACAACTGAAAAAGCATTTTTCTCCTTCCAAAGTCTAAGAAAATAACCCAAAATTCTTTTGATTTTCAGTAAATTTGAAGCTTATTACATTACAATAGTATAGAAGCTCATCTTTTCAATATATATTAAAACGTTAATATCTGAAGGGGAAAATTACTATCCCTTTGCCCAGAAGTTTGTAAAACATTCTTGCTAATTTTTTATTGGAATAGTATTCACTTGATAAATGAATTTGAATTCACTTCTTTATTAACCATCACCACAATATTTTCCTCCATTTATTAAAATTCTTTGTCTTTTGGTGAACTCTGGTGTTAGTTACCTTTTGTAGCTCTTTTTATGTATACATTTGCTATTCTTAGGAATATGATTTTTTCATTAGATTTTCTAAATGGGTAGTTCAAGTTTATGGGAAGGTTACTAACCCATGTGTGTTTTTAATCTGGTCACATCTCTGAGTTATCTTTTAACTTGATCAACAGTTTTGCTTTCTTGAAGTTCCTGGTTCTACCACAGCTAATTGTTAAGAATTCTGTATTTTCCTTTCCCTTGAATATTTTGATCATTATGGCTTTCTGCCTTGGTGCATTAATAAGAAATTCCACAAATACTGTAAAATAATACTGATAATGGCAGGTATTTTTGCCTTAGTTACTGGATTCTGTGGAAGATTATCATTACTATGTGTCACATTGACTTCTAGTTTAAAATGGATATTTTTTAACTAGTTTGCAAGGACTTTTTAAAAATAAGGAACATATATTGGTCTTAGCCTTTTTAGAACCTCATTAAGGTTTTTGTTTCCCCTTTTTGATCAACTTGATGTATTAAGAGTTTAAAAACACTAAGTGATTCTTGCATTCTTTAAACACAGCTAATCCCAATTTTAGTAGAGATGATAGTATTATGCCTATTTTTGGTGTGTTTTTGTATGCCTGATATATCTTTTCCCATTTTTTTCTACTTAAAACATGATTATTTGGTTTTAGGTACTTCTTATAAATGGGCTCAGTTTAAAATCTAATCTAAGCATCTTCATATAACAAACACATATTGCCATTCCTGGGGCATTTAGTATTATTGGTGGACATCCTGGTTTATAGTTATTTTTCATTTTTAAAGTTTGTTTTCTTTTGATGTCAGCTGTCTTGTTATAATATTTCTTACATTTTTTTTGTTCTTTTATGCCCTGACCATCCAATCTATCTTAATTTTCCTACTGGCTAAACCAGGATGTTAAAATCATATCTAAAACTCTGCTCTTGAGTGATCAAGAAGGAAACCGTGTATTGCCATCCTACCAGACAAGATGAGTTCAGCATACATTTACTCCCCAGCCAACAATGATTTCCATAAGCACAGATGGTTGATTTTTGCTTACGATGTATTACTTTTTTATATTAAGTATCTTCTCTTTCAAGAATTATTTCTGACATTTGATTCTAATTTATCACTAATAACCTAATTCTAATTATGTTACTACTATTTGGACATGGGGTGTGAGAGCCTTCATTCATACTCTTGTTCCCGGCCCCAGAGAGATGCAGGTGTGGGCAATTTCACTGCCATCATCTGAAAACTTGTAAGATTTTTTCATTTATGTTTAAAAAATCTTAGAAGGATGAGGTCTTCGCCTTGTATTATAAATCTTATCCACCGATGGGCCCTTGAATTGGCAAATACAAAGCTTTCTTCAGTTCAAAAAAGTGATCTTCTATTATTTTCCTGTTCAGTTCTTGGGGATGCTGTTATACCCAGATGGGAAATCTTGATATGATGTTGGCCCAATGCACTTTCATATATTTATCCTTTTCCCTTAAATATCGGGTGAATATCTCAGACTTTTATCCTACTTCCTTAATTCAATTTTATGCAGTGTATAATGCATTTGCCACTTGCACTTCTGTTTTCGAAATATCAATCATGCTTTATGGTTTTCAGTAAGATATCCTAATCTCACATTTTCCCTCCTTTATGTCTGTCTTCTAAATTCAAGTGGATATCACTCCCATGTGAAAACATAAAATGTTCTATCTACAGTCTCCAATTTCTTGTGGTAAAACTATTTCAGCAAGAGGCTCTCCTATGATTTTTTTTTCTTTTTTTCTTTTTTTCTTTCTTTTTTTTTTTTAACTGCAGTTTCTCTTTTGTGGTCTCCTGCCTTTATTCAATTGAGAAAAAAACAGCTCGTGACCTGGTATGATGCCCACTGCAGAAGCTTTCTGGTATCTGCCCCCATCTGGGCACCCATGTTTGAACAAGTGTACTCATGGCCAGTGCTCTGTCCTCACACCTCCACAGTGTGGAGATCACAATCTCATAGCAAAATGTGACAATATGATTTGCCAAAATGTTTAAGAAACTGTACAGCTGTCCTTGAACAATGGGGCACACCAATTCTCCTCATCCCTGCATAGTCAAATTCTATATATAATTTTGATTACCCCACCTCAAATTTAACTGCTAATAGCCCACTGGTGACCAGCAAACTTAACCAATAACATATTCAACTAACACCTATTTTGTATGTTACATCTTTTATACACTATATTCTTACAATAAAGCTGGAGAAAAAATATTAAGAAAATCATAAGGAAGAAAAAATATATTTACAGTGCTGTACTGTAAAAACCCACATATAAGTGGACCACACAGTTCAAAACTGTGTTGTTCAAGGGGTCAACTGTAGTTCACGTCTACAAAGTTAAACTCTTTCTACACGACGGAAAAATTACTGATAGGATATAATGAATTAAATTAGTGTTCTTTTAATTTTCAAAGGGCTTTTCCATCTTTTATCACATTTGATTTTCACAACAGCATTACAACATCATTTGGTAGATAGGATACATAATAAAAAGCACATTTTCAGATGAGAAGCCTATGATCCAGAGATAACTTATGTAAGAATTCTGTCAAGCAGTGGCAAAGCAAGGACAGAAATGAGTCATTTAATTAAGTACGATAAGACTCAGGATATTTACTTAATTTCTAATGATTTCAAATAACATAAATAAATTCCTCTCACTCCAAACTTGGTTGCAACCATTCAGTCAACCCATTCCTAGATCAGATTCCTTATAGATGGGTTTGATTCTTGATATGTTGGCCCTACAAGATAAGGCTTACAAGGCACATAAGATAGAGCACTGAAAGAAAATACAACACAGTCTTTTCCTTTTTGAAAGAGAAAACTGACCTTATTTTTTTTTTAGAGGACATTAGAATACTGGCCGCCCAGGAACCAAACACTATGGCAGATTAAAGATGGCGGCAAGTTCTTAAATTCTCCTCCCACCAAAATGGGGGGCCCAAGCCTCTTCTCTTTGAATCTGGGTAGTCTCTGTGCTTTGACCAACAGAAATGGCAGAAATGGCCCTGTCAAAACCTTAAACTGGTAGCTTCCACTTCTGGTCTTTTGGACCCCTCTTTCTAGGCATTAAGTATGAATACCATGAAACCACCAAGCTGGAGAGGCCACATATAGACACGCTGACCCACAGTCCCAGCTGAACCCAGTTTTCAAGCCATTTTCACCACAGGCCAAACACATGATTCTTCAGACCAGACAAGGCACCAGCCCACTACCACCGACTGACCTCAGGTGACACCACATGGAATATAAAAATCTCCTAGCCAAACCCTGTCTCCAAAATCATCATCTAGCAAGAGAACAATTGTTATTTTAAACCAGTGATCACTGAGATAAGTGGTCATGCAACGGGAAATCACTGAAATACTTGTCACCCTATGAAGAAAGTCCAACTACAGATGAAATGCAGGGCTCCACTTACCAACCCAGAAAAGTCCAAGTAGAAAATACTTTTTCACATTCTTGGTGACCAAAGTGCAAGTGTATGACCTAAGTTAGTCAAGCAGGAGCCTAAGTTTAAGACTCTGAACCATGGAAAAAAAGTGACACAAAGTAGAGGTGAAGAGTTTTGGGTTGTTGTTTTTTTTTTAAAGATTTTATTTATTTATTTGATAGAGATCACAAGTAGGCAGAGAGGCAGGCAGAAAGAGAGAGGAAGGGAAGCAAGCTCCATGACGATCAGAGAGCCCAATGTGGGGCCGGATCCTAGGACCCTGAGATCATGACCTGAGCCAAAGTCCGAGGCTTTAACCCACTGAGCCACTCAGGTGCCCCAGTAGAGGCAAAGTTAAAGGAAATTCAGAATAACTGCAAAAAATCAGAAAGTCATTTCATGCAAAAAACCACGAACAGCCAGGAAAATTTTGAGAAATAGTAATAAGGTAGAGAGCCTTGCCCTTTCAATATCAAGACTTTTTATTAAGACACGGAGACCTATGGAACAGAACACAGAAACTGGAAGAACATGCATGTATGACATAAGAGGGTTCTTAAACTAATGAGGTATAAACAGTGCAGAGAAATTTGATTATCTATGTCAAAAAATAAATAACACTAAATCTTTACTTCAAGTATATGTTGCAATCAATTTTAATTACATTAAAGACACAGATACTTGTTGAAACTGAAATCATTTAGAAGGAAATATGGGAGAACATTTTTTTTTTACCTTGGAGTAGAGAGTAATTTATTAAATTTATTCAAAATAATAATCACAAATAATGAAAATTAAACTATAACAAAATTAGCAATGCCCCCTCATCAAAGTCATTAAAAAAAGGACATGCTATCAACTAAGAAAGTGATCTGTATATAACTAACAAAGGATTAGTATCTAGTATATATAAAGAATTTTTCAAATTTAAAAAAAAAAAGACAACTCAAGAAAAATATTGCCAAAATAAAGGAGCAAGCAATGAACAACAACAAGCAGGAATGAACAGTAAACATTTGAAACTGTGGTAAACTTCAACGGCAAATAATGCAAATTTAAACCACAGCAGGTTGCCATTTTACACAGATTGCATTGGAAATATTGCAAGTTTGATAACAGTCAAGTGTTAAAAAAGATACTAGCAACTTGAGCCTTGAAACACTTGTAGGGGAAGAGAAAATTGTTATTCTCACTTTAGAGAGGATTTGGACAACATCTAGTAAAAATTAAGGCATTTTCCCTAAATTCCAATAACTCACTCCTTGTAAATACCTTATAAAAACTCCTCTTATATACATTAAAACAAGTAGAAATATATTAATAAGAAAATAGAAACCATTTAAATACAAATCAAGAGAAAACACATAAATTGTGAGATATTAATAGAACACCATTATTCAACAATGAAAATGAATGAATGAGACCTATACAAAAGAATAGAGATGATTATCATAAATAAAACATTGAATTAAAAAGCAAGTTGCAGGGGGGCCTAAGAGGCAGAGTCAGCTAAGTATTGGACTCTTGATTTTGGCTCAGGTCATGATCTCAAGGTTGTGAGATCAAGCCCTGCATCGGGCTCTGTGCTCAGTGTGGAGTCTGCTTGAGATTCTCTCTCCTACTCCTTCCTCCTCTGCCCTTCCCTCCTGCACTCTCTATCTCTAAAATAAATAAATCTTTTTAAAGTAAATAATAAAAAGCAAGCTGCAGAAAAAGTAGAGTATGGCACACTCAAAAACTTTTAAAAAGCAAAAATGAACCACATATACATGCAAACAGTAAATCTATTTTGGATCAAGGAAAAATCAATAGCAAATTTCAAATAGTTATTACATAATGGAGCAGGATAAGGGATTTTTTTCTATTAATGATCTATTAATATAGTATACGATGTTAATGGATTTCTTAATACTGAATGAATTAAGTATATCATTATTTTCTTAAATAGTTTTATCTTCTTAATGTATTAGATTATGCTTGCTAATATTTAATGTTTTGCACTATTCATTAGTGATCTTGATCAATAAATTTCTTTATATGTGTGTATGTACTATCTTAGATTTAGATATCAATGTTTTATAAGAAGAATTTGGAAGTTTCCCATCAGTTTCTATGAATTTGAACAAAAACAGCATTGAGACTGAGTTTGGTAAAATTCTACTGTGAAACTAACTTAGTATCTTGATAACTTTATTATAAAAAAAACTTGTATTTCTAAGTTGGTTTCTGAGTCCAATTTTGATAAATTATGTTAAGTTTCCTTGAAACTTAAGCACCTAGGTTATCATAAAAGTATAAAAAACAAAAAAGTATGAAAAGCAGTCCTTTAGTATTTTTTTAAAATTTCTTCTATTTTGGGGTACCTGGGTTGCTCAGCCATCAAGCATCTGCCTTCACCTCAAGTCATGATCCCTGGGTTCTGGGATAAAGCCCCACATCTGGCTCCCTGTTCAGCGGGAAGCCTGCTTCTCCCTCTCCCTTTCCCCTTACTTGTGTTCCCTCTCTCTCACTATCTCTCTTCATCAAATACATAAATAAAATCTTTTTTTTATTTCTTCTGTTTCAGTATTTTCCCCTTATTATCTCTTTATCTGTGTATATAGTCTTTCTCATATTTTCCCTTAATTAAGTTAGCTTATTTTTTATTAATTTTAAAGAAAAATTTGGTAAACTAATTAGAACTTAGACCTTCTGTTTTTCAATGCCTCATTAATTTTTGCTTTTATCCTTGTTATTTTTTTGACTTTAAAAATTTTGTTTTCATAAGTTTATCAGCTATGAATTTCATTTATTTTCACTAATTCACTTTTACTGACAAAAGTATTTACCTCTATGAAGTTTTCTCTACGTGCTTCAAATGTATCCCATAAATTTTATTTTATTTTATTTCATTTTATTCTATTCTATTCGAGAGAGAGAGAGAGAGCATAAGCAGAGGAAGAGGGAGAGGCAGAAAGAGAATCTCAGGCAGGTTCCATGCTCAGTGCACAGACCAACACAGGGCTCGATCCCATGACCAGGAAATCATAACCTGAGGTGGAACCAAGAGTCCATCACTTAAGCAACTGAGGCACCCAGGCACCCCTCCATAAATTTTAATATATAACATTCTAATGAGTAATACTTCTTATGCATTCCACAATTCTTATTTGTATTTTTTCATTTCACCCAAGACTGTAATAGAAGGTTTTGTAATTTTCAGGTTTAACCTTGGGGCTTCAGTCTCTTCTATGTACTTGGCTTGGGGGGTAGGGGGAGGAGGCAAATATTGCGTTACTGTTCACTCTCCAAAAGGCTTATGGCAGGGTCTTAAGTTGATCATATTGTTGAGAGTTGGGGTATTGTGGTCCCCCCCTTATCCATGGGTGATGTGAACCAAGACCCCAGTGGGTGCCTGAAACCATGAGAGTACCAAACTCTTATGTTTTTTTTTCCTACATATACGTCCCTATGATAAAGTTTAATATATAAAGTAGGCACAGCAAGAGACGAACAGTAGTTAATAATAAATTAGAACAATTATGACTGTATACTGTAATCAAAGTTATGCAAATGTGTCTGGCTCTCAGAATGTCTTATTGGACTGTACTCACCCTTCTGGTGATGATACAAGACAGTAAGATGCCTTTGTGAGGAGACGGAACACAGTGAATGACAGAGATGCCATGACACAGCTGACCGCCGGGACTGACCCTCTCACCACATGGCAAAGGGAAGAGCATCTGCCTCGCAACTGCCGCTGACCACCGACAACCGAAACCTGAGAAAGCAAAACAAGGGCAACTACTGTATATTTTTCTCCTCAAAAGTAATTTAAAGTTGGCAGTGTTATTTTTCTTCTGGTTAGGCTGACACTGTGCGTTATGTGGACTATGTTTGTGTCTCTTGTTGATCTGTATAGATTTTTTTAGAGAGATTCAAATCTTTTTTTTAAAAGATTTTATTTATTTGACACAAGAGAAAGAGATCAGAAGTAGGCATGAGAGAGGTAGAAGCAGAACAGAGAGCCCGATGTGGGGCTCCATCCCAGGACCCTGAGATCATGACCTGGGCCGAAGGCAGAGGCTTAACCCACTGAGCCACCCAGGTGCTCTGAGAGATTCAAATCTATTAACAGCCATTTTCCTAGGCTACCTGGAGGTCTCCACCATTGCTTTTAACCTAAACATCTCATTCCTTTGACCCAAAATTTTAATATTTAACCTTTAATTGATCTGGATGTCTTTAAAGTTTCTTGTTTCTCCTATCTTTCTCCTTTCCCTGGGTACATAATGTAATGTTCAATCTTAAAGCTATCATAGGTCAAAGAAACCCATGAATTATCTGCTCCAATCGAAAACTGATCCAAAAAAGGACAGGAGGGAGACGGCTCTTCAGGCTCTGGTGTCTTCTTTTCAAATTTTCAAAACAACATATGCAAAATTTAGAAAGTTATACATATTTTGATTTTTGTTTTAGAGGGTTTTTTGAGTGAAAAATATAGTCCTAGGAATTTCTGCCTATTGGTCTCTTCTCAAACTGTGGTGTGAATACCCAAGCATACATGTGTACCCCAGAGAACATGGGGTAACAGAATAAATGCTCTTCCCCAAATATAGGAAGGGAAGGAAGAAAAACCCTTATTTTGCATTATACCAACACAAACTTATTAAGTAGAATGCAATATTTGAATAATATTTTTAAATGAAATATGGATTCTCAAAGAAATTTAGTAAGTATCATTAAGGATACTTTAGTAGAAAATCTGAGAAGAACTTCTCATCTAGAGTAACAGAAGAAAATCATGTGTCTTGTATAGAGAGAGTGTACATATAGCCTGCAGGGCTCTCATGTCATGTAAATTTTCTGTTATAATCAGCATTCTTATTTTTTGCATATTGTTCTCCATGTGAAACGGTTTTCACAAGCTCAACTACCCCGGTCTTATTTTTGTATTTACTTTCTATTGGCAGTAAAATAAAATTCCTAGAGCAGTTACAACACTCTAGGTATCACCAGATAATTACGTGATCTAAACTTTATGTATTCTTTTTTTTTTTAAGATTTTATTTATTTCCTTGACAGGGAGAGAGTGGGCAGAGAGGCAGATAGAGAGAGAAGGGGAAGCATGCTCGACCCCTGTCAAGCAGAGAGCCCAATGTGGGGCTCGATCCCAGGACCCTGAGATCATGACCTGAGCCAAAGGCAGAGGTTTAACCCACTGAGCCACCCAGGTGCCCCATGTATTCTTTTATATGTGCAGTCTGACATTTAATTAGGACTGTTTTTTTAACTCTTGAATTCCATGTTTGGATCTTATGGCATTTGGAACTCCCAGGTATTTCTGAGATGTATTGTTCTGTGTGTAAATGTGTACATAAATCAGTGTATCTACATATTTTATATAGATATTACATACATACCTAAAAATACACAATTTTTAATTAGTTACAATATTTGATTTCATATTTGTTCACTTACATTTTACTTTGTCAATTTTAATTCCTTTGTCTAACTATTGAGATCATTTTAAATCTTGAATCTAAAAACCAGGGGTGCAGATGGGGGTAGAGATAAGGGTGGTTAGGTGGAAAAGTATTTCCATTTTTTTTTTTTTTGAGTATAAGACCTAAGACTACCCAAGATACTTTAAAAAAAAAAAAATCTTTAAACGAGCGTTATAGATTGTCTCTACAATGCAAATAGGTTTCCCATAAGTTAGAAAAACATTTTTGAAGTATTTATTTAATCTCTTGGCTTTAAAAATACAGTGAACAGAGTATGTCTGGATATAAGCTCAGTGGCATTCAGCAAGAGAAACCTCTCCTCCAGACATCAATATCTATAACAAAATTATTATTCAGTTGCTGAGTTGTATATGAAACTGTCTTTCTTTATAACTCTCCATTGCACATTTCTCCCTCTGGTCCACAAGAATATTCTAAAATATTTTGCTTACATTGTGGTTTTTTTGCTTTTTTTTTTTTTTAATTTGGTAGAATTTGATGGATGCTCATTAACTAAGGCATGGCCTCTTCACAGGACTTTCTTATGGAGAAAAGAAGGAAAGAAGGAGTGAGAGAGGAGAAGGAAAGGAACAAAGGAAAGGAGAGAAGGAAGGAAAAGGATGGAAGGGAAGAAAGAAGGAAGGAAGGGGAGAAGAAAGAAAAGAAGCAAGAAAGGAAGGGGAGAGAGAGAAAGTAAGGATTGAGGAAGGGGGTAGGAAAGGCAGGCAGGCAGAAAGAAGGGAAGGGGTGGGCAGAGCAAGGCAAGGCAAGACAAGGAAAATATAGTTTCAGCATAAACCTTAGTGAATAGTTTGAAGTTGGGATCTCAAAGTAAAACAATTGTCTTTAAGCGGATGACAGGAAGAATAAGAAAATTTCTCTCTAGTCCACAACTGTGAAAAATCTGGTCAATAGAAAACCAATAATAACTTTCTTCTTAAAATATAAATAGTGCCTGAAACAAGGGCTTCATTGAATAATGTTAAAGGCAAGTATAATATCATGATAAAAAATTAAAGTTTTAAAGAATTAAAATACAAAGAGCACCAAGAATCTAGTTATGATCACATAGAAAATCAGCACAAAAAATTTCCCCTGCCATCAAAACTAGAGAGAAGGCAAGAAGAAGAAACAAAGTACTAAAAAACAGATGGAAGAAATAACAAAATGATTGACTTAAATTACTCAACAATATTTGTATTAAATATAAATGGACTAAACAGCCCAAGTAAAGACAGAGATTATCAGGCTGAATTATAAAAAAGGACTCAACTACATTCTCTTTACAAGAGATACATTATTAAATATGTATCACAGATATGAAACCCATAGGTTGACAGTAAAAGAACAGAAAACACTATAACCATGCAATCAATAATCAGAAAGTATGGCTATATTATTATCAGGCCAAGGAGACTTCAAGAACATGAAATATTATCAAAAGTCAAAGTCAGGAGGACCTAACAATCCAAGCATGGTAGGAATGCACCTAACACAATAACTTCAAAATACTGCAGACCAGACACTTTCTAACACCTCATTTACAGGTTAGGAAATACAGAATATCCAATGTAGGAGCTTTTCTGTCCAGCAAATTTACACACGCGCACAAACACACACACACTAGATAACCCTGGAACGGTTCCTCACCCCTTGTTAATAAACGTAATGATCACAATAGTAACTACAACAACTACTACTAGTGTTTATATGCTATCTTCCAGATACTATGCCAAGAAGTCTATCAATCTTGCCCAGGAAGATGATATTTTTCTTTTTCCTATTTCAAAGACGAGGAAAGTAAAGATTATAAAGAGGTGGAAGGGTTTTTAAACTGTCATATTACTAGCAGATGGCTGGGCTACAATTTAAAGTTCTTCACTGCTCACATTGAGATCTTAAAGTGAATTATACTAATAAGCCAACAGATTTTTCTCTTTCTAAAATCTACTGAAATAACTGGATATTTGATTTGAGATAGGGAAAAAAGTTAAGAATGGGAGCTTTGTAAGAGAGTAGACCAAATAAAGAGAATATCAGAGGTCGTGGGTAGAAGTCCATGAATTTCTGGGAATAAGAGTAATAAAATCATACTGGCAGTACAGAGACAGGGGGAAACCACCCCCGATTTAGACAAAAACCAATATTGGTACGGTAGCAGCATCTTTGGTCATTGATTACTGCCTGAGATTTTCCCTTAATATTTATCTATCAGTTTATGATGGAGGAAGAAAGGAAAAACAGAGAGAGGTGAGGAGAGGAGAGAGGAGAGGGGAGGGGAGGGGACGGGAGGGGAGGGGAGGGGAGGGGAGGAAGGAGGGATGGAGGGGAGAAAAGGGGAGGGAAGGAAAGGGAGAGGAAGGAAGGAAGGAGGAAGAGAGAGAAAATGAAAAAAAGAAAGGAAGGAAGCAATAACCTCCTTTAACACTGAATTGTGGAGGGATATGTGCATTTGTCACCACCTTCTCCCACACCTCACTAAAATGACAAAAGTAAGACTTTTTAAAAATGTTTGAAACCCTCCTGGACAAAGAATGGGAAGAAGACAACAGCAAACAAGAAATGTCAACTAATTTTGTGGATGGAAAGAGAATAAAGGATTGATGTTGACTTAAACCAGAGCAAAGGAAGCACAAACCTATGGGCCCCCAGAGGGTAACATCAATGAGAAGCAAATTGGTTCAACCCTGAAGAACATTTAAAAGGTTCGGGAGTTGCAAAATAAGGTATTACACAACCTGGAGGTCAAGTTTGGAGGTAAGAAAGGGAAAGAAATTGACTTAAATATGCATAAGGAAAGAAATCGACTTAAAATATGCATAAGATACAGTTAAATTATCAGTTTCTCTCCTGCCTTCTACATCAAGGTAACTATATATTTCCCATTCTCGTAGGACAATAAGGGTCTCTTTCCTAAAGAAACTGAAACAGAAATGCTCCACATTCAAGACATCAGGCCCAGCTGAACACATGGATAAGGGCTAGATGGAAAAGAGAGAGAGAGAGGCAGGGGGGGAGAGAAAGATTAAATCTGTTTACTGAAATGTGCCACAAGCCTTACCATCTCCTCCTCACCCAGTTGCCAAAATGCCTACGGACTGGATCCTAACTTCCTGGGCATTGTGGTTGACGGCTTTCCAAATGGTTCCACATAATACCTTTCTGTTGGCATAGGTAATAGCCTTCCCTTGTATGTGGGCTGGACCCAATGACTCAGTTCTAGCAAATAAAATGTGGAAAAAGTGATGGAAAGATTAGGTAACTTAAGACTGTCTCAGCTCGCTGACACTCTCTCTTGGCTTCTTGGACTGCTTACTTTAATGAAACAACTCATCATGTTGGAGAGACTCAAGTGGCAAAAAAACAAGGCAGCTAACATACAGAAGGGAACTGAGGTGCTCAGTCCAACAGCCCACAAGGGACTGAATCTTGCCAATAACCTCATAACTGAGTTCGGAAGCAGATCCTTCCCCAGTCGAGTCTTGAGATGACTGGAGCCCTCGCTGCCTCCCTTGGCTGCAGCCTCTCCTGAGACAGAGGAGGCAACAAACCACGCTCAGATCCTGACATGAAGAAACTGTAAGATAAATGCTGTTTCAAGCCACTACATTTTGGGATAGTTTTTTATGCAGAAATAGATAGCTGATAAAGGCATTTGAAACATCCCTCTATCAAAACCTGAGTGATCAAGATGAAAGACCTACAGAAATTGATGTCTTGTGTAATCTAAACAATAGAAGCCTGACCACCCTGTAGCAAAGTCCACAAGCCAAGACATTCTACAGAGCAATCCAGATCTACCAAATGGTTCTTTAATATGAACCGGCAACCAAGGGTCACCAGAAGTTGACTGAAAGTTCCAACATGGAAGGCAGGCTAAAACAAACTTACAAAAGAAACTTTAAGGAAATGGAAGCAATTCACCAACACTGCCCCCCCAACACACACACACACAGCAAGTTAAGCTACAAATTAAAATTACTAACCTCAGAAAGATAAAGATAGCACATCTATGAAGCAGAATTCTAGAAGAAGAAAACAAGGAGAAGGTTGAAGGGGAGGAGGGGGAAGAGCAGGAGGAGAAAGAGGAAGACAGCGAGGTGGGAAGGGAGAGGAAGAAAATACATAAAAATGGTTCTTAGAGTGGTGTCTGGGTGGCTCAGTCGTTAGGTGTCTGCCTTCAGGTCAGGTCATGATCCCAGGGTCCTGGGATCAACTCCAGGATCAGGTTCCCTGCTCTCCAGGAAGCCTGCTTCTCCCTCTCCCACTTCCTGCTTGTGTTCTCTCTCTTGCTGTGTCTCTGTCCAAAAATATATATAAAATCTTTTTTAAAACTGGTTCTTGGGAAATAAAAATAATTGCTGAAATGGAAAATTCAATAGGACTGAAAATATAATTGAGGACACATCTCAGATTCTAAGGGTGATGTGATACAGAAGGTTAAAAAAACAACAACAATCCATTCAGGAAGTTTAGTATCTGACTAACAGGAGTACCAAAAAGAAATACAAAAGGAGGGATTAATTGTAAAAATGCTAAATTAAACTTTCCCAGACTAGAAATACATTTCTCTAGATAGAAAGAGACCCACAGAAATCTCATAAAAAATAATAATTAACCACAGTAAGATATATGATCATGAAATTTCAGATCATCAGAGAAAAAACAAGAGCCTAACAGTTTCCTGGGAGAGTAGATATAGATCATTTGCAAACAATCTGGAATATGAACAGTACTGGAATTTTCAAAAACCAAAACCTTTGGTTTCAGAAACCAAAGGCAAGAGAATAAGGACTTCAAAAGTTTGGGGGAAACTAATTTTTGTAATGATTTTTTTTTATTTACTTTGGAGCGGGGGGGGGGGGGGGGTGGGAGGAAGCAGAGGGGATAGGGGTGAGGGAAGAGAGAGAGAATCTCAAGCGGACTCCCCACTGTAAGACTGCCTCTCACAACCCTGAGATCATGACCTGAGCCAAAAAATCAAGATTCAGATGCTTAACGGACTGAACCACCCAGATGCCCCTGGGGGAAAACTAATTTTTAAACAAAAAGTCAATACCTAGCTTTGACTAGGAAAACAAAAGAAACTGAAGTGCAAGTTCTAAAAAAGTTTTATACAAAGTATCTTTATGCAGGAAGTTACCGAGTGGCAAACAAAACAAACAAAAAACAGAAACAGACCCATAAATACAGAGAACTGGTGGTTACCAGAGGGGAGCAGGGTGGGAGTTGGGTAAAGTGGATGAAGGGTAGTGAGAGACGCGGTCTTCCAGTTATGGAATGAAGAGGTCATGGGAGTAAACAGCACAGCATGGGGACAAATGGAAGCTACACCCATGGTGCGCACAGCATAACCCAGAGCTGTTGAATCACTATGTTGTACACCTAAAATGAATGCAATATTGTGTACCAACTATACTTGATGAGAAAAACTTTTTTTTTCATGGTACACATGGGGTAATAAATCAATAGAAAGAAAATGATCTAGGTATGAAGAAACTGAATATGGGGAAAAGGTTAAGTTAATCTCTAGAAGGAAGGCAAAAAGTAGTGCCAAGATAAGACTTGTACAGCAAGTCCGGAAAAGATGCTGCCTACACTAGAACAAGTGGACTAAGCCCCAAAAGAGAAAAACTACCATCTAAACATTCACCTAAGGGCATTGGATATAGGAGAAAAGCTTGTCAGATGTATGAGGAGGATTAGCATCAGTTTCAAGTACTTGTTAAGCAAATTGAAAGTTTGAGACAATTTTTAACCACATGGCAGCAAAAAGTTTTAGAAGAAAACACCTTAACTGTAGAATATGATGAGATTCAGCAAGTGACTATTTCATGAAATATGCTGTTTCATAACCACACGATGTATACTCTGAAAATTTAAATCAAACATGTGAAATGTAATTATAGTAGAAAGGATAGGCGATACAGTGAGGAGCAGAGGTGTAAGAGAAATCCTCACATACCATAAAAAGAACCGAATATTATACCACTAAAAATGATGAACCAAGAAATGGTGGTAGAGGAATGTTATTTACAGAATGGAATGGCATAGTCCACAGGGTACACAATAACCGAAATGGTTTTCTAGGAGATATGAAAGAGGTGGAAAAAGTACACTTCAATGTAAGTCCTTCCATTTGTCTTTAACAATATACATATATTACCTTAATTTAAAAGAGCTTTAAAAACAAAAGAATTACACAAATCTGTTTCTCTCAAAGGATGTTCCTAATCCACAATTAAATGAAAAAGCCAAGATGTATCTGAATGTATGTGGTAAATTTCTTAATTTCACAGAATCAGAAAGAAATACACTTTATATGTGTGCAAACGAAAGAGCATAAACAATACTGAAAATATATATATACACATTGAATCTGATTTATTAGCGGAGCAGTAGAGTTGGCAGTGGGGGAGGAGAGATCATTACTTCCCATGCAAAACTTTAACTTGTTACAAATGTGAAAATTAAAAATTCAATCATTCGGATCCTAAACTAGATAAGTGTTTTTTTTTTTTCTTTCACTGTAAAGGACATTAGTGGAACAACTGGTGAAATTTGAATAAACTGAGTAGATTCAAGTGCAACATGAAGGTTAATTTCCTGATTTTGATCATTATACCATCGTCCTCTGAGAGATGTTCTTGATTTAAGAAATATTTTGGAGTAAAAAGAGCTTTATGTCTGCAACGTTCAATCAATTCAGATGTGTGTGTGTGTGTGTGTGTTCACACACAAATCAATACAGAAAGAAAAATAAAGCAAATGTAGCATCTGAGAGAATCTGGATGAATTTAAGAGAATTCTTTGTACTATTTTTGCTATGTTTTTGTACATCTAAAGTCATTTCAAAACAAGAAGTAGAAAAAAATTTAACCATGTACAAACAGACTCTTACGTTACTCTCAGTAATATATCCTTGAGAGGGACACAAAAATACTCTTTTTGTCATTGTGTTATTAGGAAGTTCCCACCATCAGATACTCATTACAGAAATCATTTAGGAGCCAAGAGATGTTGTGTTTGTGCTCTTCTCAAGACAAAAGGAAGTTAAAATGACAAATAAGACTCACCACCCTGAAGTGGTTTCAAGAAAATGCACCATAATTGTTTTTAGAAAGAATTATTTGGAAAGGAAAATATTTTTTGCCCTGCTTCTCGTATTGCATCTGTATCAGACAAGTTGATCTTATTAAAGATAATTGAAATGGAATTTTAAGGCATGCTTTTTTTTTTTAGGAGCTTCAAAACCCTGAATAAATTGAAATGGAGCCAGTTCCTCCAGATACATATTTGGAGTAATTGTTTTTTAAACTTTATTGAAGGCATTTCTGAACCAAGTCAGAGTTTTGTGTGGGTTAACATTTTCTAATATTTCACTTTCCTTCAAGGTTAGCCACTGAATACTAGGGCTAAATTTAATAGGGAACAAGAAAATAGTACTGGATGGTAAGCTCTGTTTAACTGCCCCACAAATCTACCCACTAAAATATAACTTATAAAATAATATAATTTATAATAATAACATAATAATAAAGGCTAAAGTCTTTATATTGAGATGTTCAGTCACCTTTAAGCATATATTCCATTACAACCTGCCTCTGCCTTATTTACATAATAAATATGATGCATGGCAAGCCCAATTACTAAGCTGGGTAATTTAGGGAAGTCAATTTGTTTCAGTGGGTGTCACTTTTCCTTATTATTAGAAAGAAGAGCATTGGACTACATGACTTCAAGTTCCTTTTCAGCTCAAGGAATATTTGTATTAGGGTTCTCTACAGAAACAGAACTAATAGGATAGGGTATGGGCAGGAAGAAAGAATGAGAAAGAAGAAGTGAGATTTTGATTGATTTTAAGAAATTGGCTCATTTGATCATGGAAGTGAATTCTAAAATCTGTGGTCAGTAGGCAAGCTGGAGACTCAAGGAAGAGTTGTAGTCTGAATCCAAAGGCATCTGCTGGCAGGATCTCTCCTTGGTGGGAGAAGTTCAGTCTTACTTGGGTTATATTTTTTTCTTTTTTTTTAATAGACTCCATGCCCAACATGGAGCTTAAACTCATAACCCTGTGATCAAGAGGTACATGATCTACCAACTGAAACATCCAGGGAACCCTCAGTCTTACTTGTATTAATGTCTTCAACTGATTGTATGAGGCCCACCCACATTACAGAGGGTAATCTACCTCACTCAAAGTCCAATTTAAATGTTGATCTTGGGGCATCTGGGTGGCTCAGTGGGTTAAGCCTCTGCCTTTGGCTCAGGTCATGATCCCAGGATCCTGGGATTGAGCCTCGCTTCGGGCTCTCTGCTCAGCGGGGAGTCTGCTTCCTCCTCTCTCTCTGCCTGCCTCTCTGCCTACCTGTGATCTCTGTCAAAGAAATAAATAAAATATTTAAATAAATAAATAAATATATGTTGATCTCATGTCCATTAACAGATGAATGGCTAAAAAGATGTGAGGTGTATATATATACGATGGAATATTATGCAGCCATCAAAAAAATGAAATCTTGCCATTTGCAACCATGTGGATGAATCTAGAGGATATCATTCTAAGCAAAATAAATCAATCAGAGGAAGACAATTATCAAATGATCTCAGTGATATGTGGAATTTGAGAAACAAGGCAGAGGATCATAGGAGAAGAGAGGAAAAAACGAAACAAGATGAAACTAGAGAGGAAGACAAACCATAAGAGACTCAATCTTAGGAAACTGAGGATTGCTGCAGTGGAGAGGGATGGGAGGGATGGGGTGGCTACGGGATGGACACTGGGGAGGGTGTGTGCTATGGTGAGTGTTGTGTATTGTGTAAGACTGATGAATCACAGACCTGTACTTTCTGAAACAAATAATACATCATATGTTAATAATAATTTTAAAAAATGAAAAAGAAATAAAAGGAAAAAAATAAATGTTGATCTCCTGCAAAAACATCTTCAGAGAAACATCGAAAATAATGTTTGCCAAAACTATGGCTCATCCAAGTTACATATAAAATTGACTATCGTAATACTTCATGTTATAATCACTTTAAAAGTTTAAACGTCAAATGTAGTAAGAGAAACATGGTCAGATTTTTCTTACAGAGAACCCTAAGAAACTCTACCACAAGGCCTTGGAAAACACTGTAGTTCTTGAATAACTATGATACTCTTTATCAATGTGTTGGATCCATGGCATGCAGTGAAATTAGCTTGCAAACAGCATTTTCAGCTACCAATGGGAAGGACTTCACATGCAATGCCAAAATACAGTGACTTCAAGAAAGGATACTGAATCCTACCAATGAATCCACCTCATAGCTACTAAAGATGGTTCTGGCCAGAAGTCTCAGAATGTAGGTTTGAACAGAATTCAGAGGCCTATTATCCACGTCTTTTCTTTCTAGAATTCTATGCACCAGTTTTCTTAGTGTGGATTCTGGCTCATCATTTTGGTGTTGTGATACTGTATTTGGAATAATGTAACAGTCCTCCCATCACATTATAAGGAATATTTATCTCAGCAATAAAAATATATTAACTAGCAATCATGTTATCACTTATTTAAAAATACACAGTTTTGAAGGAAAAGAAAAACAGCAATGTTGTACCAATACTACCAAAAGAAAATATAAATCTCTTTTATTTGCTTCTTGACTATTACTCTTCCAAGGATTCTAGTATCTTAAGATGTGGGACCAACTCTAAAGCAAGCAACAGTCAGGCTTCCGCTAGTATTCTCTCATTATTGCAAAATAACTATGAGCAAATTTAATTCTAATCACCTCAGTACCCAACAAGAAAATGTAAGTGAAAGAAGCCACAGTTTGAGAACATAGCCCTCCCTGGTCTTTACAACATTTCTTAAGTCTTCTGTTTACATATTCACCTGAGGACTTTGGTTATAAAGGCAAGAAAGAACCCATGTGGTGGTCTGGTTCCAGAATTCCCAGCAAGATCAACTTTCTTGGGATTAAACTGAGTGGAGTGTGGCTGTTGGAAGGATTCTGACGTTCAGTTTGCCTGCACGTCCTCAGAGAAGTATGAAGGAAGGAGGTAACTATTGAGTTACTGCCCGTGTGCAACTGAGCAGAGCTGGGTCTCATTGTTGAATGTGGAGTAATAGTCTAAGAAAGAGAAAACCTGGAGGTCCTCATTAATGAATATTCTCTAACCCAATGGCCTACTCCCCAAACCCCTCCTCCCGGATTGAGTGAAAATAATCCTTTCTCTAAGTCTGAAGCTCCTCGTTGAGTGTTTTGGTAAATCCATAGGCACCTTCTCAAGTTGCAGCTGTTCTATGATCTGGTCCTCTCAGGGGAATTGTGCATGAGGGGGCACAGCCTGCATGCCTCCAGACTTTTTTTTACTAAGTCTCAGCTCTCCACAAACCAGATCTAATGACAAGCTGTCAAGTTTAACAATATGAAATTTGCAATAAATACATAAGTAAATGATTATATTGTACACATTGGACTCATGTTACATTCATTTCTATCTCAGTGAACTGGGAAAAAAAAAAAAAACAATCTGGTGTCTGTCCCCACATATTAGCAAAGATTGTTTACTTGCAATTCCAAGGGCGAGAGGTTATTATTGTCATTAAGGCCAATACTAAAGGGCAATGATTTAAAAGGCATGAAAAGTTCTTCAGATCGACTAAAGTACACAATAACTGAATGCAGTTGTAAGCCAACAGGAAGAAAGTTGGTCCCACCCCATCCCTTTCATGAGCTGTTAACTGGAAGAAAGAGGTAGAGAGAATGAATCATGACCTCCATGCCCATGGAATGAAAGTAAAGTACCAAATAAGTGGCTGGTCAAGGGCCCAGATTAAGAAAGTCTCTTGCTGCAGACGTCGAACCACAGCTATCCCCAACAGGAGAACACTGAGAAGGTGTTGTGGACCTTCAGAGCCCAATGATTCCTCTAGCCACCCCCCTCCAAAAAAAACCCTAGAAATTAGCTCCATCCAATGGTGTCCCAGCTCCCCATCTGCATGCCTTGACATGAAATCCTCAGCAAACCAGGAAGTTAAAGGTCTCTCAATAAGATAGGGACACTCTTGTAAGCACTTCACAGAAAACTACGAAAGAATATAAAGTTATATGTGTTTTTATACATGGAGTTGGAATGGTCATTGGAAAAAATAATGAAGCTTTGTGCATGTATGGGATTGTGCTAGAGACACAGGACACACAGCCTTGTTTCTAAATGACTTTCTGTCTTAAAAAAGAGGTGCTTCCTTAGGAAGAAAACACTCTTTACCTGCATGACATGGACTCCTCACACATTCTGTTGAGGTTGGTACTCAGCAATTTTGACTCAGAAATTAACTTCAGATAAGCAGATATGGGGCTTCCAAAGATACAGTTGCACCAATAAAAAGCATTCAGATGGTTATTACTTTGCACAACCAAAGTGATTCTCAGGACACAAAAACAGCCATTAAAGATATCAGGTCCTACTCTGGAAAACAGCATGGAGGTTTCTCAAAAAGTTGAAAACAGAGCTACCCTATGACCCAGCAATCGCACTACTGGGTATTTACCCTAAAGATACAAATGTAGTGATCTGAAGGGGCACATACACCCAAATGTTTATAGCAGCAATGACCACAATAGCCAAACTATGGAAAGAACCTAGATGTCCATCAACAGATGAATGGATAAAGACAATGTGGTACATATATACAATGGAATACTATGCAGCCATCAAAAGGAATGAAATCTTGCCATTTGCAACGACATGGATGGAACTAGAGGGTATTAAGCTGAGTGAAATAAGTCAATCAGAGAAGGACACATGATCACATGATCATGTGATCACATGATCTCCCTGATATAAGAAGTGGGGGGCTTGAGGGGTAGGAAAAGAATAAATGAAACAAGATGGGATCGGAAGGGAAACAAACCATAAGAGACTCTTAATCTCACAAAAGAAACTAAGGGTTGCTGGGGGGAGGGGGGAAGAAGCAGGTGGTGGGGTTATGGACATTGGGGAAGGTTTGTGCCATTGTGAGTGCTGTAAAGTGCGTAAACCTGGTGATTCACAGACCTGTACCCCTGGGGCTAATAATACATTATATGTTAATTAAAAAATAAAAAATTATATTAAATAAAAAGATATCAGGTCTTTTCAAATGAAATGGCCAAACAATAGTCTGCTTCACCTTAAGGAAAAAAAACACTTATAAATTTTATTTCACTCCTGCTTCTGTGGTTCTGCCTATAAGAACCAAACCCCTGGGAAATTGCTGGTCAAAGGTATTTCAATGTCACAACAGTGCTGCTCAACGTATACAGATTCTTCTGGTTTGTTTGGGTTTTTTTTACAATAATACCTATAATAACTAATAATAGGGTAGTTGACAAGGTGCTCGTCGGTATATTAAACATTCATGTTTCCTGACAGGTTTGCAATCTATACAAATAGGTTCATCGAACTTTTCCAACGTTGCTATCCTCTCCCTCAATCCCCTGCACTCTGGCCTGTTACCTTCTCTCTGTCTCTATGTCACCATTCCTCAGACAAACCCGTCAACGTCCTACAGAGGAAGTATGGGCGTCTCTGCTCCCCACCTTCACAAATAGCTTTGCCTTTTTCCTCTTTTTTACATGTTTCCTCATTCCATCCTCTTATTCTTCCCCACCCCCCTGTTCACCCCCAGTCCCCTCCTCTGTGGCCAAAGTTCCTACTTTCCACATTCATCTTTGTTCAATTATCTCGTGTTTTTATGTAAACATTGAAGGAAAAGAACATGGCAGAACATTCACTAGGCCAAAAAAAAAAGGGGGGGAGGGGTGGAGAATGAACTTCAAAAGTGGAAAGACAGCATTACTTCGAGAAGAACTCCAAATGCTTATTATGGAGAATAACGAAAACTGGAACCCACAACCCGTCCTTCCTCTTGTGCTCTGTTGTTCTCAGTTACAGATCGAAGCAAGCAATTCCTCTTCAGCCACCGCTCCGACGGTCAGCCTGGAAAGTTCTGGAAAAGTGCTTCTGTGCGCGGTCAGAGGTACTCTCGAAGTTGGACACTCAAAGGACAAAAGCAGTACGTCCGAACAAGAAAGGCTTAATAAATAAATAAGTAAATAGGCACGGCGAGGAGGGAGAATATGGTCTCATTAGAAAACGCCTTTCTGGGTAATAGAAAACTAAAGAAATACTAGGAGAAATCAAGCCAAAGAAAATTAGGAGCCGCAAAACTGGAGATAAAGTAGAATTAGAGGTAAAAGAAGCAAAGGCAGGATATAATCTGGAAGGTCAATTGATAAAATGTGTAGCAAGCACTGAACCAACACCAATCAATACAGCTCGGTATGAACCGAATCCCAGTCTAATAACCACATCACATCCATTTGACGGTGCTATCTATCACACGAACAGCAGGAAACTGCGGCGACTCAACTTGCTGCACCCTCCAGCGAACTGGCTTCCAGGCCTGGTTTGGAAGGACCCGCGTGCCGCCGTCTCTGTGACAAAAGGCGAGGGAGCAGACAGCTCGCAGAACAAACCGCCCCTGAGCTCCCGTGAGCACAAACCTGGGGCGAGAGTGGGACAGAGAGAGCAGAGAGAAGAGGACACGAAACATGCCTGCGGGACCCTGCCAGGCCGCGTCATGGAGCAGGGCGTGGGGTGCCGGCAGAGGGGGAGGCACGGACAGAGAAGGCTGCACAACACTTGAACCATGCACAGAATTATGGAGAAGCAGCAGCCTGGGAGCGGGTCAAGACGGCGGAAACGAATTAAATGGAAACGGACTTCCCCAGAATGAAGGGTTTTATATACTCTGTGCTTTTTTTCCTATCTTTACATGGTTGTGGCATTTTGGCTTTTCTCCTGGCGGGGGTGGGCGGGAAGAGGCTGGAGACAAAAAATACATATTAAGCAAAAGTCGGAGAACACGCTAGATACCCTAATATCAAGGCTGTCTGGTGGCCGCCGGGCTGTCTGCACCATCCTCTTTCCTCCCCGTCTTCCCAGAGCCCGAGCTCCTCACCTGGGGCAAGGGACGCAGGGCCACCAAACCGTCAAGGACTGCTCACCCGTGTTCTCCAAATTTGTTCCAGGAGAACAGTTTTTCATAAGAAATCAAAATAGAGCTTCGTTTTCTTCACCAGCAGCATTCTCTATCATTATCATTGGTTTTCAGTTTGTTGCATTTTGACTTCCTTTCCCTAACAGAGAGGTCAAGTCCGCTGCAAGCTCCGGGTAGAGACGCTGGGACAAGAACTTCAGAGAAGTAGATCCGTTCCCCTGTTAGCATGCAGTCCCTTCCTTGCCTCTGAAAAAAGACACAGATGGGAGTCCTGTCTCAGCATTTGCTCTGATTACTCTAGGGAACTTCCGAAGCGTTGAAGCTGGGCAAAAAAACCCCACCTACCTAGTAGAGAATGTGTGTGTCAGAAAGCAGATTTATGATAGAGAATAATTTTCAAATGGTATATAGTTTGATTTTAGTATCCCTCTACCCTTTGCCAGCCACATTAAGCAAAACAATAAGAGACTACACAGGCTAATCCAAAAGGAATACAATACTCCATGTCTGAACCTAGTCGAGGTGCTTCCTAGAACCAGAAGTCTCAACTCCTGGTACATAGACATTTATCTATGCAAAGTTTAGTGTGCTCAATTTCTGGTAGGGACACGTGCACAATATTTGGCAGCCCACGTAAGAACTTACCAAAATTCTCCTCTCCTCTCCTTGTAAGGGATGTAGAAGTGAGGGGCCGTTAATAATAAAAGCACAGACTCGGCAAAACTGAGCCTTTCTAGAGCCAAAACAAACCTGAAAGCCTTCAGTTTTACCCCAAATTTAGAATCCAAAGTTTAAATCCAAATGCCTGAAACTCTATCTTTTTGTTCTCTTAGAACTAACTTCAGCGTCCAAATCCAGTGAACATTTCTCCCACAAATGACCTTCCAAACATGTTAGAGGACTTTCAGTAATTTTTAAAATAAGCCTTAAAATGCTCCCTCTTGTGTTTCATCTAATAACAGAAATGTGCGGTCCTCTAATGACCCTGAAATCCTTAAAGCTGTGTCTTTAACACACTTTGTATGTTGTCGCATTCAAATGCAGGTAGTTATTATAACTGGATGCTGAAGGGGAAGAAAAGCCACGAGTGTGATGATGGAAGCATGTCCAGGACGGAAATGAAGGGGAGGGAGAGAGAAAAGTGAAACTCTGCAGGTACACAAGCATTTGGAAAGACGTGCATCGCAGCTGGTTCCTTCGAGCACAGATTATACCTTCAAACTCGGGAACAAAAAATAAAAATCAAAAATAAAATCAGGAACAAATCTGGATGGTCAGAAGTCAAAGCATGCAAGAAGGAAGAAAATGAAAATGAGTCCAAACAGGAATTTGAATAAATTCAGGCGCCCAGATTTTTTTTTTTTTAAAAAGGGGGGTGAGATGGGGAGGAAAGGCCTCCTAGAACCTATAGGGCACGATCTTTGCTGCAATCTTAGAATCTTGGGAAATAGCATGAGAAAGAAGAGTAGAGACAGACAAACACTGTTCTTCCTCCGGTAAATTTTACGATGGATTCTGGAGAACAGGGACCTGGTTTTAACTTGATGTTAACTGCTTATAAAACGATTGTCATTAAAACCTAGTAAGATGTCATTTAGTTCCAGAAAACTAAATGCGCAAGTTGGGGGGAATCTAACTTGAACTATAGTTTCCCAAAACAGACTTATATACAGGCTCTGAAAGCTTGGGTCCTTTTAGCCCTGGATGTGCTGGTGATGCCAACGGAGTCTGAATCTTCGTTTCCTTGTTGGTAAGAGGCATTTAGTAACAGGCACACATCCTGCCTCAGGGTTACCGTGCGTATCCAGTGAAATCTATGACAATACGCTGTAAACTGTAAAATACCATGGAAAAACCAGGGCTATTATTATCAATATTCATGAAAGAAGATTTTTTTTAAGTCACAGTTGACAATCCACTAAGAGTGAGCCAATGCCTGATTGGCTTTAACAGAAGAGGCGCAGGTGAAGTGATCCTGTTTTCATCCTCACTGGTTAGGCTACGTTGCTAAAAGACCCGAGAGGAAAGGTTTTCCGTCTTCCTATGTCTAAATGGCTGGTAAGAAAGAAGGACCACCTGCCTCACTCTTCGTTGAAAACAGAACCAAAAGAGCCCAGCAGAAATTACAAGGAGATTTCATTTGGTTAGAAGAAATTGACTATACGGGCGCCTGGGTGGCTCAGTGGGTTAAAGCCTCTGCCTTCGGCTCAGGTCATGATCTCAGGGTCCTGGGATTGATCCCCAAGTCAGGCTCTCTGCTCAGCAGGGAGCCCGCTTCCCCCTCTCTCTCTGCCTGCCTCTCTGCCTACTTGTGATCTCTGTCAAATGAATAAATAAAATCTTAAAAAAAAAAAAAACAGAAATTGACTATAAATACCTATTATCATTTTCAAATCCAATTCTTACAGTTTTAGGTATGAGAAAATATAGGAGTTGGTAATTCAGAGAAGACTCCCCCTGACAAATCTGTGTGAAAAGCATATTCTTGAGACGCAGAGGATATCATGTGTCCAGCCCAACAGGCAGGAATCCCTTCTCCCCACCGAGAGGTGAATGTGTTTTCACATGTATAAATCTGTGAAGAAGGGGCACCTGGGTGGCTCAGTCAGTTAAGTGTCTGCTTTTGGCTCAGGTCATGATCCCAGGGTCCTGGGATTAAGCCCGGTGCTGAGCTCCCTGCTCAGTGGGGAGTCTGTTTCTCCCTCTCCCCGCAACTCCCCCCCCCAATGCTCTCTCTAAAATAAATAAAACTTTGAAAAAAATAGAAAATCTGTGAAGAGAGTCAAGAGTTGCAAAGCACAGCCCTTCAATGCCCGTCCCACAGGCCCCTGAAGAAGTCTACCTTTCTTCCCTCATCTTCAAGGAACAGTTGTCTAGAGTGAGCACTTCCCGTTTCCCAAGAAACCTCTTCTTTTTTGTTCTTCGAAAATCGCCCCTCACCATAAATTCCCCTAACGTTTGGGGTGTGAAATAGGGCAGGTAGAAGGCACCCCATCTATTCCCAACTGCCTCAGCTTGGAAAACAAAGCAACAACTTTATTCACGTTGGGCTCGGGCTTTCATTTTGGAGCGATGAAAATGTCTGGAACTAGAGAGAAGTATTTGCACAAAACATTCAAGCATCCCTATATATTCAAAGATCTACGACTTCCTGAAAATTCCTGATTTTTTTAAAGATTTTATTTATCTATTTGACAGAGAGAGAGATCACAAGTAGGCAGAGAGGCAGGCAGAGAGAGAGGAGGAAGCAGGCTCCCCGCCGAGCAGAGAGCCCGATGCAGGGCTCAATCCCAGGACCCTGAGATCATGACCCGAGCCGAAGGCAGAGGCTTTAACCCACTGAGCCACCCAGGCGTCCCCCTGATTATTTTGAATAGAATATTTAAAACTGAGAAAAGAGAGACCAACAGCTCACAAAAAACTCAGCTATGATCTCTGATGGCTAAGGAGAAAAAAGACCAATGAGAAGACTGTCAGAGATAGAAAACAGTCCTCGTATAGAACCCATTACCAGCTATCTTGGTCTGTATTAACCAAAAGCCAAGCAGCTGGGAAGTGCTGGGATTCCACACTGAACCTTGTGTGCAGAGTGCTGACCTGACTGACACCTGGTGTGGCCCGGAAGGCGCCCAAAGGGCACTGCTCCCCGTGGAGCACCTCAGGAGGACCTGCCCAAATTGCTTCCCCTAAAAGCCTTCCTGGCTCGCCAGGGTTGAGACATTCTCACAAGCTCACATCCAGAGCTGGAAACAGGTTGCCCTTTACCCAAGAATTCTGCAAGCAAGCACAACAAATATCTAAACCACCCATGAAGTGAATTTACTCCTTCAATTATGTTACTTGAGTTCCATCCTCTTAGTTTTTCTTGTAAAAGAGTTTTATTTAAAACCATATTAGAATAGGTAAATCCAAAGAGTTTCTAAGGTGTTGGGAGGGCGGGAGGCACCAGAAGGATTTGCTTAAGGGGCTTTGGCTTTCCTTTTGGAGCGATGAAAATGTTTGGAACTAGATAGAAGTGTTTGCACAAGACTATAAACGCACTAAATGCCACTCAGTTGTCCACTTTAAAATGGTGAGTATTATGTTATGTGAATGTCACTCAACTAAAAAAGATATTAGAATGGGACTGAAGATTCAGAGAGTGAAGGGGCTTGTGTTGATTGGAAAAATCAACCTTCCGACCTGTAAGAAAACACGCCATTTCCTTCTCTATTTCTTACGGAGAAACTCTGCCATGGTCACACGCAGAAGCACATGAAATCATTTTTCTCAACCCAGAGACATTTTGGCCCTACGATGAGTTAGTCAAAAGCCATTGTTCCTCTGGAGCCTGGCACACGGCATTTAATATCTTCCTTCCCTTGGGGCTCAGGAAACAATGGGAATACTGTCTTCCCTTTTCAGACATGTTACAACTCTCACAAAAAGACTGTCATGAAGAGGTTCTTGTCCAATGTACTGGTTGATGTCCAATTATTATTGATATTGTACTTTTCCTCAAACTGACTTATTTAATGACTCATCTCTGTAGGATTCCTTAAACAAAACCTATTTGGAACTTATCCCTCTTGGAGAATAGCATTCAAGCATAGGTATTTCCCACAGAAAGGGATGTGTTTGAAAAACAAAACAAAAAAAAACAATGAAGAGATCAGACTTGTGGTTACCGGAAGTGGTAGGTGGGGAAGGGGGGGTTGGAGGAAGGTGGTCAAAAGGTCCAAACTTCCAGGGACATTTGGGTAGCTCAGCTGGTTAAGCATCTGACTCATGATTTCAGCTCAGGTCATGACCTCAGGGTCCGGGGATCAAGCCCCATGTTGGGGCTCAGTGCAGAGTTTGCTTGTCCCTCTCTCTGTGCTCCTTCTCCTGTTCACGTGCATGCTCTCTCTCACTCTCAAATAAATATTTAAGAAAAAAAGAGGTACAAACTTCCAGTTATAAGATAAATAAGCACTACGGATATCATACCATCTCAACACTGTCACATGGTATATAGCAAAGTTGTTAAGGGAGGAAATCCTAAGAGTTCTCATCACAAGAAAAATTTTTCTTTTCTTTTTGTTGTATCTATAAAAGACAACTGATGTGAACTAAACCCAGGGCAGTAGTCACTGCACAATATATGTAAATCTAACCACCATGCTGCACACCTTAATTTATATACTGATGTTTGATTATTTTCCAATAAAACTGGGAATGGGAAAGGTGTGTTTGGAATCATCTGGTATATTAGCAAGGGTTCTCCAGAGAGCTATATAAAGAAATTTATTGCACAGCCAATTTATTGGCTCATGATTATGGAGGCTGAGAAGTCCCAAGATCTGCAGTTGGCAAGCGAGAGACCCCAAAAGCTGAGAGCAGAGTTCCAGTCCAAAAGCCATCAGGCTTGAGACCGATGAAGAGCCAGTGTTTCAGTTTTCAATTCAAACCCAAAGACAGGAAAAGACTGATGTCCCAGCTCAAAGCAGGCAGATCTTCAACTGATTGGGTGATGCCCAACCACATTAGCGAACGTGCAACTGACTTCATTCAGCCTACCAATTCAAATGTTAATTTCATGCAGAAACACCCTCAAACACACCTGTGGCCCAGTCAAGTTGACACATAAAATTAACCATTGCACCTGGTCACAGAACTTTGGACCAGGTATCACATGCCTCACAGCTTCCAACACGGGGTCTTACAAAAAAAAAAAAAAAAAAAATTAAGTAGAAACTCAAATATTTGTTGACTGGGGAATGCAGTCTTTATTTTCTCCAAATTTGTTAACTAAGAAATCTATCCAGTAAAAATATTCGAGTAGTCCTCAAGCCCATGAACCATTTAAATAAATAAATGAACCATTAAATAAATGAACCATTTAAAAGAAACTATATTTACTTTATTAGCCTTGAATGAAGGGTATAACTGCTTATAAAAATGAGCAAGGAGAGGGTTTATGATAACACAAGGCCACTTTCTCAACCCCTTTCAGACTTGTACAAGTGTCCAGAGATGGGCCGGTGAGGACCCAAAGGAGGACAGCTGCTGAAGAGAGTTGAAATACATGGACTGAGAATTTTTATTGTCATATGTTAATGTAACCAGCAAAATTGGAAGGAAACATTCTATACCAACGGAGAGAAGGTATATTAAATCATGCACTTATTCAAATGACATAGAGGTTTAGGGCATGGACTGAGGGGAGAAACCAGCTAGCTGAGGAAAGCAACCTGACCATGCCCATTGGTTCCAGGCAAGGTTGTCTATTTGTTTCTTGAATTGTCAAATGGGGAAGGTGGCACGTACCATACGGTGCCTATGGTCAAGTAATTCAGACATTATTCAACATAGTAGAAACATTCCATAAACATCAGCTATCTTTTAACTCCATGGGCATCTGGGAAATTTGTCACACACATGGCTAAAGAGTTGTCTTCTTCCAAGACTGAGGGTTTCAGCCCATCAGATGGACCACAGGATGGCAGGCAGAAGCAACAAACACAGCTCCACTGTAGGATTAGATTAAAATCCCAATCAATCTACCCAAGGTTCCAAACTTACTGGAAGCAATGTGGCCACAAGGAGTAGAGGCAGGTGCCTCCTGTCTCCAGGACCCCCCAAGTCCCTATAAGGGTGTGAGACCTATCAAGCAAGAGTTTGGCCAGATCCAAGAGCCCCTTTCAAGCTGTGGCTAAAAGAGAAAAACAGAAAAAAGCAAATCCCAACCATCTCTAGATCATTAATGGAGACAATAAACATTCACCTCATTCCTGCTCCTCCAGCCAAGCTCAGCAGTGATCAGAAGAGCAGCAGAGTCTGTTCCTATGAACAGATTCTGCCTCTCAGCCTCATTCACCAGCTTTCTGGTAGGCCAACTTCCCCACTGAGGTCTATCTGCTGACTCTGCCTAATGCCCTTAGTGTTCTAAGTGTGGTCCAAAGACCCAAGTCCATTGTCCTCTAGTGACTACCTTCAATGTAAACATAATGTTTCTTTTACTTCCAAAGCCTTCCAGTGTACCTCTTATGAAGCGAGCTTCCCATCCTCCGTGTGGCTAGATCAGACCCACAGGCTGAGTACAAGGGGGTAACATCCAGGCAAAGGGAATCAGAAGCATTTGAAACAACATGGTGTTATCTCTTCCATTCACCCACACTGGTGTCTGAAGGACCTCAGCAAAGAAGGTTACTTGGAGAAAGACAGGATTTTGTTGCTCCTATTGCTAAAAATTTAGTCATTCCAGAGTAAAGAGGTCCTCAAGCCTTGTGAATCATTTATCATGACACAATTTGAGAGAACACAGAGGACACGTCTTAGGAGCGGAGGGAGATAAGGGGCAGGAGAGAAAAAAATACACACCAGGCACTGGACAGCTAGCTTCGGGGCTCCGGAGCACTGAGAGAGACTGTACATGTGACACAGTGAAGACAGGAAAGGAAAAGAAAGATAAATCTAGAACTGGAAGCAGGAGGACACCAAAGAAAAGACCCCGTCTGCTAAAGACAGCTTTCTATTGCTCTTCCCTCATTTAGCAGAGCAGCAAAACACACCCTCTGGTTCACCAGAGAGGGAATGTAATAATGTCCTACAAGGTTAGTTGATAAACAATCAAATGTTTTACGACATGGGGGGGGAGGGGTGATAATGGCTCTTAATTGCCACATAAATTTTAAATGGTTCTTCAGCTCTAACCTCCTCTGCAAAGCACCGGATTGTATTACTGGCCTCATGCATGCAGCTGGCCTCCGTAGTTCCGCCTTCTTGGGGGCCTCTACGTGCCACTTGAGTCAATTAATTCCTAATGGGTCAGAGCCCGTGCTGACTTGAGAAATCGGCACCCTAATATGTGTTGAAAATAATGCTACACCCTCTCTCCCCTATCACGCATATTCTGTTTAAACGGTGAAATTAACCCCGGGATCTGAGTTTCTAGTACATTTGGTCCTTGAGTAATGCAGGTTAGAACTCTGCTGGTCCACTTACATGCAGACTTATTTTCAATACAGTACAATACTGTAGGTGTATTTTCCTTATGATCTTCATAGCATTTTTCTCTAGCTTACTTCACTGTAAGAATATAGTATTTAATACATATAACGTGCAGAATATGTGATAATCAACCGTTTATGTTATTCTGTGGCTTCTGGTCAAATATAGGCTGTCCGCCATTCGGGAGACTCAGAAGTTACATACGGATTTCTGACTGTGTGTAGGGGTGGGTAGTATATGTTATGTCCACTGTTGTTCAAGGGTCAACCGGATGCCGATACATTTTGCTTCAGGTAGTGCCACATTAAACAGAACCCTGAGATTTTGAAAGGAAAGTACGAAAGTTTCAACAGAGTATTCAGAGGCAAGAATCCCATTCTTCGTATACAAAAGGAGATCAGAGTTTACATGTTCTGATCTAGTTTCATTCAAGATCTTAGGTGGAAAGTTGTGGTGATGCAGGTGCAGGAAGAGATCTCCTTGTCATCTGGAGACTAGATTAAAAGAAAATTGAGACGATACGCTCTAATTCTACTCTCTTCTTTTATTGAGGAAACGTTATCATTTTGATCTCTTTGGAGTCACCCAGCTAGTCACATAGCTAATCACCAGAAAACAAGGGACTAAAATCACTAATACTTAACTCTTGATTCATTACTTTGCTTCTACATTCTTAAGGAAAACTTGCTTTTTAGAGGAGTACTTTACTATTATAAAACTTTATGCACAGATGAGAAAAACGGGTTTTAGCAAAAGTTGGACATCTCAAATGGCTTACAACCAAAAGGCAAGCCTGATGACTTCCTGATAGGACCACTGAGCTACAATCAATAGGAAAAATGTGTCACTTTATGTTTAAAGTAACAGAGCTGGGAGCAAGACATGCTATGTAAAATATACTGTCAGTGATGGGATGTGGGCTACTACTTAAGTGTTCTGGAGAACTGAGTAAAGATGTAGTTATAGGGCAAAGCCAACCATCTAAAGAACTAGCTGAGAAGAGGGATTATTTCAAAAACAAAGACTGATTGACAGATGAATGGATAAAGAAAATGTGATCTATATATACAAGGGAATATTACTCAGCCATCAAAAAATGAAATTTTGCCATTTCCAACAATGTGGATGGAACTAGAGGGCATTATGCTAAGAAAAATAAGTCAATCAGAGAAAGACAATGATCCTATGATCTCACCCATGTGTGGAATTTAAGAAACAACACAGAGGATCATAGGGGAAGAAAAGAAAAAATAAAGACGAAATCAGAGAGGAAGATGAACTGTAAGAGACTCTTAAGTATAGGAAACAAAATGAGGTTGTTGGTGGGGAGGGGGAGGGGAGGGGGTAACTTGGTGATGAACATTAAGAAAGTTACGTGATGTTGCGGAGCATAAGGGATAACACGGAGGACATTGGGAGGAGAGGAGAAGTGAGTTGGGGGAAATCGGAGGGGAGACAAACCATGAGAGACTGTGGACTCTCAGAAACAAATGGAGGGTTTTGGAGGGGAGGGAGGTGGGAAATTGGGAGGTCCTGGTGGTGGGTATTAAGGAGGGCATGTATTGCATGGAGCACTGGGTGTGGTGCGTAAACAATGAATTTTGGAACACTGAAAAAATTTTAAATTTAAAAAAAAAAGGAGGGCATGTGATACAATGAGCGCTGGGTATTATATGCAACTAATGAATCAATGTCCTCTACCTCTGAAAGTAGTAATATATGTTAATCAGCTGAATTTAAATTAAAAAGTTAAAGTTAAAAAAACAAATACAAGGACTGTGTTGTCCAACACCAGGGAAAACTGCTAAGGGTGCTTCCTCCTGCATAGAAACAAAGTTCTTATATTTGTCTTAAAAAGAATAGAGACTTCAATCAGGTCTCAGACCTGGCAAGAAAATTTACACAAGCCCTGGTCCTATGGGAAAATGTTACAAATTGACACACTGGATAATTCTCTTTATGCTAAATTTTCTGCATTTTAAGGCTTTAAAAGAAATCTCTTAATTGTTTTGGTCTTCCGCAGTATTATCAAACATTCTGGTGCGTGATCTTCTCAAACCCTTGAAATGTCTACTTTGTGTATCTTGTGAAATAGTTACTATAGAAAAATCCAGCTTTAAAGAGCAAGGAGAGATGTAAAGATTTTTAAAAAACCTCTTCCTTACCCTTAAGCAGCTCAAGGTCCAGGTGGGGAGACAGATGTGCACCCAAAGTGAGGGGAGGGGAGCAGGCAGCTGATCTTGGCTTGGTAAGAAGTAGCCTCCAGCTTTCAAAATGGAATGTGTATAGCCGAGTGGTGAGAACACAGACCTGACAGACTCTCTGGGTTCAAATCCCCGCTGTTCCACTTCCTATGTGTCCTTGGACAAATTATGTCATTTCTTTACACCTCAGTTTTCCCATTTGTAAAATCCTGTTAAGAAGAAGGATGGGGGGGAGCGCCTGGGTGGCTCAGTGGGTTAAGCCGCTGCCTTCGGCTCAGGTCATGATCTCAGGGTCCTGGGATCGAGTCCCGCATCGGGGTCTCTGCTCAGCGGGGGGCCTGCTTTCCCTTTCTCTCTCTCTCTGCCTCTCTGCCTGCTTGTGATCTCTGTCTGTCAAGTAAATAAAATCTTAAAAAAAAAAAAAAAAAGAAGGATGGGCAGATACTGATGAAAGGGGAGATGAGAAAGGAAGGAGACGCTGCCAATGATGAGGGGAACAAGGAGAGGGACAAGAAAGCAGGAGAGGAGTCATGGAACGCGGATGGATTCCAACCTTCCTTTCTTAATTTTCTCCAATCTCGGAGCAAGTTCTAGTTTGGCGGGTTTTTTTTTTTTTTTCTTCCTCTTATGCTCACTTGCCCTGTTTTTTCTTTTTTGTTTGTTTGTTTGTTTTGTTTTGTTTTTAAGATTTTATTTCGTTATTTGGCAGACCGAGATCACAAGCAGGCAGAGAGAGAGGAGGAAGCAGGCTCCCTGCTGAACAGAGAGCCGGACGCGGGACTCGATCCCAGGACCCTGAGATCATGACCCAAGCTGAAGCCAGAGGCTTTAACCCACTGAGCCACCCAGATGCCCGCCCTGTTTTTTGAAGTGTCTTTTCTCTCCCTTTATCCGTGGTTCTCAGCTTATTTCAGAGGAAATACCTTGAGCAGAATACGGCAGGAGAAGAGTTCTGCCCTTTCTTTTCCAATCATTTCTATCCCTTCCTGTCTCGACAAAAACTTGATGGCATCAACACCAGCATCTCTGTGGGAAAAAAGGAAAACCTTCTGTTCCCTTAGCTCCACTAGAAGCGTAAGGCATGAAGTCCCTGTGTCGTAGCACATAGAATTCTAGTTTTCCTTTCTCTATATGCTGGGTCCAGCGATTACACTGTGTCTCTATGTGAATATGGACAGTTAGCACTTACCAATATGTACCTGCCTATTTTCTCTTGTTTAATTAAAAAAAAAAAAAAAGACTTTAAAAAACGGGGTTATAGAAGGTCAGCACAGGGTGGGTTTGGGACATTTGGGTGGGTTACATGGGCGTTTTGACAACATGGCTTCTCCTTTGGCATATTTGTGAAGTTGTGAACAGACATCCTTAGAGTTTAAGATGACACTTTTAAAATAAAACTCTCTCTGAATGATGACTTGAGCCCTGCTACTCTGTAGGACAATCTGTAGAACCTGTGTGATTTTACTGGGAATGGACATCCTCTACTGTAATTTTATTCCCATTTTTAAATTTTCTTTTTTATTTCCCTGGAAAGATGATGCTCAGTTTTAAATGTTAAAAAGTATACAAGTTTGCTTTGTTACAATAAAACTGTGTACACACACACACACACAAGAATAGTACCTTCCCTATACAGTTGAAGAATAAATGAATCGAGATACATAAATCCTTTAGAAGAATGGTCTGTCACAGAGTAAGATTTACCTAAGTGTAAGCTACTTCTATTATTATTCTGAAGACTGACCTATTTGATTCCCAAGGATTTCATGTAGCATACAATCCTCCCAGAACCTACAGGGTAAGAAAGTAAACCGGAAGAAGGGGCTGTTCTTAATTTGGTCATAGTAGACATATGCCTGCTCCCTCTCACAGTTTTGGGAATAGTGAAACAGTTCATCTCCAAGTGACACAAAAGCCTAAGAAAAGTTTGTTTCCTATGCCTAATATGTTCTCACTCAATCATGTGTGCTCTACCAACAATGGCAGGGAACATCTCAGTGTGTTTCCAAGCACTGAAAACAGGCTCAGCCCGGTGGGCTTAATCTGTTACCCAAAACCTTGGCAAGGAATTCGTGCTCAGAGTAGGATTGATTTACAGTACGGGTAAAAAATAGAAAGGAGAAATATTAAAATAAAGTGCAATCATGTTTCTATTTAAAAGTGGTTACTGCCAGCAGTATTGCAAAATAATGTGGGCCAGCGACCAGAAAGCTGCACCTGCACCGATTCCAGCTGTAGAACCCTGGAACTCTCACTGCGATTGCTCAATAACTCTCATATTTAACACCACTGGCAAAAATCTGGCAAACCCTATCTGCCCACAAAAACACACGTACACACTCATACTCACACGTACACTGGTAATGTGCTTAGCCCTTGTGTCGTTAAGACACTCCGTTTAGGATGGTCAAGATGGTACTCTTTTCTAACTACTGTCAGAAAAAGTGTTTCTCTGTGATTCTTTGAACTGAAATCCTACACAGCTTTACATCCAGCCATTCGGCGCTCGCCCCCACATCAAGTGTCATTTCTATTATGCATGTGCCTTTAACATCTGTATAGCTCTGGAGGAAGGAGCCTGTCTACCTTTAGGAAGAGCCATTAAAAAATGGCGTGACGTTCTTTTATGCAGTATGGTTATCTGAGGAGTTCCTGGTACAATAATATTACCACCACGTTTATTAAAGTTGTGGCAAATTAGAGGGCTCATTTTGATGTCTGGATTACAATAGGAACTAGTCCTAGATACGGAAGACTAGGTGTTGAGTACCAGCCCCACAGCTCAGCAGCTACCTGCCTGCTCACCTGTCCTTGGACAAGATACTCTGTGGACCTCAGTTTGCTCATCTGTAGGAAAAGAACTAAGGACCTTGTCCTGCCTAGTTCACCAGGATTGTCTGCTGTAAACAAACAAGAATGTATTTAAAACCCCATGAAAGAATTCAAAACAGAAGCCATCGGTTGGCCTCCATCTTTCCTTCCCTGGAGGAACCAATCTTGATTGCTTCTAAAATCAAGAATTTTCTCTTCCCAACACATATTCTCAAAATATATGATAACATGGTGATGAAGGACAAGATACTGATGAAGGACTGAATTTTGTCCTTACAAACACATTGTTTGGTAACTTAGAGCTCTCTTAAAAGTGAATGACTGAGTATGATGCCTCCATCAGAAAGGATGAATACCCAACTTTTGTAGCAACATGGATGGGACTGGAAGAGATTATGCTGAGTGAAATAAGTCAAGCGGAGAGAGTCAATTATCTTATGGTTTCACTTATTTGTGGAGCATAACAAATAGCATGGAGGACATGGGGAGATGGAGAGGAGAAGGGAGTTGGGGTAAATTGGAAGGGGAGGTGAACCATGAGAGACTGTGGACTCTGAAAAATAATCTGAGGGTTTTGAAGGGGCGGGGGGTGGGAGGTTGGGGTACAGGGGGTGGGTATTAGAGAGGGCACGGATTGCATGGAGCACTGAGTGTGGTGCAAAAACAATGAATACTGTTACGCTGAAAAAATAATTTTTTTTTAAAAAAGTTAATTTAACAGGGGAAAAAAAGTGAATGACTGGCAGGGGAGTGGGTGCAGGGAATATGGATACAGTCTCTAAGACTCTCTGAGTAAGACCAGAGAAGAGAGGAGGAAGCTTAAAAATATCAAGAACAGGAGCACCTGTGTGGCTCAGTTGGCTAAGCGTCCGACTCTCGATTTCAGCTCAGATGATGATTTCAGGGGCCTGGGATGGAGCCCCCCATCAGGCTCTGTGCTCAGCAGGGAGTTTGCTTCATGGTTCTCTCTCTTGCCTTTCCTCTACCCCTTGCCCGGGTCATGCTTTCTCTCTCTAAATAAACCTTTTTTTTAAAAAAAGCTAAGCAAAATTATATATATGTATATATATAATAGAAAGATGGATTTCTATTTTCTATTTTATTTGGATTTCTCTAAATCAAATTTCCCTGAAAAAAATCAATCATTTAAGTTTTGCACTTAGATCTTTTAATATTTTATCCTCAAATAGAAAAGAGCAGCCATGCGAATGACTCATTTTAATAAAATGTGCTCAGCGCAATGACAGAAAAGCACAAAGGAGAGATACTTAACGTGGCTCTTAGGGATCGGGAAAGGCTTCTTTAAAAGGAAATTCCTAACTGAGCCCTCAGAGAAATGGCAATCCTGAAGAAACAACACCGTTTCCAGCTGGAACCAACCCATATCTTCTCCAATAAACTTTGTAACGATATCATCCATGCCTCATGAAGAACTTTATGTCCAGCACCAAAGGAGAGGCCTGAGGGGCCTCCATTGAGCTGGCCGTGGCAGAATATTTATTTAAACGATCCACAATAGCGTGGAGGAAAACCACGTAAACTAACGAGTATATACTTAGTTGCCTTCAGCAGAAATCAGAGAGGTTCTGAAATGTAGATCTAGTTTTCAAGTCTTAAGTCAGATAATGACTGCAACTGTGGTCAGGTTTATTTAAACCTCTTGGCCTCCAATTACCTGAGGCCAGAATTCTTTTAGTAGTTTTTACTATTTGGATTGGTCTCAGAATTATTTTTTTATTTTAATTCCAGTATAGTGAACCTAGAGTGTTATATTAGATTCAGGTGTACAATAGAGTGAGTCCACAATTCTCTACATTACTCAGGGCTCATCGTAAGTGCATTCTTAATCCCCATTACCTGTTTCACCCATCCCCTCTGATAACCAGCAGCTTCTTCTCTATAGTTAAGAGTCTCTTTCTTGGTTTGTCTCTTTTGCTTTGTGCCTCTGTTTTGCCTCTTAAATTCCACATTAGAGCAAGATCATATGGTGTTTGTCTTTCTCTTATTTCGCTTAGCATTATAACCCTCTAAATCCATCCATGTTACTGCAAATGACAAGATTTCATTCTTCTTTAGGACTGAGTAATGTTCCATTGTGTATATACACCACGTTGTCTTTATCCATTCATCTATAGATGCTACTTGGGCCGCTTCCATAATTTGCCTATTGTAAATAATGTTGTGATAAACAGAGGGGTGCCTATATATTTTGAATTAGTGTGTTTGCATTCTTTGGGTAAATACCCAGTAATGGGATTATAGGATTATAGTGTACTTCTATTTCTAAATTTTATGAGATATCTCCATTCTGTTTTCCAGAGCAGCTAGAAAGTTTGCATTCCCACCAAGAGTACAAAAGGCTTCCTTTTTCTCCACATCCTCACCAACACTGGGGTTTTTTTTTGTTGTTGTTTATTCTGGCCATTCTAACAGGTGTGAGGTGATAGCTCATTGTGGTTTTTATGTGTATTTCCCTGATGATGAGTGATGTTGAGCATCTTTTCATGTCTATTGGCCATCTGGCTGTCTTCTTTGGAGAAATGCCTGTTCATGTCTTCTGCCCATTTTTTAATTGGATTATTTGGGTATTTGGTGTTGAGCTTCGTAAGCTCTTTATATTTTTTGCATACTAACCCTTTGTTGGGTTATCCCAACAAATTATCCCATTCAGTAGGTTGTCCCTTACTTCTATTGATGGTTTTCCCTTGTTGTGCAGAGCTTTTTAATCTTTTTAATCCCCTGGGCCCTTAAGATCAGAAGTTAGTTGTTTTTATCTGTTTTTTTTTTATCTGTTTATAATCTTTCTACAGGTAAGTGGACCAAAAAAATACAGATGTGGACATAGCAAGTACAGATACACACACACAGTGAGTTTACAGCTATTTTTATCAGGGTGTGTTGGATGATGAACAGGTCTTTCTTCTACATGCAGTCTCTTTGCTCTGCAATGAGCTGGCCTACCACTTTCAAATCAGCAACTTAGGTGTCTCATTTCAGAAAGGAATTCATCAGAAACTCATTAGGAAGGCAATTGGTTTGACCCTGATACCTGCTTAGTAATTTGTTCCTGAGTACTGTACCATAATCAAAATTTAATGTTTCAAGGACCACAAGAAAATCACCCAAAAAGAACTGAAATTTGGTTCTGATTTTCCCGCTAGCATTCAAGTCTTTTGAAAATATGTGAGCCTTCTCTATGTGCTCAGCCTACTAACACATAACTGAGAGCCAAGGGAGTGAAATCCTGACAGTTACTATTAAGGTAAAAATGGGGTTACAGAATTCATTTTCAAAGTTTCTTTCCAGTTTATTTAAAAAAAAAAATTTAATTGGCACTACGAAATTTAATGACAAGGCTACCCTGCTGAGTTCAGAGCCCAGAAAGCTATTGTCTCGCTGGTCTATGTATCCTACTCTGCTCTAATGTTTCCTATAATGCCACTAATAACCAACCAGCAGCAATAAGTGCCTTGTCATCTCATTGTTGCGCACAGCAATAGCCGGAGCCATGTTACTGACAAATGAACCTGCATAATCACTTTGGATTTCTTTGTCACATTTCACAGTGTGAAGATCGCTTCTGCTCAGCACGTCCCCCCAAAACAAACAAGCACCATTGCCATCTCCTCCATCAATCTCTCCTTATCGCTGTCATTCAAACCGCTGCACTGCCCTCCCCGCCAGCCATCTTCTCTGAAAAGTAAAACACCCCCGATCTTTGGACGAAGACCTTGGATAATCCCTCTCCCACTGTCCCTTAGCCAGCTCTATCCAAGAAAGAAATGGGAATCCAGAGAGTGAGGGATAGAAAGAACACACAAACTTTCTCTACTTTCCAGGCTGTTTTCCTCGGGAAAAGAAAAAAGAGGGGGGGAAAAAAGCTCATTAAAATCCAGTTGAGTCTGACATTTTCCCTTTTACCTTTTCAATCTTTTTATAGTTTCAAATCATTAACGATCAGCATGAAGCTCAAATGTAGCTCTCGCCATCTATGAAATGGTGACACATTTGACAATAATGCTTTTGAAGAGCCTGTCACATTCTCTCCCCAAACAAGTCTCATTAATGCTCAAACTGTCTTTCTTTTCTCTCTGCTGCTTTTCTCCCGATTTCTCTCTAATTGGCTTGTTTTTTTATGTTCCCTCGTTCCACAGTTTGAGTTTAAAAAAAAAAAAAAAAAAAGGTGGTGGATGTCATTTCCATGAACCCCAAGGCCAAGTTAATCAGCAGAATTAATGACTCTATTACGCATTAGACTGGGGGCGGTGGCGCTTAACTCCCAGCACCCAGCGTTCGCCTTCTATCATGCTTCTTCATTTTGCTCTGACGAATGTAAACTTTCACTCTCCCAGAGCAAACCCCGAGGTTCAACCTATTTGTACAGAATTTCTTTTCCCTTCAGGGTGTGAATCTGGAAGAGAGGTTGAAAATGTAGCCACCTCTGTCTGCAAGGTCCATGCTGAGAAAGTGTCACGGTATTAAATGAAGATGGATAAAAGGAAGTCTGAGAATTCTGGAGGAGCCATACCGTAGTGCTCCCTGTAGGACTTGCTGCAATTGATAATTCCTTCCTGCAAAACAGTTCACAGTGAAAATATGCTTCAGTGTTTTTAAAAGCTACACTGTGGAAGTAAAAGATATATGGAAGATTGAGCCAGAGACAAGCTAGTTTGATCAGTCTCAACAAACGGGAAGAGATGTTGAGTAATTTTTGAAATTCATTTTCAATAGAAGGAGGGCAAAAACTTCAACTAGTTGCTTCCTCTTTGAACAAGAGTCAAGAAATAGTATTCTTCCATTATAGAAGTCAACACTAACACAAAACCAATTAAACATTTTGTATGTATTCAAAATAATTTATTTTAGGGGTGCCTGGATGGCTCAGAGGGTTAAGTCTCTGCCTTCGGCTCAGGTCATGATCTCAGGGTCCTGGGATCGAGCCCCGCATCGGGCTCTCTGCTCAGCAGGGAGCCTACTTATGATCTCTCTCTCCCTCTGTCAAATAAACAAATAAAATCTTCAAAAAATATATATTTTATTTTTGAAGCATCTATCTAGGAGCGGTCAGAAGACTAGGAGAGGTTTTACCTTTCATAACTCAACAGAAACATCCTCTATAGAAGTTCTGAGTTTAATTTTTAATGATATTGTTATCAATAAAAAGATTAAAAAAAAAAAAAACTAACACCGATCTGGGTGCTCAAATGGCTTCTGAGGAGTAAAAATACCAGGACCATTTCAGGGAAAAGACTTCCTTCCATTTTTCTTCAGCTACACTTCCACCTCCATGTAACATAAAAAGCTTTTCAGTATCATTTGTTGGTTTATCTCTGCCTAAGGAGATTATTCCCAGAAAAATGTCTTTTTTAGGTGAAAATCCTGCCCTAGTTGGGCTTGAATTATCTTGAGCCAAAAAAGAATGTCTCTATTTATTATGCCTTCCAGCCTTTCCTTGTCCTTCACCCTCAATTTGGTCTACAAAATATAACTGAAAGGATATTGACAAGAATGATAATCTTAACATTGACTTTATTCTTTTGCCACATCTATTCATAGAAACAATACCATTCTTGTTCAGTGGCCTTTTTATTTTTAATGAAGGAAAATCCTCAGGGCATTAAAAAAAAATTAAGTCAATAGAAGAACTCAAACTTTCAAGAAAAAAAGGTTAGAAAAAAATGACATTTCAATGGTTATTAATGGGAGTTTTGTGTTACAAAAGGGTATTTGCAATACTTAGAAATGAAAGGAAGAATATTTGCATTGCTTGGAAAATACCACAATTAGCATAGCTATCTTCAAATATCATTGAAAACATAAGCTGACCAATTTCTCTTTGATGTGTAGTCAACAGGTGTGAAATAAAATATATCCTAAAAATAATAAATTTTATTCTCATAACAAAGTGGCTTCAAACATTTCATTTGAAGAGTCAATTTAATGCAATGATCTTTGTCCCAAATCTGAAACTCAAAAAATAAAAATTCTAGTCGCACCCTTCCAACCTTCCAACACCCCAGAATGATCATGGGTAACCAAGGGGTAGAGGTGGGAAGTACAAATTTTACCAATTTGTTTGCCTTATCATAATACAAAAAATAATAACACAAAACCATATTATAGGTAAATTAAAAATAGTATATAAAAATCACTACAAGTTTCCTACCACAAAGAAAAATTTCCAAGACCTCATTCAAAAATTTACACACATACACACAGAAACACAGACACACACACACATTGAGAGTTCTAGTTGTGTTTATCTATCCTTTGCCACAGATAAACACTCATTTATCCCGTATCTTCTTTCTCTTGCCTTTATCCAGGTGATACAAGATAATATACTTCTGGAAATTTCTGAAATGTCTTTCTGGTAGGTTGTCCTCCTAAGTGTTCTTATAACATCCTCTACTTACCTTACATACCATTTATCTTATTTGGCTCCTTCTCTCTATGCCCCACTACAAAGCCATGAGGACAAGAATTGTGTTGTGTTTTCAGTTGTACCCTAAGAACCCAGTACAGTGTCTGACCCATAGTTGGCATGAACAACTTGTAGAATACACAGGTGGGAGAAAACTGAGTTGATTAATTTAAGCTTCAGTCAGCAGTGATAAACTTTATTTTCCTTATAGAGCCATTCACAATTACCTTCATGTTACCGAAAATCCTAAGACACACCGTAGAATGTATAAAAGTATGAGGTTGTTTTCATGGTAAAGTTCAGATGAATAAAGTTGATGGGAAGAATACATGCCCATGTCAGAGACATTACTGGCTACTTTTTACCCTTGACTCCTTTTAATATTTAAAATGTCAGTAATGCAAACAAATAAACAAATAAATATGTGCTTCCATGTTCATTGTAGCATTATTCACAATAGCCATGATCTGGAAAAAAGCTAAGTATCCCCTGACAGATGAATGGATAAAGAAAATATATTTATGTTTATATTTTATATATTTTAATATTAATATTTAATATAGAGTCAACCTTAAAAAAGGAGATCCTGAATTTGCAACAACATGGCTGAACCTGGAGAATATTCTATTTAATGAAATAAACCAGACACAGAAAAAAAAATTACATTCTCTTTTCTATGTGGAATCTAAAAAAAAAAAGTCAAATACACAGACGCAGACTAGAACACTGACAGAAACTGAGACTAGAACACTGATTACAAGGAATGGGGAGGTGGAGGAAATGGGCAGATGTTGGTCAAAGAATACAAAATGGCAGTTATGTAGGATAAGTAAGTCTAGAGAACTAACATACAGTGTGATGACTGCAATTAATAATGCTGTATCGAATACTGGAAATTTTCTAAGACAGTGCATTTCAGGTGTCCTCATTAAAAAAAAAAAGGATGGTAACTATGTGAGAAGATATGTTAACATGATAATAGCAATCATTATATGAACATGCTCATTAGTTCTCATGTTATACACCCTAATTATGAGCAATTTTTTAAAAAGCAAATATTCAACATTTTAAATTGGGATTTTTCCCAATTTCTAGAAGAAAAAAAGATTTGTACTTGAACTCACTTTCCCCTACTTGAAAAGAGTGTTCTCAGCCCTGACTCTACATTAGGATCATTTGTAATCCTTTAGAAATATTGCTGCTCAAACCCCAGCCCAGAGATTCTAGTTTAATTGGTCTGGTTTGGGGCTGAGGCACTGCCATTCTTATGTCTAGTCAGGGTTATGAAGAGCTGTTCTAGAAAAAGATGGGGAGTGTCAATTAAGAAAGAACATATTTGCATTAGATTTCATCCATAAAGACCTTCAGATGCTGTGGGAAGTCAGCACCTTCTTTCATAAGGGACATTCACCTCCTTTATTTCAGTGCTTACGACATGAACTCCACAGGTCACACCCAAGACCACAAGAATGCTGGGGCACAAATGAGTTCAGATCCTCCATATAATTTCTACCATTGGAAGACAACGGCACAAATTTCTCTCTTCCAGAGCTGGCTGGGCATCAGAGTCACCTGAGAAACTTCTTAGAGAAGCAAACCTCTTAGTGAAGACTCTGGAACTGAATCCAGAGTCTCCAGAGGTAAAGCCTTGCTACACATTATCAAACTGCCCAAGGGATTCTTACATGTTTGGCTTGTTAATAATTATTAGACCCCCATAAATTCATGAGTATGTCATAAATACATAGAAACACGTCATTCTGAACCCAAATCCTTTCTGTGGTGTGGAAGAAAGGCAGTAGTCTTTAGACTCCAACACATCTGCATTAGAATTCTAGCTTCCCCTCAATAAGATAAGCACCCATGAGTAAGTGACCTAAAGCCTTTGTGCAGCTGAGAATAAGGGTATGTCCCTCAAGAGTTGCTATGAACTCTCCGACAGCACAGAGCACCACACAGATGACCGATACATGCCTGGTCCTTTCTTCCCTCCCTCCTCTTCTTTGTGACATGACCAGTGGAAAAAAGAACAATAGAAGCACATAACATATAAAGTATGGCTGACAAAATGAGAAAAAAAATAAACATAGGATATTAAGAACTTGTTAATCATTTCCTTTAAATCTAAATAACTTCTAGTAATTAAAGGGTAATAAGAATCAATGCTAACTTTTTCTGGGATTCAAACTACCTACAGATTAAATGGTTTTCTGAGATATTTTGCTGAACTTATTGCATTACCATGTTTAGTTGATTTGGATAAAGTGTTTGGAAACAGTTCAGAAACTATGACTCAACAAATTCATGAAGGCAAAAGGATTGTATTTGAAATTGCAGATATTGATGATGGAAAAAAAAGATACAGTAAAATCCATTCTATCTTCAGGTTCTCTAAGTAATTCGTTCTCAGAAAAAAAGAACTTGGCTTCTCCCCTTTTATTTACCAATAATAGAAAAAGTCTATGGCCCTGTGAGGCTTCTACTAAAAATCCTCTTCTAAACAAGGTGAGTTCAATTCAACAAATATTTTTTGACCAACCAAATGTTTTGGCCATATGAAAGCCAAAAACATTCTCCTTTGTACTCCCAGACTATCTGGGATATACTTCTGCTACCACACTTTCACACCATTCTGTAAATATCTGTTTCCTTGTGTGTCTCCCCTACTAGACAGTGTGTTCCTCCAAGACAGAAACCAGAACGTATTTGTCTTTGAATTTCTCTTGCTCAACACACTGCCTAATACAAAGTGGCGGTGGCGGGGGAGACAAAAAATTGGAAGAAAGAGTGTTAATATTAGCCAGCAACAAAGTATTGGGTATTCAAATTATATGTTGGTATATATCAAGCATTGGACAAAGCTTAATCTCATTTGTAAAGTGAAAGAAATCTAAAATATTAGCAAGTTGACTCTAGCAATACACTAAAGGAATAACTAATAAATCATTACTAAGTGGTGATCATGTCAGGAATACAATGGTTCATTGTTAGAAAACGTATCAAGGAAACTCACCATATTAAAAGTCAATAGAAAAATGCATTGTCATTATCTCAGAAGGTATTTGATAGAAAGATACTCCCATAATAATAAAACTTACACTGAAGTAAATACCAACTTCAGGATTAAGGATGAATCTCTGGAATCATTCATATAAAAGTCAAGAGCAATAAGAGTAATTTCTGCTATTAATTCCATTATTTAGCATTCTCATATACAGATATAACTAAACATTTTTGAAAACACAATCATGGGAAAGAAGGAGGACAAAATTACCACTGTTTTAAAATGATATATTTGTAGGGGCACCTGTTGTCTCACTGGGCTAAGCGTCCAAATTCCATCTTTTGGTTTTGGCTCAGGTCATGATTTCAGGGTGCTGACATCAAGTCGGGCTTCTGGCTTCACTCTCACTGGCTTGGGGTTCTCTTTCTCTCCCTCTCCCTCCCACTGTGCCCCTCCTCTCACTCAAGCTCACTTGTCCTCTCTCTCAAATAAATAAAATCTAAAAAATAAAATTAAATAAAGTGACATTATTTGTACCTAAAAGAATCAAAAGATCGAACTGAAAAAAAAAAATAGAAAATTAGGAATTCAGTGAAATGGTCAGAAAGAAATCTAGTATGTTGTCCTATTTCTTCCAAGAAACTTAACTACATTGGCTACAGGCTCCCTTCCCCTCTCCCCCAAACAACCCTTAAGTATAAAGAGAAAGGAGGAGGAAGGAGAGAAATGAATATCCAGGCAGAAGGAGTGTAATTTTGAAATGGTGTTGCGTTGGCCAGGGTGGGATGGGGAGGAAGCAAGTAGATTGGACTTGAGGTAGGAAGCTACTCATCCTGGCTGCAGGAAGTAGAATAGAAAGGAGAACTGGGTATCCTGCCCTTCATTCTCCCATGCCAGTGGTTCTGAAAGGGCTATCCCAGGACCATCAGCATCACTTGGTACTTGATGAAAATAAATACTTGTGGGGATGCCTGGGTGGTTCAGTTGGTTAAGCATCTACCTTCAGCTCAGGTCATGATCCCAAGGTGCTGGGATGGAGTCCCATATCTGGGTCCTTGCTCAGTGGGGAGCCTGCTTCTCCCTCTTACTTGTGCACTCCCCCCTGCTTGTGCTCTCTCTCTCTCTCTCTCTGACAAATTAAAGAAAAAATCCTAAATAATACATATACATACATACATACATATCTATATACATAAACATACTTGCGCCCCAACCCTGCACTGTTAACTTAAAAATTCTGGGAGTGAACTACATAGAACTTAAGAAAGAAAAAAGATGAACATATGGGAAAGAAGAAAAGGAGAGAGGGAAACAAGCCATAAAAACTCTTAACAATAGAGAACTGGGGATTGATGGAAGGAGGTGGGGGCAGGGATGGAACAGATGGGTGACGGGTGTGAAGAAGGGCACTTGTGATGATGAGCATTGGGTGTTGTAAGTGATGAGTCAACAAATTCTACCCCAAAACCAATATTGCACTGTATGTTAATTACTTAAAATTTAAATTTAAAAAAATACATAAAATACTCAAATGTAAATAGATAGTAGTATCAAGACTTAGAATGTGATGCAATCTTAATAATTTGAGTATACTTTCTGTACCTTCTTTCGTTTTCTCCCTGTCTGCACATTGTCTTTGGAAGAGTCAGAAACCACTTTGCAAACTGAAGGAGGAGAAGTAGAAAATGAGAGAAGATATTGACTGTACCCCCTTACCAGGTGTTAATATCCTATCTAAAATCCTCAATTGAGAGAATGGAAAAGATTTAATTCTCAATCATGTTTGGAATAAGCTGTTCTAATCCCAAATTGAGACTGTTCAGTGAGTTAAAGGAGTATAGAACTTATCATTACCTAAAAATGACTACAAAGTCATGAGATCCCCAGGTTTTTCATCCAGCAGCTGGAGAAATATTTGCCTTCTAGTACCTATTCTGAATGGAGAGCGGGAAAAGAAAAATAATACTTTTTATTACATCCCCCCCCCCCCCAGAAAAGAAGTTCTGGGAGTGAGGCCCAGTAATCTACGCTTTCCAAAATGTATTCCCCATGTTTCTCATGAATACTAAAGTTTGAGAACCATTGTCCTCCTAGTATTACTTTTTGGGGGTGGGGAGTCAGGGGTGAGATAAGGGGGGAGTACAAAAGGTAAAATTCTGAGGTTTTACTTCATGGTGTGAAGAGTTATTACCCATAGTTTCCAAGTACTTGAGGTTCTCTATTATTTGGCTCATCTACATCCTACCCTTGTGTTCACTAGGAATGACACAGATTGTGTCTTCCTTTGACAGAGTAAATACCCTAAGAGAAACATGAGTGCACAGGCAAAAGTAACAAGGCAGGGGCACCTGGGTGGCTCAGTGGGTTAAGCCTCTGCCTTCTGCTCGGGTCCTGATCTCCGGGTCCTGGGATCGAGCCCCGAGTCGGGCTCTCTGCTCAGCAGGGAGCCTGCTTCCTCCTCTCTCTCTGCCTACTTATGATCTCTGTCTGTCAAATAAATAAATAAAATCTTTTAAAAAAAGTAACAAGGCATTTGATGATCTTAATTATGCCAAAAAAAACAAGGTATACTGGATAATAAATTTCATCAGAAGCAAAAAATATTACAACAGAGACCAAGAACCTAAAATTAGCCGATTAATTAAATTAGATAAGAGAAAATATTAGCAATAAGATACAAGAACAGGAAAATATAAAAAAGAACTACAGATAGACCCTAGTCATATAAAATATAATGGCTAAAATAAACACAATTGATAAGATAAATAGCAAAATGGAAATAACTGAGGCAGAAATTAGTGATTTCAGACAAATTCCTAAAGGAAAGAAGATAGAAAAATATGAAGAAAGTAAAATCTATGGAGGATTAAGGCAGAAACGGTAATACTGAGATCATCAGAGTGCCAGAAACAGATGGAGATGAAATGGAGAGGACACCTTACAGCAGTAATAAGAAAGATAAATTTTCTGGAAAGAATTCAGATTGAAATTGAAAAGGCCCACAGACTTCTGCTTCCAGCCTTGATGGAGTTAAAAGGAACCACATTTACCCTCTTATCTTAAACAACTAAAAACCAACATACATGAAACAGTCTTCAGACATTGGAGAACAGGTACTGAAGGACAATGATTCCTAAGACAGGGAAACACACACAGTTTGACCAATCATTGTTCCAACTTACTGTCAGAAAGAGTTCCCAGGGGACAACACAGGGAGGAAGGACCCAAAAAGATTTGGCAATCTAAGGTCAGGAGATGGAGCTGACAATACAGGGACATTGAAAAAGTTAGAATTTGCAAGACAAGGTACCAGAGAAGAGAAGACACAGAGGGCAAGCCCTGCAGATATATAAAGGGTGAATTTTCACATGAGTATTAAACAAGGTATAAGAGAGGAAATTATCTGAGCCTGGGAGAGAACCAACAAGAAAAAAAAAATCAGAGGAAGCCATTCTCAATATTTCTGCAAGGTCACAGATATTTGTTTCCCACGACAATATAGACAAACTCTGTAATGCATAGAACATGAAGTTGAGTGCTCAAACTGTACTGCCTTAGCAGAAGGTCTAAATTTTCCCTTAACTACTGTTTGCTTTGGTGTTGCGGTACAATAAAAAGTACATATCTGGTCTTGGCCCTGGATTCTTGGCACAGAGCTTCGAGAACCCTTGGAATTGCTTGAGTGATGGTCTCATGCTAATGAGGTAAGTCATGAGTTGAGTGGGCCCTAGATGGCTACCAGATGGGGACTGGTCACCAGGAAAAAAAAAAAAAAAAAAAAAAACATAAAGAGAGGGTAGAAATTTCAAGTTGTCTAACCTCTCAAAAGGGCAGGGAAACTGGAGATTGAGTTCAGTCACATCACTAACAACTTAATCATTCCTAAAGAATGAAACTGCCATAAAAATCCTTGGACATTAAGGCACAAGGGAACCTTCTTTTGACACACTGATATGCTGGGAGGGTGACTTACCCCAATTCCGTGAGGAGAGGGCATGGAAGCTCTGCATCCCCCCAGCCTCCTCATCTCGTTCTATGTGTCTCTTCCATTTAGCAGTTTGAGTTATAGCCTTTATAATAGCAACTATACCACTTTTCTAGGTGCTAAGAGTTGTTCTAGGGAATTATCAAATGAGAGGTTGAACTTGGGAATCCCCCAATTTAAAGTCAAATGGAGAAGCACAGGTAGCCATATATGGTACACAAAGAAGCAGGAAAATGCAACACATGAAGAAAAAAAAAAAAATCAACAGAAAAAGACAAAGAAATGGCACAGATAAGAGAATGAGTAGAAAAAGTAGTAAAACTGCAACTATAGGTACATTCCATATGTTCAAGAAGATAGACAAAAGTATTAGTGCTTTAAGGAAAAATGTGAAAAATGTGAAAAATAAAAAAAATGTGAAAAAAACTTAGATGAAAAAAGTACAATGTCTGAGATGAAAACTACATTGGATGGAATATACAAGCAAATTTGACACCACAGAAGAAAACATGAGGGAACTTGAAGACAGAGCAATAGAAACTACCCAAGATAAAACAAAAGAAGAAAAAGACCCCAAAAAGGTGATTAGAACATCAGGAAACTGTGAAATAAACCACTAACTGAAATTTAGAAGGAGGGTGGTTTTTTCTTTGTTTTAAATAATCATATAGTTGGGAAAATCTTTTAGTGTATAATAAAAAGTCAGAAGCATAAAACAAAACACTGATAAACTGACCATATAAAACTAAAAGCTTCATTATAAAAATAAAACTAAGTATATAGAACCTATTTTTTAAAACTAAACTGGGAAGTAACATTCACAAAGCATGTGACAAGAGATCATTATCCTTAATATGCAAAGACTTCAAAGAAATTTTTTAGGATTACAAAATGTAATACAACAAGAATAGGCAATTATTGAAAGGAAAAACTTAGAAATGGCTGATACAAAAAGATGTTCCTATTTATAATCAAAGAGATACAAATTAAACCAAACATAAATCATGCTACTAGACTGGCAATGCTGAAAAATACCAAACTCTCTATTGAAAAGGAAAATCAGGCACTTAGGATTTGTTGATGAGAATTTCCACTCATACGCCCTTTCTAGAGATAATTTTAGCAGACACCAACACAGGAAGAAAAGACAGAAGGAAGTGAGGGATGAGTGATGGGAGAAAAGAAAGAAAAATAATAATTTTCTTTTTCTCTTAAATAATGTTATTTATATTAAAAGTAGTTATACCTTGGTGAAGGAATCCCATGTGTTTGTTTATATTGGATTTATATTTTCTAATAGCTTGAGTTTTTAAAATAAGCACGTTTCAGTTTTAAAGCAATAAAGCTATTTTTTAGATGTGACCTGTCCAATAAAATGAGAAAATTGCTTAACAGTAACATAGTAATTGGTTCAGCTTAAGATCACATATACAGAGGTATTTAAAAACACATCTGCTTTGAACAAGCCTTCTGTTATATTTTCTACAATCCTCCCCCTCTTCACTTCAGAGACAACAGAGAAGAAACATACTCAGGAAGCATTTGATAATACTCCCAATTAGGAAACCTTTATTAAATTTTCTATTGAATGGTTTTAGCAACTGAATTTCATATTAGGTTCATTTCTGATATTTAGAAAGAGGCAAACAGAAGACAATATTAGTACGTCATCAACTTGTCTCAAGTGTATACCAGGTCCAAGCAAAACATTAGTTATGGCAGGCTAAGAAAAGAAAGAAGCAAAAAGTTGACATTTTTCATGAGTAGATGGAATGTAAGACCATGAGAGACTCTAGGAGTAGATGTTAAATAAACAAACAAACAAACAAAGAAAACCACTGAACATTCAAAATCAAGAACTATAGTATAGAATAGATTTGGAGAAGTCCAAAAGAACAGTTTAAAAAAACTAAAACATTTATGAATCAGTGTTCATAGCCATTGTTCATTCATTCATCCTTTTGATTCAGATCCAATCAGATACTACTGTGGGTGCAATATTTGGCACTGAAATGAACATTAAAACTAAATATTTATTGGCACCTTAATACTATCAGAGTCTTGTTCCAACTATGACCCAGGTTTGTTTCCATTAGGAAGTGCTGTATGAGGCTTAATTCGGATCTCCCTAAAATAAAAAAAAAATTTGAAAATGCCATCCAGAAGATTTTATTTTCATTTCTAATGTCTGTTCTAGAATGCTGGCTCTCATTTGAGATCCTGGCTATCCCACACTCTTTCAAATACTGAGGTTAATCTAGAATGCTTTCACTTTAAGGTCAATTTAACCAGTGAAGCAGATAGTTAACTCTCCAAGATTATTACACACTTCAAAAACAGATATTCTACATGCTTAACACCTGTACCCTAGTTCTAGACATTTCCACTAAAGAAATCCTTATGTAGGTGTACAAAGACCTATTTACAAATTCTAGTACAAGATTGTTCTGACAGGGAAAAATAAAAGATATGAAAGAACATTACATGTCCAAATAACAAGAAGCCAGATAAAGAAACTGGGGTACAGACATTCCAAGCAGTCATTAAAATCCATTTGAGTTATCCTTCTTTAAAATGTCAATTACTGGGGCGCCTGGGTGGCTCAGTGGTTTAAAGCCTCTGCCTTCGGCTTGGGTCATGATTCCAGGGTCCTGGGATGGAGCCCTGCGTCAGGCTCTCTGCTTGACGGGGAGTCTGCTCCCTCCTCTCTCTCTCCCTGCCTCTCTGCCTACTTGTGATCTCTGTCTGTCAGGTAAATAAATAAAATATTTAAAAAATAATAATAAAAAAATAAAATGTCAATTACCAAAACCAATCTATATAGCAATAGTTGTCATTACTAAGGTAAAGAATTTACACAACTGCCATTATGGCTATGCCTTTCAAATGTCTGATCACCACAAGCTGACACTGTTCTCTGTTGCACACTGGGAAGGCTCAACTGTGTGGCTGATATTTATAACAACCATCAGTGCAACCCTCAACCTACTTCTCATCACGTGAGGTATGTGAGACCTCAAGCCGTCTCTAGCTCAAACAAGTCCTATTGCCGTGTACCTCCTTCATGTTGAGTTTTGATCTAAGATTCCTTCCTTGGCCCACCTTTCCAGGTTGGTCAAATTGTGTAACTAACCATAAAAGGATCTTAGATGGTCCATGCTTTAAAGTGGGTTGGGAAATGTTTGGATATATGTATTAATACAGAAAATTCAAGCTGTAAGTCAAGCTGTCACACGAAGATGCCTGCTTATGAAGGGTACATGTGTGGAGTGGTCTTGATGCTGTTCCAAAGGACTGTCATCACATTATCTAGGTCACACGACAAGTCACGTACTTAGAAATTGTTCCCACCGAGGTTTTGGATATAGAAGATATTTTGATCTGAAATTGATCATAATTAAAAAAAAAGTAGAATTGCACATGCCACATTATTGGTCAAGATCCAAAAAAGATATATTTTTCACCATCATGAAAAGTAACTAAGAAGCCTTCGTTAGGAATTTATAATTACTTTCCAAAGTCAGAGGATGATCCTGTTGATTATGACTGACTTCTTTTTAAAGAATTCATTCCATCATGAACCTCTGCTGAAGACTATTGAGCCAATTATTTGGAAAATAAATTTCCAGGCAATCTAGATTCTGGAAGGAGTTTTGCATCTAACTTAGCTTGGTTCAAGGATTCAATTTTACCCTTGCCACTTCATGTTCAAACGAGTGGTCCAATTATAAGAGTAGCACAAACCAAGGGATATGCTTTAGTGAAGTACTGGGAGAAACCGTCCTAGTTCCTCGGTCACTGCATGTCCAACAACTGTTAAATTACCAATGGGAAGGGGTGCCTGGGTGGCTCAGTGGGTTAAGCATCTGCCTTCAGCTTGGGTCATGACCCCAGGATCCCGGGATCAAGCTCCACATCAGGTTCCCTGCTCAGTGGGGAGTCTGCTTCTGCTACCCCTGCCCCAGCTCACAGTCTCTCTCAAATAAATAAATAAAATCTTTTCAGAAAAATTACTAATGGGAAGCTATTTGAAATCTTGCTTTGATTCCAGGAAAGGAATTATACAGAACTAAAATACCTGGATTTGAATACAACTTACTTCAATATGGCATTTGAGACTCAGTTTCCCCATCTGTGAAACTGAGAGAAAGCCTACCTCAGAGAACTGTCATACTTGTGCTAAATAAACCATAAAAATGACATTAACCTTTATTATTATTTCCACTTTCACATACCTTCGATAGTGAAATCTTCACAGAACTATTACCATTCTTCTAGAACCACATGGTCTGGCCCTGCTGTCCCCAAATGTCATCATTTCAGCTATCTATTGTTGCATTAAAAAGTACCCTACAACTTAGGGGCTTAAACAGCAACTCCTTCCCCCCACCACTGTTCAATCATTAATATTTTAAACTAGGCTCAGCTAGGTGGTTGTTCTTCTCCATGTAGCAGAGCGGAGATTGCTGTCGGCTTTCAGGGGGTGAGTACATCACTCTGCACTTGTGTCTTTCAAAGTCCCTGATACGCTCTACTACAATGCTTATATATGTCTTATATATATGTGTGTGTGTGTGTGTATCTATACATATATATGTCTTATATATGTCTCCCTTTATAGGTCTTACATATGTCTCTTATATAGGTCATATATATATATACACACACATATATATATATATATATATATATATATATATATAGTCTCCCCCAGCAGATGTCTTCCTCTGAAAGAGAGACCGTGGTGCCCACCATTAAAACCCCAGCACTTGGCACAGTGTCTAGCACAGGGCAGTTATGCAATGTTGGCCAGATTAACCAACTCTCTGTGGCATGACTCCATGAGAGCTTGACTACAGTTTTGGGAAGGAGGTGAAGAAGCAGACAGATGAACTCTGTGACTTGCTCATCCTGACTTGCGTCCCACTGGCCTTCTCTCTAGGCTGTGCGTCAGTATCAGTAGCCTACAGAGCCATCTCCTTATTATTCACTTTGTCTTCTGTGTCGTGAAAGCAGAAAGCTCGGGACTTTCAGAAAGAGAGCTGGAGTAGAAAGGGCCCAAGGGACTGTTTTGTCATAGCCCAACTCCAGCCTTTTCCACAAAGGTAACCAATCCAAAGACAAGTGACTCGGGACAAATCCTGGTCTAGGATTCAGGTCTACCAGTGGCCCCTTCATTCTCTTTCCTTCCGTAGAAAGGTAGAACAGTGTCATACTGGACTGTTAAGTGCACCTTTTTACAAGTTTTGAGTCTTCATCCCAGGCCTATTAATGGTATGCAAACAAGTGAATTTGAAAAAGAACATAATTTTCCATTCATCTTTCCGTTCTAGTTCCACATGCCACAAATGGAAACCATTTGGTGGGGGCTCTCGGGGTGAGAAGAGATCTCAGAGGCACAGCTCTGCACCGCCGCTCAGCAGGGCTGTCAGTAATATCTTACTTAACATACTGTCACAGAATTTTCCTTGAGTGTCACCTCGGTCGCTACTGTAACACTCCATAAGAAATAATGCCATCTGTTAAAACACACAAGGCAGGGAAACGCAGCTGCTGTCATCACACAAAGATGGAATTAACCAACACCAAGCAATTACTTTCCTTTTAAATTTCACAATTAGAATTTTAGTCTTGCTTCATTTGTATCACAAAAGTCACCACAACACTGTGCCTGTTGAAGTAACAACAGCGCTCTCTTCATGAAAACACGGAGGAGGAGTTTAGCTGGGGATAATGGTAATTGTTAACTAGGTTGCCTCTTTTATAAATATTTTTAAGATCCCATTGGGCAGTGTTAATTATAGGTAGCTGTACTAAGAATAATGGATTTGCATCTAGCATTCACATTTAGGTTTTCTTAGTACTCAAAGGAAAAAAAAATCACCAAGTGAGGCTTACTGCTGATGGAATGATTGTTAGGCTATATACCCAAGATCTTTTTTCTCTCCTTGGGAGTAGAAGATTATAATGGAGAAGGGACCCAGCTTATGGGAGACAGGTTTCTAATTTGAACAGAGACGAAATGCTGCCTCTCAGCTTTTATCCCATTCATTGGAAGGGAGCAGATTGCTGGCTAAATAACAGAAGGGTGGACCTATTCAGAGCTTCACTGCTGAGCTAACTCTTCAAAAAGCTGTAAGAGATCAACAATTGCCTTGGCTGAACTCCATTATGAGGGTGTCAGCAAGCTGGTGTTTCTCTTTCTGATGCATCTTTTTGCATGGGAATTATATACTGTATTTTCAGGGGGCAGAGCTGTAGGCAAAACCTGCCTTCACTGGTTTTCTGATGGGCAGAATTCTCTTACAGGGTAGAGTAAAATCAGTGAACGCCACAAAGAGTTAACTTCTCGGCTTTTCTTCAGCATCTGACCTGTTGATGAGTCACCCAATGAGACCACATACCCATGACTCCACGAGTGTGGAGTTACTGAAGTACTTGTTACTTCGTCCTCAAGAGGAAGCCTCTCGTGCCCACCCTTCTCATGGCACCTTTATTAATTCTTGAACTTTGAGTACATTTTCCTTTTGCTTTTAACAACCTTTCATACTTGTCTAGCTCATAAACAGAACACTGCATACACATTTGTAGGCAGAATGGCTCTCAAACCTGAAAGAAAAAAAAAAAAAAAAAAAAGCCCTGACTTCATTCTTCCTTAGATCAAGTTCATTCTCAACTCTATGGTCAAGACATGCCTTCACAGCAGAGCTACTTATCAGATAGCATACACTTGGCATTTTACCCCAAAATATCTTAAAAATTTGTTATTTCTCAAATTCATATAGAGCTCGACTTCCCAAAGACTGTAGATTCCTTTAGGGCTGAGATCATGCCCTATCAGATAGAACATAGTAAAAATCAGTAAGAGAGACTCAATGTTTAGGGACTAACAGCTTCAGACTTTAAAACCCAGGTTTTGTCCATTTTGAAATTATTTATGTTAGCTGTTAGATATCTCAGTTGGGGCAGGGCAGGGAGAGGGTGCCTAACAAAATTATTCTCACAAACAAAATGTGGCTAAATTCATTACTCATACACATGGATTTGCCTGGCTCTATTGACCAAAATCTTGACAAATACAATGATGTCTGATGTATTATTATGTGGAGAAAACTCAATTTCATCACAGACTGCAAGACTCTTCAGGTCTTTGAATACAAAGGACCCTATTTAGAGAGAAACTGCCATCTGTAAATATAATTCACAATCAAGGCTCTCAAAGTCACAAAATAGCAATGACTGCATCTCTGATTACTAATTGAATCAGACACTACCAGGACGCCAATGAAGACCAACCAGACCTAGGAAGCCTCTAGTTCATGCTAGTCTGTATTTTACACCACAGGCACATGCCCAGACATCCTTCAGTTCTAAAAGATGCTGTTTCTGTTTGTAGCGTGATTTATAAAAAAGAGGAAAGATGATGTGCTATGCATTATACTAATCTTTTTAGCTGTAGTAATATGTGTCATTTAGGACTAATAGCATGAATTAATAATGATCTAATTTGGGTCTCTCTTGGCCAGTACCACATCCAAAACCAGTTTTTTCGGTCACCACATTGAGCTTCTGTATTATATGACCCCTTCCCTTTTGAGCCAAACTTCAAAGAATGTACAGCAAAGATGAACGTACCTAGTTAAGAAGGTAAAAAGATTATTTTCCCCATGCAATGTGTAAGAAGAAATCTTAGGGGTCTCAGAGAGGGAAATACACACAATCTGTTCAAACCACCCAATTCCTCATTTAATCCCCTACTTGCACATCTCACACTAGCTCTTCAGTTTTTAAAAAAAATAAAAACAAAACAAAAAAAACCTTGCCTTTCCTTATCCTCCTCCTGTTTTCCTCTTTTGGGTCCCCTAGACTCACTATATCCCCACACCCAGACTCCAGCCCTCATAGACATTAAACATGAGCATTTCACATAACATATGAACATTGCTCAAAGCAGCACATGTGGGAAAAACATAGACAAACCTTTTTCCCCTTCACCCAAAGCAATAATTGGGGGGAAAAAAATCTCTACGTGTAAAGGAAGTAAAACCTTTCCAACTTTAGGATTTATATTTTCTCAGCTATCACTGCCTTTTTTTTTTTTCCATTCTAACAATTTCTCTAAAAATCTACAACTTTCTGTAAGCCAAAAAGTAAAAAAGAATAAGTTTAAAGACAGATGGAAGAGAGTCAGACTTTGGTTTTAATTCTGCCTCTGTTCCCAGGTGTAAGAAGAGGTGGGAAATAAGAGACAACCTCGACCAGCCAGAGACCTTAGCTGGGGTCTCCCCTACTCCTACACACAAGCACATGCCAGATGGTTCCATGGCAGTCGGGAGGCTTGAAATGAAGCATTCATTTAGTCCGCCACTGGAAAACACTGTACTGCCCAGGTTAAAGGGGGGGGGGGGATTTAAAAAATAAATGCTCATTTATTCAGATGGATAGAAGGATTTAATCTCTTAAGGCATACAGTTTTACTTCCTTAGAGTTTCTAAAAAATCTCAAACCTAGTGAACAACACTCCCATTCCAGTGCAGTCCTTAAGTAAGACTTGACGATCAACATGTCACCATGTTTTTGTGTTTGTCTCCTGTCGTCCTATTTACAGTCAAGCGGCCAGAGCCCATGTGAAGGTTTTCAAAAATTCCCATCTACCATCACGTGCTCTAGAAGCTTCTCAATGTTTAAGCAATCCCTCTCACTTTAGATCAGTGTAGCTTCTCCTAAATATTTACTGGGCTTCATCCAGCACACACAGAGTCGTGGCCACATTTATATAATTTTTTTTCATCAGATTGTTCAGTCACTGAAAACTCATGATCCACATAGGCCCATTTATTTCTCCAGATTCCTGAAAAGACACAAAACAAGGCAATAACTTAATTTATACATGATTCTGCCCAACTAATTTTCCTATTTGTATAACATAAAGGAAGCCTCGTAACTTAGGTAAACAAACACAATCTCCACCCTAAAAATAGAGTATAAAAGTGGAGTGTGGGTGGTGGACAGGATCCAAGTCTTCTGGTCCCACCAATATGTTATTTATTTAACAGCATGCAAATTAGTTAACAAGAATACATGCCGGGTTCCTGGGGTAAATAATTTCCATTCCTGTCACTCCCTAGAAACCATCCTTAAGTGTCTCCTAAATATTCATGCTATGGAAATAGGCCACAATATGAATTAAGGAGACCATCTCTCACCAAAGATTCTCTCCTAAGAAAGGGTGAAGAGAGAGTAGAGAAAAAGAAAAACACAGTGAGAGGAAAGAAAAAGGAAATTTTTCCTACTTTTTTTTTTAAGTTTTTTACTTGGGCATCTTGGAATTAACCTTGTCTCGTGGTCAGATTGTGAGCGTCACAGTGTCAAGCTCACGGAAAGCACAAAGCTTCTGGAAATGTTAAAAAGCAGACCCCAGAGGAAAAGAGCTACATGTAATTAGCATTACATGTTACCCAGCCAAGTCACTCTTCTAAAAACAAAAAGCCTCATCCCAATTTAAATTATCACCATGTTTGGGCCCCATTGTGCAAATCAGCAAGAGGAATTTCACAAAATATCCTGTTAAAATACGTAATTTGGGTCATGACATGTATTGAAAATACACTGCAAGTCAAGCAATACCTTGGCCAAATAAGACACGCCAAAACGTCAGACTGTTCCTGTCGTGTTGTTCCTGTGTAGTATGACCCAAGTCCCTAATAGTCTAAGCAAATAAAAGTGCTTTTCTCTTCACACTCTGCTACAGACAGAATTGTGCCTCCCTAAATTATGTTGCAGCCCTAATCCTCAATGTGACTATGGCCTTTAAGGAGGTAATTAATCCACTAGGACTGGTGTCCTGGTAAGAGGAAACGATCAGAGACCTCTATGTACACTGAGAAGGGGCCACAGGAGGACAGCATAAGAAGTAGCCATCCACAAGCCAGGAAAAGAGGTATCACCAGAAACTAGAAACCAATCCTGATGGCCCTTTTTTTTTTAACATACAGAAAGCTGTACATAATTAACGTATACAACTTGCTAAGTTGAGAAATAAGTAAACACCCGTGAAACCATCACCATGATCTATGCTGTAAACCCCTCCACTGACTCCAAAAGTTTCCTCCTACCCTCTTATTTGGTATGTGTAAGAACATTTAACATAAAATCTACCTTCTTAGCAACCACTTAAGTAGGCAACACAACATAATGTAAACGCTAAGTATTATGCCACACAGATCTGTAGGGCTCATTTATCTTCCACAACTGAAAGTTTGTACCCTTTAACTAACACCCTCTCATTTCCTCTCCCCCACCACCCCCAGCCCCTGGTAACCATCATTCTGCTACTTTTGTGAACCTGGTTATTTTAAACTCGTCATATAAGTGGTTTCATGTAGCATTTGTCCTTCTGCATCTGGCATATTTCACTTCGTATAATTCCCTTAAGATTCACGCAAATGGTCACAGACAGCAGGAGTTCTTTCCTTCTCGTGGCTGCGTAATACTCCATTGTTTATACACACTACATCTTCCTCCAGTCATCCACGGATGGACACTTAGGTTGTGTCCATATCTTGGCTATTGAGAATAATGTCGCAAGGAATATGGGAATGCAGATCTCTGAGATCTTTATCTCAATTTCTTTTAATATACACCCAGAAGTGAAACTGCTGGACCATATAGTCATTCTATTCTTAATTTGGGGGGGGCACCTCCATACCGTTTTTCACTGCGGCTTTAACAATTAACACTCCTGCCACCATTATGTAAAGATTCCCTCTTTTCCACGTCCTCACCAACATTTATCATCTTTTGACACTTTTTTATAAAAGCCATCCTGACAGGTGTGAGGTGATTATTGTAGGTCTGATTTGCATTTCCCTGATAATTAGTGATGTCAAACAGTTTTTCATATAGGTATGAAATATCTGTTAGTTTTTTGCATGTTTTCTCTGAAAAATGCCTATTCGGTTCTTTTGCCCATTTTCTAATTGGGTTATTTGGCTTTTGTTATTGTTTTTTGTCTTGTTTTGCTATGTTTTGTCTTGTTTTATTATAGAGTTCCTTATATATTTTGGATATTAACCCATTATCAGATATATGGTTTGGAGGTATTTTCTCCCATCCCATAAATTGCCTTTTCATCTTGTTGATTGTTTCCTTTGCTGTGTAGGAGCTTTTTAGTTCGATGGTGTCCCACTTGTCGATTTTTTCTTTTGGTGTCATACTCAAGAAATCATTGCCGAGGCCAATCCTGACAGCATCCTGAACCTGGTCTTCCAGGCTCCAGATCTGTTAGGAAAAAAATTTCTACTATGTAGGCCAGCCAGTCTGTGGTATTTTTCACGGTAGCCCAAGCAAACTAATATATTCTTATTCTATTAGACTTGAAATTTGTAAAATTACTAAAACAAGTTCCTTAAATTGAAGCCACCCACCTTAAAAAGCTTTACAAAAGGAACAGGGAAACTGGCTGCCAAAGCGAAAGGTCTATAGGGGCACAAACCTTATTAATACAAAAAAAATTAAAATTTACCAAGTGCTTAGAATATGCCATACACTGTTCCCAGCATTAATGATATAACAATGAACAGAACAGAGAAGTTACCAGCTATCAAAGAGACTGCATTCTGGTGACAGAGACAGATACTAAATGCATAAGCAAAGAAGTTAATAAAATAATTTTGACTAATGGTGCCATGAGAAAAATAAACCAATACCATGTAAGACCGAGATCAAAGGGAGGGAGAGAAGGACGGGGGAGGGAACAACATTTCCAGAAAGGTGGCATCTGAGCTAAGACAAACAAAGAAGTGATGAAGCCAGCCATAAAGGTGAGAGGAAAGATCATTCTGGGTAGAAGGAAAATCAAGGGCCAAGATTCTGAGGGGGGCACAAATGTGATTTGCCTGAGGACTGGAAAGAGCACGAATGTCTCTAGGAAATGGAAACGTCCCTGAGGAATGGTGTGCAAGAGAGTGTGCAGGGCCACCATTATGTAAGGCCAAAGGAAGGAACTAGGAATTCACAGCCCAGTACAGAAGCAATGGAGGGTGAAAGAAATGGGGAAAATGATATGATCTGATTTATATTCTTTAAGATCACGTGAGCTAGTAGAGGATGAGTGACAAGGAAGGCAACAGGTGATACTGAAAGACCAGTAGGGCGGCAGTTGTAATAGCTGAGGGGAACAACGACTATGACTTAGGTTAGAGCAGATGGGTATGGCCGACTATGACTTAGGTTAGAGCAGATGGGTATGGCCGTTGATTTGATATAACATATCCAGTTTTCTGATGGCTGGAGGGGTAAGGAAGAAAAGGAATCAAGAATGACTTTTTAGGTTCTAGGTTTAAGAGACTACGCAGAGAGTGGTGGATAGTATAGGTCTTACTCAGTCCTGTATCTCCCTAGTCCCTTGTCTGGCTAAGAAAAGGCACTCAGCTGATCCTTGTGAAGGGAAGAGACAGGAGCGGTGGAGAGTGGCAGTTGGTAGGAGAACTTCCCTGACTATATCCTCATCCACAAGAGAATCACAGTCTTTTGCAAATACCCAACTATTCAATAGAACAATGCCTGAGCTTTTCAATATATACTCCATATACATTCAGTATGCATTGCATAAAAGTCAACAGAATAAATATTATGCCTAATAATAACTCGAAAGCATTGCAACATTCCAAAAAGCTTTCTAAATAAAAGATAAAGTTCTCTTCCAATTGATTTGGAAATTTGTATCATTTCCTCCGACATCAAATGGTACCATCCATGCTACATGATTCTTTCCAGAGCCAAGTGTGTTCCCAAAAACTCCATACTCTGACCATGCCTTAAAATAATAGGTTAACTTATTACTAAATTTGGAGACACGTTATTTTGAAGACTCAGTCTTTAAATATGTCACTTCGGAACTCTGGTAATTGACATAAAGTTTTACTTTAAACTAACCTTTTTCTTAAACTTGTAACTTGGATAACTGCATTCATTATTTCCTTATGAAAAAATCATTGGAATGACCATTAGCTCAAAATCTTCCTTTCTAATTGTGCATTAAAATGTACCCATGAAAATTTGCAGGAGTTGCCAAGGCCAAAAGATGTTACTTTTAAGAGAAATTTAAATGACATCAGGATTTAAATGATATATCTCTAGGTCTATATTTTAAATGTCAAGATGAGTAACAGTTTCCTCTGCAAGTGATAAGGAGAATTAAACAACACGTAGGCTGAATCTGGAAAGTCCAAACAGTCAGTCTTGGTCATTAACTCAACAGGCAAAACATCGTCTGGAAGGCACAGGTTAGGAGGAGGCCTACCCTGGAGGGGGCGGAGGAAGCCACCCCAAAGGGAGCAGTTTTAAGGCCCTGGGCAATCAGCACAAGGGTATCACAGCCTGGGCCACATTCGGTGTAACTGTGCTGAATCGTGCTAGCCAAAGACATGAGGACTTATCCCATTCAGAAGTTCATGAACGTGTGCCATGTCTAGTAATAGATATTTAATTTCTTGGTTCCTTGGTGGCTAATTTATTTTTTAATTTTGCCAAGCCCCAAGAAGACACTTAAATGTTAGTACCTAATTCAGCGTGATTATGGAGGAGTAAAATTTGGAAGAGTCACTGCAGAGAGAAATGATCACCACGTCCCGGGTCCACAGGGATGTGGTGCGTGGACCCCCCGTGTCTGCCAATCTGTCTCCCGCCATCCCCACCAGCCAGAGAACAATTCAGCCTGGGGAAATAGAGGAACGTGCACATTTCTTGGGAGACCTCTGGGAAAAACATATTATCTTGTTTTCCTCTGTCACCATTTTCTCCATAAAGTGATCTTTCAAAAATCAAACCATTTAAGCATTCAGATAATCAGGGGAGTTTTGCTATAACCTCAGACATATGGTTGACTTCCAAGTGCTCATCGGAGGCACTGCTCTTTCATTCCCTATTTCTTCAGACTCTAAAACCAGGATAGAATAGGAGATGTTTCCATGGCAAGCTCCATTACGACACAGGACAAAGTCACATGGAGCCCTTGGGCTCTTATTCTCCCGTATCCCCTTTCACTGCAGACAGAACAGACAACTCAGAGAGTGTTCAGGCTCCGTCCTCCTCCGAACAACAGAGAGCAGCGCTCTTTCCAGAAGAGTCCTACTAAGAAAATGCAAGATAAATCTAGCCCAGCAAGAACACTGCACAGACGGTCTATAAATTCAGACCCACAAAACAGCCTTGGAAGACTTCTCAGCTGTGCGCGCGCATATGCGCACACACACACACACACACAGAGTCAACTTCTTGTGTATCTTTCTGTATTTACTATCTTCACTAGCTTCTACTTCTTCCCAACATTGTCAAAGGACTTACGTTACCTATTGGCTACTGATTTCATGACTGGCTCTATGCAAGTTTACTTTCTTTCTGAACCTCTCTGCATGGAATGAACCAGGTGTTTCATGAAATACTGTCTAATATAGTAGGTACGTAGAACTATATATATAAAAAAAAAAAATGAAGAGGGGAGCCTGGGTGGTTCAGTGGATTAAAGCCTCTGCCTTCAGCTCAGGTCATGATCCCAGGGTCCTGCTCAGCAGGGAGCCTGCTTCCTCCTCTCTCTCTGCCTGCCCCTCTGCTTGCTTGTGATCTCTGTCTGTGAAATAAATAAATAAAATCTTGTAAAAATAATAAATAAATAAATATAAATAAGAAGAAATATTAGAAAATCTGTGACTTTGGCAAATGCGTATTTTCGTTACAGCTACTGATGACCAGGAGAGTGGAATGTCTATTGAGATTGGCGGCTGTATTTAGTCCCCCAAAGTACAGAAGTCCAGACAGCAAAAATAAAAAAATCACAACAAAGAATCCTAAGGCATACGACTCTCTTTTGTAGCATAACATGATTAACTTGTCTCACATAATAACACTGGCTGTCATGCTGGGGAGAGGAACGCCATTGTTGCCTGCCTTTAGAAAAATACATGAAAAAAATATAAGGCTTATAAAACAGAGCAATCTGGAAATTTGAGTCTGATTATTATAAGAAATATTTCATATTTTTTAATTCAGCCACAAAAGCAATATGGGTGGCAATTAGAGTTTCAGCTTGCAAGAATGCAAAAAGGGAAGAGAAATAATAGAAGGAGCCGTAAGAAAAGCAATTTTAATCAAGCGAGAAGGAGGGAGAGAGAATTGAGAAGGGGCATCTTCTCCTCGGCCTTGGCTTCTATCACTTTCCAGAGCCCGAGGAAGTCAATTATGCACCCAGCATCACCGAACACAATTCCATTCTCTGGCTGACCTTCCCTCAACACACTTCCCTGCAGGACGTCTTGACAAGTTGCCCTGAACCTCAGCAGAGAAAACTTTCACTACCTGTAGATCCAGAGAAGCTCATTAAAAACACACCGAGTGTGGCATGGGCTGTAAATTACTTTAAAAGTCTCGGATTTTTCTCTTTTCTCTTAAATCGCACAGATCAGTTATTAAGCTTTGCCACAGAAAAGGGGATCATAATATCTGTTACCATACCACGGCTTTAGCAAGCGGCCAGCCATTCTCCACCGCAAAGAAAGCAAGTTTTATGGCCACACTAAACCAAGTGTTATCTTGGAAGGAAAGAAGAGAGGAAGGGGGTGGTAGGAGGAGGGAAACAAAAAGCGGGAAAAGAGAAAATTAAAAACTATTCACTGGGTAAATAAAGAAAATTTTAACAACAATTGAGAAACCAACATTTACTACACTAATTAGTATCTCCTAGAGGGATACAAATGTGCTTATATCAATTAAAGACTATCTGATATGACAAGAAAATACCCACATCCCTAACATCAAAAGCATTTCTTTCCTCTTTCCCTCCTCCCTTACTGTAGTCAGCACATGATGAGCACACGAAAGACGGCAGAATAATTCATTATTTTCTCTCCCACTGTTTTGTATCTTCAACATTTTTTTTTGAATCAAGACAAAGTCATAAATTAGCTTGTAGCAAAACAGAATTAATTGAATGTCTTAAGTAGGATCATCAAACCAAGGTTTGAGTCAATTTATCTAAGATTTCACTAATGTAGTTTCAGCTCATTAGGGCAAGAACTGATGCTAGGATGGGACATTACTAGATTAAAAAATTTAAAAAAAGGGAAAATATAAGATCAAGAAAACCTGACTCTGCTTTTGCAAGAGAACTTCTTGAAGGTTATCTGATGTATGAGACAGAGCATAAACAACTCCCCTTCAAACAATAATCTATGATTGAAAAATAAATATGATTTCATAGAAACTGAAGATATTTACACACACTGACACTGAGAAGGCTCTGCCCTTCACTCTCTTGCCAGAAAACATTTTAGAAACACAGCATGGAACAGCAATGTGTGTGTGTGTGTGTGTGTGTGTAACAGAAACAAGCGCACACACACATATAACAAAATATATTTATGAAAAAGCAAAATATATTCTACACATGTGTGTTACACATAAATATAGAGAGACATTATTCTCATTGTTTCCTTGGAAAATAAGTTTTTTGGGCTTCTAAATGAAAAAAGAATAATTGTACACAGCAAGAAGGAAACAGCAAAGTTGTGGGGGAGAAAGCTTTTCCCAGCATTTCCAGTAACAGGATCAATAATAATCTGTGATTCTTCCAGTAAAAAGGCTTCCCCACAGGGGAACTTTCAACAGTCACGGAGCGTCCTGATGCCCAGTTCTGTTCTAGTCCTACATTTCATTAAGGTGAGTTTCTTTCTTTATGGACAAGATAACGAGATCTTGGAACTCTTAGTACAACTTTTTGTAATTGTGACAACAATTTAAGAAAAACAGGGCACCTGGGTGGCTCAGTGGGTTAAGCAGCTGCCTTCGGCTCAGGTCATGATCTCAGGGTCCTGGAATCGAGTCCCGCATCAGGCTCTCTGCTCAGCAGGGAGCCTGCTTCTTCCTCTCTCTGCCTGCCTCTCTGCCTACTTGTGATCTCTCTGTCAAATAAATAAATAAAATCTTAAAAAAAAAAGAAAAAGAAAAACAAAATGTTGGACTAATATTAGGTGGGCCCCAAAACACAAGGCTTATGGGTAGATATTTCACTTAGTTAATCCAAACATTAAAGAATCCATATAAATGAAGCAAAATGTCATCAAGACTGCATAGCTAGGATAAAATAACCAGAAATAGTTAAAAGTCTGGTTTGGAAGACAAAGTCATTTACTAGACTTGACCACCATCAAGCTATGCGACTTCTCAGCTTCAACACCCTCATCTGTAAAACCTAGGTCCATGACATAGATTTGCTGTGAGGATTAAAACAGAGGATGTATTCGAAGCCCTTAGCGTGATACTTAGCACCTAATCAGCACTTGACACATGTCAGCTACGTTATTTTTGTTATTCACTAGACAAATTCTCATCTCTCGTTTCATTTAGCTTATCAGTATACCCTAAGAGCGACTAGTGTAGATGCTGTCTTCAAAGGTACCAGGAGCATTTAACAACAACAACAACAAATCTAGCCTTTACTGTGGTTTAAAAAATTTAATGGTTTTATAAATCAGGTTTAAAAACTGAACAAGGCAGATTTTCATTTCTCAGGCAGTGCTGAAAAACCAGTAGTTAAAGCACCTTCATCCACCAGAAAGATCTGTGACGTGTCACTTCACGACACACACGCTGTGCACAGCCACGGATATTTACAAGGTAAAGCATGTTGAATTCTGCAATGCCAAAAAGTAAAGTATTTGTGTATATATGTGCGCATATGCATAAATTCCTTTCACTTGAACAGCGCAATGTAACCCCTCGGTACAGAAAGTTATACACAACTACACTTTGTGTCTCACTGTTGCTGTACCCTCTTACAACCGTGTTTTTGTATTTCCAGTTGAGTGGAGATTATCATCAGTGCGAGTTTCTAAAGTTTATTCTCCTATAATGGAGAAAGTGTTGCCGTTTGCCAGAATTAGAGATGACCTTGCCCAAGTGGGGGAAACAAAAGATTGTTTACTTGGGGAGAATTTATCTTTATGGCCATCAAAATATGTCTCTGGTGCCTCCGACGCTCCTCTCTGGTACTATGAGAAAGAAACTTCGGTTAGCTGCTCCCACTCACATCTGAGCAGAGCTGCAGTAACAGTAAATGATCCTTGGAAATCACAATCGCATTAGGCTGCTGTTCAAATAGCTTTTAGGGTTGTGATAATGGGAGGCATTCCTAATAACTGGTGACACTGCAAGACCCTGCCCAGAAGGCCTCCAAATGGCAGTGCACAATTTAAATTTTAATCTGGAAACAGTGGAAATGATGAGATTCCAGCTGGGGACCTTCTGGTCGGAGGGCCGGCATTCAGCCTCCCCATTAGATGCCCCAAAGCTTCGTTGAGTTGATGAGTGAATGCCCTACTCTTTTCACTCGTTCTCACTCCGTGCCCGTCTCCCACCTGATTCCCTGGATGGCAGGAGGTGGCGTGGCTTTGCTTCCACAGAGGCGATCTTAGAGCTGATGAAGCATTCCCACGTCGCTGGGATCCAACCGAACACATCTGTGCTTGACATCAATGGAATGGTGCTTCCATTGTTCTGACAAGTGGGAACTTTCTGAACTTTTTTCCTTCCATGTGTGGGGTGGGCTTTGGGACATACTTATCCACTCTAAGCTTGAAATGAAAGCTGGCAGATGTATGCCACGGGCAGGAGGAAAGCGCTTCATTTTTTCCTACAATAAGCAATAACCCTTAGTATAATAACTCAACACAAGTTAAATAGCAAAAGGGAGCATTAGTGGGACCCTGTCGGCAGAGAAGGGAACAGCTGGCCCCGTTAGTAATCATCGCATGTCATTACTTGGGAAGTCCACTCCCAGTGCCACTACCAACTGGTTTTTCCTGAGTGTTCAGGCAGTAACACACGACAGATGAGAAAGTGTCATAACAGGACACTAGAGGCAGAGCTCTAGACTTTGATGGTTGGCAGTGCCAGATTGGATTCCCAATAAGCAGAGACAAGAAAAAAAAAATCTTAGTAGCAGAAATAAAGTAGAGAAGAAAATGGTGAAGATTCCCATAATTCCTCTCTCGTAGCTCTTCCTAAATCATTTTTTAAATGGGAACCTTTTTTTTTATTCCCCATGTATGTCAGTGGTTCCCACGAATGGTGATGTGCCTCTCAGACTAGGAGTGTGAATCTAACAAAAGGATGAACACTGGTACAATGCGTGCCCGGAAGACTCCGTGCAAACTCAACTGCTTCCACTGGGTTCCATTAGGGAACCTACTCCAGTGCCCCAATACCCTCGGCAGAATTAGAAAGTTGTTTTGATTTAAAAAAAATAACAACAACAAAAAAACACATATACACACAGGAGCAAATTTCTGCAAGGTGGAAATGGGAATAAAAACCAGTGTTTTGGAATTTTTTCTTTGCAGATAGTCATCAAATGAGGTACAATATTTGCTAACAGAGGGTAATTTGAATTATCCACGGATAGTTCAAAAACACAAAGAGTTCATTACCCAGATATCTCTATTTAAAATAGATTTGCTTTTGTTCATCAGTGCAGTGCACATGGCTGGGAAATGGCAAAGTGCCAGAATGAAACTGCTCCTAATTTTCAGAGGAGGCCACCAGCTAATTACACAGACTGCAGGTGTGAAGAGAGAAGCTCAAAGTAATCAATAGCAGTAATTAATCTGCTAGACTGGAGCTAAAGAGCTCACAGCTGGACATCAGAAATGGACACATGCAACAAGATCAGCAATAATTACCTCTTTAAATATTGAATTTCCATAGCAACAATTAGGCTTATAAATAAAGGCTGGAAACCAAGGCTTTGAGGCATGACACTGCATGGCAAACACCACATTCCCCAAATCAACCTTTTTAATAAACACCAACAATATGCTTGGGCTGGGTCGACCAGTTTTCCAGGCCTGGAAGAAGCTAAAGGTAGCCCCTCCAGCCCCAGCTTTCCTGGCGGCCTATTGGCTCTCTGACTCACCAAGATGGCCCTAGAAGCTTGCTTTGGGCTAGAGAGCACTGCCTTTCCACATCACCCAGCACAGCAGAGCAACCACAAGACACATGTCTCACCTGTGAAATATGTTTCTTTAGAAAAAAAATTTCAAGGAGGGTGGGGTTATGGACATTGGGGAGGGTATGTGCTTTGATGAGTGCTATGAAGTGTGTAAACCTGGCGATTCACAGACCTGTACCCCTGGGGATAAAAATATATGGGGCGCCTGGGTGGCTCAGTGGGTTGAGCCGCTGCGTTCGGCTCGGGTCGTGGTCTCGGGGTGCTGGGATGGAGTCCCGCGTCGGGCTCTCTGATCGGCGGGGAGCCTGCTTCCCTCTGTCTCTCTCTGCCCTCCTCTCCATCTGCTTGTGATTTCTCTCTGTCAAATAAATAAATAAATAAAATCTTTAAAATATATATATATATGTTTATAAAAAATAAAATATTTTTAAAAAAATTTCACAAAACCTGCAAGCAAAATTCCTAACCCATGTGTTGGAAACATCAGTCTCTTAAAAAGGATTTGGGCTGTAGTTTGAGGGTTTTGTTTTCAAGACCAATATGATCAGTAAAGCACCCAGATACTGAAGCTTCTAGGACATTCTTTTGCTTTGTGGAAAGAATAAAGAAAATTTTTTGTTCATGAGTTTTGTATTATTTTTGAGCTGATGGGGAAGAGGAGGTTGTTACTGAAGGCGAACTGTGCTACATGCTTTATGTTCTTCATTCATTTGAGCCTAATATTGTTTTGTTTGACAAAGCAGAAGGGGCATGGGGAGCCTAAGGACTTGCCAGGAGTCCACAGCCAAGAGGTGGAAAATGGGAGGTTCATAATTTGAACTCAGCCCTGGGAGTTATTTCAGCAAAGTGCTCAAACATCTTTGGGTAGCAAATTTGTTCTCTAAAACACTGAAAATTATTATAGTTTGAAGTGCAATTTAAATTATGCTGTTTATATTCTATCATTGTCACAAAATGAAGAAAATTAATGATAACTTGATTACTCAATAGATATTTTTCTTTCACATTTATCCATTTTGATTTCAGTTCACAATTTCCATGGCCCTTATTCAAACCAGGAAGTATTCTGTAGAAAAATATGGACAAAAATTGCCAATAGTTTTCTAATCCAGAATCCAATACAGTAGTTTTGGAATGTGGAGTTAGCCAGGGACACTTCCTCTTAAGCATTATCAAAATAGAGTAGTTTTTATTGAGATTCTATTCTCTACCAATTACTAAGAAAAGCACATTTCATGCATTATCATTTAATCCTCATGATAGTATTATATAATATTATATAATATAATAATTTATTAATTATATATAATTAATATTATAATTATATAATATATATTATATAATAACAGTATGATATAATTATCATCCATTCACACTTGAGGAAAAGGAGGCTCAGAGAGGGTACGTAATACTCTCAGAGACACATTGGTCTGTACGAGCTCCCTTGAGTGAGGACTCGGAATCAATCCACACTCTATTTCCAGGATATACCCACTATGTGTCGTCACTTTCCTAAGCCATTAACTCCCAGGACACCAGTGGTGGTATCCTTCTGCACATTCTAAGTATGCTGAAGTCAGTGGTAGCATGTTGCTAAGCACATATGGTTAAGAACTTAGATCCTGATGTGAAACTGGGTTTGAATGCCAGTGCTGACATTCGGTAGCTCTGTAATCATGGCTCTACAACCTCCCTGTTAAGTGGGCATAATAAGAGAATCCTCATAGTGTTAAGCAGTTAGCACAAATGGGGCATGGGAGAAGCTGCTTACAACTGAAACTTTCCCATCGTTGCTTTTTTTTTTAAGATTTTATTTATTTTTTTTACAGAGATCACAAGTAGGCAGAGAGGCAGACAGCGAGAGAGGGAAGCAGGCTCCCCACAGAGCACAGAACCGGATGCGGGTCTCGATCCCAGGACCCTGGGATCATGACCTGAGCCGAAGGCAGAAGCTTTAACCCACTGAGCCACCCAGGCAACCCCATCGTTATTTTTCTAACCTCTGCTATCTTCTCCACCCAGCCCTTATTCCAGGCCCTCCCTTTTCTACCCGCCACTGCTAATCCAAGTCAATCTCTTCCTCCTACAATCATGCCTTGTTCATGTCCTTGTCCCCGACATCTCTACCACACTATCCACACAAACAAGGGAAGTGCTGATTCTTACTATCGTGTACATGCGTGAATGAATGAGGCACTTCAGCCCCTCTACCTAAGCACGTGCATCTGTGTAAACGGAGACCCTCTGATGGCCTCAATACCGCTGCAGACATGCCCGTTGGCAAGATGAGTTCTAACACAATAACCAGATAAGGGAAGACTGTGAGCTGTGTAATAGCATCCATCCCAGAATCTCCCAGTAAAACTGAAGTAAAACTTAAAAAACTGGTAAGCCTTAGGCACATAAAGTAATTTTGTGTAATACATGGGAAGATACATCAATTTCGACTGCTCTCAAGCTACATGGCTTTGCAATTGCATATTCAGTGCACACATGTATGCGAACACACATGGTCCCTCTGCCATCCATTTCTTACTTTAGTCACTAATTGTTCTTTTTACATTTTCCAAAGGGAATCCAAGGTGTGTAAACAGCAATGACAATAGGAAAAGGAACTACATTCTCTCAGAGCAAAGAAATAAAAGTCAAGAACTGACCAATTGAGTCAGTATTAATTTATGCCCTACACAAAATAGGCATTATTTCTGAAGCTAATTAAAACATGCTGTTTTGTGACTTCTCTGTGATGTTTGGTCAGAAAATTAAGGAGGCAAAGGACTGTGCCAAATAAGAGAACACGTTCTGAAAACTTTCACTCTTATTTCAGTCTTTAACGTACAAAATTTTGTGTGACTCAAGAAACTTATATAGATAAAACAGCCATGATTGTTGTCATGTTAAATATTCCAGATAGATAGATAGATAGATAGATCACGAGCGATTTCTTTATAAAGACTCATTCATTTGGACAAATCCACTATTCAAATTTGTAACTGAACAGATACTTTGGTAAAGGTTGACCTTTAAACTATCACTAGGAAAGGACAGGTATTCTCCTTCCAAATGTTGTTGATTTACTTATCACCGAACTTTTCACGTCATCATGAACGGCAGAGCACGCCCACTCCAATGCCCAACAAGAAATAGTTGGGGAAGAACACTTCTGGGCTCTGTGTCCTCATTTCTTCTCCCATATGCTATGAGAAGCAATTTAACGGACACAAGGAAGAGAGAGACATAGACCAGAAAAGAAATAAAAAACACATAAAGGCAAGCAATCATTTGGAGTATTTCCTCATGGGAAACCCCATCTAGATGTTGGTGGCAAATGGCTTTCAGAGGACTATAGTAGTTCATAATTATACAACACGTAATTTGAGTAGGACACTGGGAGACCCTGGTTTTCCATAGAGGTTGGCAAAGTTTGTGTGTTGTTGAACGCCAGAGATTCCCGTTCCTGAAAATGATCTCAAATCAAAGCAAAGTGAAGGTGGGCTTAGCTGCCAGGCTAACATGGGGAGGGAATGAACTATGCCTGTGGATTCCACCCCCTGGCGGTACACTAGACCAGGGGCTGCTCAACGATGACCGTGAGTCAAGTTCATGCCTCCTGCCATCTGTGCTTTATTTTTTTGTTTTTGCTTTTCTATTCCTTAACTGTGTCAAAATTTATTTTTTATTACTCTAAAACACACATAAGAAGTCAGCTCTTAACCTTACTCAGTATCCAGTTCCAGGACATTATGCACATTCACAGGGCTGTGCAACCGCCGCCACCACCATCCATCTCCAGAAACTTTTCATCTTCCCAAACTGAAGCTCTGCACCTGTTAAACAGTAACCCCCCATTGCCCCTCCCTGCAGCCCCTGGTATTGGTTCTACTGTCTGTCTCTTGAGTTTGACTATTCTAGATAGCACCTAAAACTGGACTCCGACAATGTCTGTCCTTTTGTATCTGGCTCGTTCTACTTCCATCTTGTCCTCAAAGTTCATTCAAATTGTATCATGTGTCAGAATTACATTTCTTTTTGAAGATGAATAATGTTCCATTTATATATATCACATTTTGCTTTTCTATTTGTTGATGCATGCTTGTGTTGCTTCCACAAATTGGCTGTTGTGAATAATACTATTATGAACATGGGTGTATGCATAAGTATCTGTTCCAGTCCCTGTGTGGGATTCTTTGGGGAGGGAACTTATCTAGGAGGGAACTTCTAGATCATATGGTACTACTAGGTTTCATTTTTTGAGGAACATGATTCCTGTTTTTGTAATTAAGTTTTGTTGGAATACAGCCATGCTTACTTGTCTACATGTTGTCTATAGTTGGTTTCAGTACAGTGGCAAAGTTGAGTGACTTTTATGGAAACCACATGGCCTACAAAATCTAAAATACTACCTTGTCCTTCAGAGAAAACTTTGCCAGCCCTTGTATTCTATCCCCTTAAGGCACTTAAAATAAAAATACAGATGCCTGGGCACTCAGACACACTGCATCAGAATCTCCAGGGGAGGGAACTACAAAGCTATGTGTTATATATCCCTTCAAAATGATTCTGACACAGCCAGTATTGCAGTCAGCATTTGGGGACCCCTGTACTAAGAGACCTCCAGAAACTGGCACAAATGTATCCAACTGCCCTCAACGTCAACAACAACAGTTTTCAATTAATCTCAGTATTTAATGAACTCTTAATGCACACCCAATGACTGAACAGCGACTGGACAGTGAGGATTTGGCAGAAGCTAAGCTTGATTGCAAAACTTGTGTCTGAAAGATGAACAGTCTGGGAATAGAAGGGAGCCCCATTTTGGACAGATGTATTTTGCCACTACACAGGAGGATGTATCTGAGCAGCCTCCCTCTTATAGATCCATGTAATCAAGGAGCAGAATTTCTCCATCCCTGTGGTCTGTCATATCGCCTTAACTCAGCATCTCTGCACCCCTGACCTATTGATGGCTCCTCTGCTCTTCAGTCTGCATTGTTTTGTCTTGCTGTGCATTCTCTGAGTCTGCTCATCGATTTCCTTCTCCTTCTATCTTTCTGGGTATCTTGTGTCTCTCACCCCGTCTTTCTTAACATTGGTGTGTGTTCATTTTTGAGACCACAGTGAAGAAGTCCTTTGTGCTCTTCTCTTTTCTTTCAGATGTTAACTCTTGGTGTGAATCCATGGAGAAAACACCATTATAGCCTTGTGAGCTAAGTCACAATTAACCCCAATATCATAGTACTAGCACACACAGAATCCCACTGAAATCCCAAATATAATTTAATGATAATATCTTTGGAGTATAAAAGTAAATATGTTAGCCTAATTAAATTCACTCTTATTTCAGGCAACGTACCTTATGGGTTAATAGCACAACCTAAGAATCTGGATTTTCCTTTGATATCATTAATAAAGGGACTGGAGCTATAATCAATTAGGGCTAAAAACTTGGCAACATCATATAACCAAAGCCAATCACATGTATAAGAAAACTGTGCTTTACTACACATTTAGACAAGTTAAAAATATTTAACATGGCCCCTAAGTGGACACAGAGGAGATGGAAGTTAACAGAGTGTAGTCCAGTGGTCCTCAGCCTTGTTGAGTTTGCGAAACAATTGGAATACTGGGAATTCTGATGACACTAAAGGAACAGATCCGTCCACTATACACTTGGCCACCCTTCATACTTACGTAGGTGTTTGAGTAAAACTGTGATCTTCCCTGATCGTGATCTCTTTTATTGTCCCGCAGAGATATTCTTACATGCTCCCAGAAAACAAACCTGGATTTATTTATATCAGACAATGTCCGACTCCAGTAGGTTTTGCAGGCCGACAGGCACGAGGAGAGCGTCCGGGCCAGCCGGTAGCTCCTCCCCTTGGGGCTGAGCGGGATGGCGAGTGTCGGGAGTCCAGGCGCATTAACGAACCACACCAGACTCGGGGGATCTGTCGAAGCAGGATCTCATTTTATTGAGCGGGGTTGCAGCTTATATTGGGTAGGGGATGGGAAATGAGGTCAGCAGGGAGAGAGCCTATGGGGTTTGGTTACGTAGTCAGTAACTCGGTAGGGTGTGTTGGGCGAGAGGAGGAAATATCAGAGATATGCGGAACCGAAACCGCCACGTTGGCACCAATACTGCCACGGTGGCGCCTTTTCTAGCCGGAAGAGAAGGCAGCCAGCGCCATCTTTGTTGTGCCCAACAAGACAACAGACAAAATATCTCATATGGTCAGGGCCCAGGTCATTGTTTCTGAATATTAGCTCTTAGTGGGGTGTGAAAATTAAAATACATGCAGAGAAGACATCTGATGAAAGAGTAAATACACCTCTGGGAAGAAAAAAAAAAATTGTTGCTTTGATCTTTGGTTTTGTTGGTTGGTTCATGTGTTTTTGCTTATTTCCTGATTTCTGCCTGAATTGCATTTCAGTTCAAGTTATCAAATATGTGACTACAGGAAAAATGTTAGCATAAAATAGAAATTAAAGTCCTTGTACTCAACACTGGCTTCACCTTAGAAATCATGGGAGGGTGATTAAAATATACTGAAAACTCCAACCCAGCTTTGGAGATTCTAATGTGATTCCATAGTGAGACATGGACACTGGGAGTTTTTCCAGCCCCTAGAAAATCCCAATGTACAGGCTGAGAATCACTGGTTACACCTATTTCTCAAAGGCTACCTATGGCGGGGGGGGGGGTGGTAAAAAGAGATTTCCTATCGCCATCTCAAGAAAAATATCCTGTATTTTTAGATTAATGATATTTGAATAATGCACCAGTACTGCTTCTTGACCAGATATACCATGACTACAGACAAATGGTGAGATTGTTGAACAGTATTTGAAAAAAGGAAACTCCATGAGTGTGAGCTCACACTCCCTTTTCTGACAAATTCTTTACATTCTCTTGTAGAAAAAGCCAGCCAAGTTTTCTGTGGTTTTATTAAGTGGCTTTGTGCTATGAAGTAGAAATCATCTCAGCCTCTGAGGAGCTAATTCTCCTTGTTGTTGCATGACTGGCTCATTAAACTTGAGCGCTTGGGCCCCAGCTTCCTACCCCTAGGGCTTAGCCTGGGAGAATAAGAGATTCATAGAAAAGAAAAGCAAGTTCCTGCCTGTTGAAGCTCTTTGAGTCTGTACAAGGGCAACGCCTTATTCCTGAGGCCTCCAGAGCCCAGAATTTTGCCAAATCATCTCTATTTTTTGCCAATCTGTCAGTTACCAAACTAAAAGCATCAATAATGATATCTGGGTACAAACATTAAATCAAGCTCCAAATGGCTGAATGTACAATATCTTGCTGAAGGGAAGCTGTCCTATGCAATCAGTGTAATACTCACCAGTGAACATTTAGTAACATCTTTTCCTCCCAACCCCAAACGTTAGTGTGGCAGACTACACACATGTTGATGGAATTCATTTTCTTGCGATAGGAACTAATGCCCTGGCCTCATACAGGTTGTCTACTGGAAGCTGCCCTCCTAGAACTTCCTAGTAGCTTCCACCAGCTTCTCGTCACATGGACCTCCCAAAATGGCTGATTCCTTCTTCAAATCCAGCTTGAGAGAAACAGTGTCTAGAGCAAAACTGCGAGGAAGACCAGGAGTGACATCTGTTACTTTTGCCATATTCTGTTGGTTATAAGCAAGTCATAGGCTTGCATCCACCTTCAAGGAGAGTCAATTACACAAGGATATGAACACAAGCAGACAAGGATCACTAGGAAGTCACTCTAGAGTCTGTCTGCCATCTTCCTTTTGCTACAGCATGACCCGTGGTAGTAAAAAGTAGAGACTAAGCTAACCCATTCCAACTATCCAAGACCATGATTATGAGCAGAGTTTCTTGGGCCATGAGACTGGGAAGATTTCTCAGACTTTTGTGGGAACTTAAGAGGTCTAACTAGAGAACAGAGTTAGAGTTCTGTTTGTCCTTTTCTTAGAAATACAAAGACATAAGTTGGGAAATATCTGGATATGTTTAAATAAACTACTCTTGCCCAGTTCCAATCTAAGCAGGATATTTGGGGTTTTCTTTTCCTTTTTTTTTTTTTAAAGAATTCAGTAAAATCATTTGCACAGTATTGAAGATAGCTAATTAACTCAAAAGACCACCTGGTAGGATAAAGCCTTGACATAAGGTAGAGCTCTGACTCCAGCTATGTTGCCTTAAACAAGCCAGATATTCTGTGAACACACATTGAATTCAAATGAATCAAGGCACTTTCTTAGCATCCCATAGGGGATGACTTGTCCACAGTTACACTGTTAGTAGCTTAGAGTTTTATCTCCAGGTGTCGAATGCCAGGAACACTGCCTTTATGTCATAGTCAGCTGTTACCCTCTTCAGTTCCTTACAGAGCTGTGCGTGCATCTCATTTCATTTTAAAAGTAAACTTTCAGTACCATCTGAGAGATGGAGAAAATGAACTGCATGAAGGCAAAGTAATTTTGCAAGCACTACAAACCACATATGATAAAGCCTAAATGTGGATTCAGATTTGTCAGGTTTAAGCGCTGATGTAAAGAAGTGCTCTCTCCATTACTCCCAATGAACTTCCCATTTCTGGTTAAGGCCTCCACGGTGACTCATCAGGTAAAAATATTTACAACAGGCTACATGAAAACTGCCTGTCTAAACATTCATAAAAGCTTTGCCATATTATCACTGTCATTTTTGAACTCCCTACTTCCCAGAGTGAAAGGGGACATTTGGCACATGGATCAGGTATCACAAACATATAGTCAATTATCAGACACTGGCAACCACTTCACAGAGAACCTGATCTAAGGCACTGCCTCAACACAGACAGTTGGGAAATTTCACTGGCCAATGCATAGACAGAAAGAGGACATGAGAAGAAAGAACATATTTTTCAACTATTTCATCAGCCAATTCTTCCAGGCACATTATCATTCCTGTTATGGACTGAAAGTGTGTGCCCCCGAAAGCATATGTTAAAAGCCTAACCTCCAGTGGGATGGTATTAAGTATCAGCGTCTTTGGGAAGTAATTAGGTTTAGATGAGTTCATGAGGGTAGAGCCCTCATGATGGGATTAGCACCCTCATAAGAAGAGACCAGAGAGCTCTCTTTCTCAGTATGTGTGTGTGCTCTTGTGAAGACACAGCAAGAAGGTAATCATCTGCAACTCAGGAAGAGAACCCTTACCAGAATATGCTTACATGGAGCCCCCTGATCTTGGACTTCCCAGCCTCCAGAATTGTGAGGAATGTTTGTTATTGAAGCCTCTCAATCTATAGTATTATGTGACAGCAGCTGAGCTAACAAAGACCATTCCTTTTCCCACATAACATTCCTAAAAAGTAGGTGTTTTTCCCTCCTTTACACGTGAGGAGAATGAAGGCTAGAGAATGAAAGAAACTTTTCTAAGTAATGAGCTATAGAGATGAATTCCAACCCAAGTCTAGGTGACTTGGGTTGACTCGGGTGACACCAAGGCCTATGCACATTCTACCATGCCAGATTGTCTGCTCTCTATTAACAGTGTGACTACTGGCAAATCCCTTGCCTGCCGTGAAACTCTAGTTAGATGATCCCTTAGCTCTCTTTCCTTGAATTGCAGGCTTTCATGATTCTGACTCACAGCTGCTAGTTAAAAGGGTTATAAAGGGTCATGTCACCAAGATGGCAGAGTAGGAAACCCCAGCCTCGATCCCACCACAAAAGTCAATATTCGACAGCTATCCACAAACAAAAACATCTCTGGGAGAGCTGTGCAGTCCACTTAAATTTCAGCAACGTGTTGAAACAAACAAACAAAAACCTTGAGAATAACAGCACAAAAAGGGAAGGAAGGCAGTTTCATTTTCCCTGCATCACTCTATTCCCCAAGTTGGCCTTGCTCAGTTTCAAAGAGGAACTCCCCAGCTAGAAACCATTCCTCTCGCAAGGAAAGGAAGAGGGGGATGAGCCACGAGTTCTCACATCCTTCGGGGACAACTCAAGAAGATCTGCTTCCATTTCACCCAACCCAGAGATTCTCAAGGCTGATCTAGGAACCAGGAAGATAAGCAGGGGCTACCAATAGCAGCCACATAGTGGGGGCAATCTCAACTCCCAGAGACTTGTTCTGCAGAAAACCTAGCAGCTTTAACCATGAAAAAAGAACCAGCACAGCAAGACAGACCTACTGCTGAGTTCACTAGATTTCACCCTACAGGTATATGCATTCACTGAAGCTAGTTCCCTGAGTCTCTCCCTATTCCCTTCCCCGCCGCCCCATGTGCCCCACTTCAATAGCAGCCAGCCTGGGCCTCTGCAGTTGCTCAAGTGCAAGACACCAGCCTAGATGTGTCTGACCCCTACTGCCATGTGCACATTCCAGGTTAGCCCCTCCAGCTGTACATTTGCCATCTTTGAGCCTGACATCTATCACCTGTCTCCACTGCCACAAACAAGCCCAGGGGGAGATTGTGCAGCCATAGGAGAGCACACTTACATCCAGGGCCCCCGAGGCCACTTGTGGACCTGGTTCATGCTTTGTCTTCTGCAACTGGCCTGCACCACTGCATTCATCTGCAGCCAGCAACCCTGTCTGTGCACCTCTATGCCTCTGGCCCAACCCCCATCACTGGCCTCCACTTCTGTGCCCCTGAGATAAGATGCAGCAGCCACAGCATAACAACCAGGGCCTACAGTGTACCTACAACTGGCCCTGGTCCTTCCTGCCTGCCTTAGCCCCCACCACTACATATGTGTTTGCAGTTGGCCCCCACTGCTACACAGAAGCCTGCTGCTAGCTATCACAGCCAAGCACATGTACACCACCAGCTCCAGCCACTACTACTACTTGTTCTGGTTTTTAGCTACTGGACCTGGAGGCAATGTTGAGCATCCAAAGGGCCCTTGCAGACTCTATGGAACCCCATGCAGCATTCACCAAGGACCATGCAGTTGTCAGTGCTGTGGACCCCAACAACCTGAGTCAATGAGCCACTACACCTGGACATATTGCTACCACAAACCTTTATATTTGGTGCCCTGCCTCATTAGACCCCAGGTCACAGCACACTCTCGTGTGCTCCTTCCCTTACTGAAGTTAATCAGTGAAGTCCAAAAGAGGTGACTGCTTCTTCAAATGCACAGACTCCGATGCAAAACTACAGAGATCATAAGGAATCATGGAAACAGAATTCCACCAAAGGAATACAAGAAACCTCCAGTAACCGGCCCCGACAAAAAGGAGATATGGAATTTCCTGACAAAGAATTCAAAATAATTATTCTAAAGATGCCCAGAGAACAATAAGACACAGAAACAATTTAACAATATTGGGGGAAAAGCACAAGATAAAAATGAGAAGTTTGGCAAATAGTTAGGAAGCATAAAAAAGAACCAAACATAAATATTGGCATTGAAGAAAACAAGGACTAAACTGGAGAATGCAGTAGAGAGCTTCAACAACAGAACAGATTAAGCAAAAGAAAAAAATATCAGTGAGCTTTAAGACATGTCTTTGGAAATTGTCCAGTCAGAGGAATGAAAAGAAAAAAATAAAGAAAGTCAATGTGACTTGTGAGATACCATTATACATCACTGAAGTCCCAGAAAGAAAAGAGGGGAAAAGAGGTAGAAGGTAGAAGGTTTATTTAAAGGAACACTGGCTAGAACTTCCCAAACCTGGGGAGATATTTGGACATCCAAGTTCATGAAACTAATAGATCACCCCAAAATTTCCATCTAAAACAATCTTCTCCAAGACATGTTATAATTAAACTGTCTAATATCAAAGACAGAATCCTGGGTGGCTCAGTCAGTTAAGCATCTGCCTTTGGCTAAGGTCATGATCCCAGAGTCCTGGGATCAAGTTCCACATCGGACTCCATGCTCAGTGGGGAGCCTGCTTCTCCCTCTGCCTGCCACTCTCCCTGTTTGTGCTCGCTTGCTCTCTCTCGCTCTCTCTCTGACAAATAAATAAATAAAACTTTTAAAATAAAATAAAAAACAGAGAATTTTAAAAGCATCAAGAGAAAAAGAATTTCTCATAAAAGAAAACTTTATAAATTAAAAACAGAGCTTCCCTATGACTCTGCAATTGTGCTACTGAGTATTTACCCCAAAGATACAAATATAGTGAAAAGAAGGGCCATCTGTACCCCAATGTTCATAGCAGCAATGGTCACAGTGGCCAAATTGTGGGAAGAATGAAGAGGCCCTTCAACGGGCAAATGGATAAAAAGGATATGGTCCATACATACAATGGAGTATCATGCCTCCATCAGAAAGGATGAATATCCAACTTTTGTATCAACATGGACAGGACTGGAAGAGATTATGCTGAGTGAAACAAGTCAAGCAGAGAGTCAATTATCATATGGTTTCACTTATTTGTGGAGCATAAGGAATAATACAGAAGATGTGGAGAAATGGAGAGGAGAAGGGAGTTGGGGGAAATCGGAGGGAGAGATGAACCATGAGAGACTGTGGACTCTGAGGAACTAACTGAGGTTTTGGAGGGGAGAGGGGTGGGAGGTTGGGTGAGCCTGGTGGCGGGTATTAAGGAGGGCACAGATTGCATGGAGCACTGGATGTGGTGCATAATGAATTCTGGAACACTGAAAAGAAATTTAAAAAATAATAATTTTTTTTTAAAAAGGTGAAATGTAATGTACCAAAATTTATGAGATGTAGCAAAAGCAGTGCTTAGAAGGACATTATATTAACTAATGCCTACATTAAGATAAAAGAAAGATCACAAGTAAACAGCCTTACTCCACACCTTAAGGAAGCATAAAAATAAGAATTATGCTCAAACGGGAGCCCCAGATGGCTCAGTCGGTTCGGCGGCTGCCTTCAGCTCAGGTCATGATCCCCGGGTCCCAATACTGAGCCCCGCATTGGGCTCCCTGCTCAGTGGGGAGCCTGCTTCTCCCTCTGCCTGCTGCTCTCCCTGCTTGTGATTTCCCACCCTCCCTCACAAATAAATAATATCTTTAAAAAACAAAAAAATGAACTAAACTGAAACTGAAAAAAAAAAAAAGGAGATAACAAAGACCAGAGTAGAAATAAATGAAATAGAGAACAAAGAAACAATAGAAAAGGTCAACAAAACTAAGATTGGTTTTTTAAAAAGATCAATAAAATTAACAAAACTTTAACTCAATATCAAGAAAAAGAGAGAAGACTCGAAATTATAAATGAAAAAGACGACATTGCTAACAATACTACAGAAACACAAAGGATCATAAAAGACTATGATCATATGCCAACAAATTGGACAACTCCAAAGAAATAAATTCCTAGAAACATAACCTAACAAGTCTAAATCATGAAGAAATAGGAAACCTGAACAGACCAATAATAAGTAAGGAAATTAAATCAGTAATCAAAAAGCTCCAAAAGACAAAGCCCAAGACCAGAAGTCTTCACAGGTAAATTCTACCAAATATTTAAAGAAGAACTAATGCCAATTCTTCTTAAACTCTTGCAAAAAAAAATTTTTTTTTTGAAGAGAACACTCCCAAACTGGTTTTACAAGGCCAGCATTACCCTGATACCAAAGCCAGATAAGGATGTTACAAGGAAACAAAACTACATTCATCTCTGGTGAAAATACATGCAGAATTCTCAACAAAGTACTAGCAAACCAAATTCAACAGCATATGTCATGATTATACATCATGATCCCATGGGATTTATCAATGGGATACAAGGATGTTTTAAAATATGTGAATCAGTAAGTGTAATAATACCACATCAATAGAACAGAGACCAAAATCATATGCTCACTTCAAAAGATGCAGAAAGGCATTTCATAGAAGTTCAATATCCTTTCATCATAAATACTCTCAACTGGGCAAAGAAGGTAAAGGCTGTATATACCCAACCCACTGCTAACATCATAGTCAATGGAGAGAAGTGAAAGCTTTCCCTCTAACATCAGGAATAAAACAAGGATGGTTTCTTAGAGTCCACAGTCTCTCATGGTTTGTCTCCCCCTCTGATTTCTCCCAATTCACTACTTCTCTCCTTCACCCAATGTCCTCCATGTTATTCCTTATGCTCTACAAGTAAGAGGAGGGGATGGGGAGTTGGGTGAGCCAGTGGCGGGTATTAAGGAGGGCACGTATTGCATGGAGCCCTGGGTGTGGTGCATAAACAATGAATTTGGTAACACTGAAAAGGAATAAAACAAAGATGACCTCTTTTACCACTCCTATTCAGTACAGTACTAGAAGTCCTAGCCAAAGAAATCAGGCAAGAGTAAAAGGCATTCAAATCAGAAAGGAAGAATTAAAATGATCCGTGTTTGCTGATGACATCATATATAGAGAAAATCTTAAAGATTCCACCAAATAACTATTAGCCCTAATAAATAAATCCAGTAAAGTTTCAGGATATAAGATAAACATACAAAAATCAGTGGATTCTATACATTAAAAGTGCGCTATCTGAAAAAAAAAGAAAGAATTCCATTTATAATAGTATCAAAAACAATAAAATATTTAACAATAAATTTAACCAATGACGTTTAAGATCTAAACACCAAAAACTATAAGATATTGGAAAAAGAAACTTAAGATAACAAAACACATGGAAAGACATCAGGATTTATGGATCATAAGAGTTAATATTGTTTAAATGTCCACACTGCCCAAAGTTATCTATAAATTCAATGCAATCTCTATCAAAATTCCAATGACACATTTCACCAAAATAGAGAAAACAATGCTAAAATTCATATGGAACCACAAAAGTCCTCAAATAGCCAAGCAATCTTAGAACAAAACTGCAGGCATTATACATCCTGATTTCAACTATACTCCAAAACAATAGTAAAACAATATGATACTGTCCTAAAAACAGACTCATAGACCAATGGAACAGAATTGAGTGTCCAGAAATAAACCCCTGCATATATGGTCAACTAATATGTTGGCCATATATGTTTGACAAGCTAGCCAAGAATACTCAATAGGAAAAGGACAGTCTCTTTAATAAACGGTGCTGAGAAAACTGGATGGCCACATGCAAATCATTTAAATCTAACCTTATCTTATACCACTTACAAAAAATTAACTTGAAATGGATTAAGGACTTGAAAGTAATACCTGAAGCCATAAAACTGCTAGAAGAAAACATAAGATAAATACTCTTTGACATTTTCAACAATAATTTTTTTGTATAGGACATCAAAAACACAAGCAATGCCAACAAAAATAACTAGCACTACATCACACACAAAATCTTTTCACAAAAGAAACAACAAAATGAAAAACCCATCTAGGAAATGGCAGAAAATATTTAGAAGCCATGTATCTGATAAGGGATTAATATCCAAAATATAAGAAATTCTTACAACTCAATAGCAGAAAATAAACAATCTGATTTCAAAACGCGCAGAGAACCTGAATAGACATTGTTTTGAAGATGACATACAAAAGGCCAAGAAGTACATGAAAAGGTGTATGATATCACTGATCCTTGGAGAAGTACAAATTAAAACCACAAGGAAAGACACTTTCTACCTGTTAGAACAGCTATTATCAAAGAGACAACTGATCACAAATGCTGGCAAGGATGTAGAGAAAGGGGAAACTTTGTGCACTGTTGGTGGAAATGTTAATTGATTTAGACACCAGGGAAAACAGTATGGAGGCTCCTCAAAAAAGTAAAAATAGAACTACCATGTGATCCAGCAATCAAAGAAGATAAGACCAAAACCTAAAAGAGATTTCCGCACTTCCGTATTCATTGCAGCATTATTTACAATAGTTAAAACATAGAACAACTTAAGTGTCCTTCAGTGGATGAATGGATGGAGACAATGGACAGTGTGGTTATATATACAATAGATATTATTCAATCATTAAAAAAAACTTACAATAACATGAACAGACTCTGAGGGCATTATGTGACCTGGAACTACAAGAAAGCAATATACTACGTGATCTCAGTTACATGTGGAATCTAAAAACATTAAACTCAGGGGCATCTGGGTGGCTCAGTCAGTTAAGCATCAGCTCAGAACTTGATCTCTGTGTCATGAGTTCAAGCCCCACATTGGGCTCCCCACTGGATGTAGAGCCTGACTGACTGCCTGCCTGTCCACCTACCAACTAACCTCACAGACACAGAGTTGAATGGTGATTGCCAGAGTTTAGGAATGGGAGTGTTGCAGAATATTGGTCAAGGATACAAACTTTCGGTTATAGGATGAGTAAGTTCTGGGGATCTAATGTACAGTATTTTTAGTTATATTAATATTTAATATATATTTATATTTTAATATATTTATATATTATATTTATATTTATTTAATATATATAATTATAGATAGTTATAGTTAATAAAATTGTATTGTATACTTGCAAATTGTTATGAGAGTAGAGTTTTAACATTCTCACCATAACAACAACAAAATTGTAATTATGTGAGGTAAAGAATGTATTAACTGAACTTAATATGGTAAATATTTCACACTATATTCATGTATCAAATCATCCCAGTGTATATCCTAAACTTAGTGTTATATGTCAATTTTATTTCAATAAAGCTAGAAAAAAATACAACAGAAGTATCATAGTAGTTGAAGAATAAGGAAACTTTTTCCTTTCTTTTTTTTTTTCTCAAAGATTTTACTTATTTGAGAGAGAGAAAGCATGAGAGGAGAGAGAACAGGAGAAGCTGAGTCCCCGCTAAGCAGGGAACCTGATACAGGACTCGATCCCAGGACTCCAGGATCATACCTGAGTTGAAGGCAGTCACTTAACCAACTGAGCCACCAGGCGCCCCTCTTTTTTAAACTACAAAATAATTTTTGAGAATAGAAATATCTATACTTCTCCCTCTAGGAATTCAAAGAAGCCCATACAATAGATATTAAATGTGATGTATCCCACAACTACAATATTAGAAAATCTGGCACTGTACCCATTTGGACTTGCCTATTTCTCAATCACTTTCTCTTTCCACGTGCAGCATATGCAAGATACTACAGAGGCATACCAGGCGGGTTATAGAGAAAGAACATCTAAGTAGACTGTATATATGGGCCTTGACCTTGAGGCATTTACAATTTAATTCCCAAATTGGGCATATTCTGAGTGAAAATACGTAAATACATAAATACCCCCAAAGAAAGCATATCCATTCACAATTTTTTGGAAATAGCAAGCATATAATCTAGGAAGGAATCAAAGAAAGGTGGATTTTAATTAGAATCTTGAAAAGTTGAAAGAACATGGTTGAACAGAAAGAGCATCTAACTGTGGAAAGAGCTCTCCCAAGGTCCCAGTAGGTTTTTAGGAAAATGATACAGGTCTGATGGCTCATCAAAAGATATCTTAATAAATGGATCACTTACAGTGTTATGGACTGGAACAAGGGAAACAGGAAGTAGTCATTTCCATACCTACTGAATGGGCAAAAGGAAGACGTGGTGCCCCAGGACACCAGGGAGGGTTGGAGCCTTGACAGGAGTCTTTGGCATGGAGAATGTATTCGCTGCCAGAACCACACCCCCAAATGAGAGGGTGGGAATGCTCTCTCTTTCTACCTTTTGTTCTCTTCCCAATGCCTCCCATGGGGCCAACGCCAATGGGAAGCTGGTCCGGTTGGAACAGCCTCCTGGGGAATGGTGGGATGGGGGAGGACTTCTGAAGGGTGCCAATGGAGAAAAACAGCACAGGGGATGAATTTATTCCCTCTTCTCTAGATGCTAAAGAAGGTTAGGAGGACAAAAGGAAAAGTCAATATTGAAAGGAAACACCTTCCCCCAGGCAGGCAATTACAGGAGAGTCTAAGCAAGAGCTGAATCGTGTAGGTAAGTAACAGCAAAGCAGTGTTACTCCAGACTCCTACTAGTAGCATTTCACACTCACGTTCAAGTCAAGGCAGATTTCTTTTTAAAGCTGTTGCTTACCTCTTTCACGTTCTTAATGGATCAATATCAAGAGAACTGGACCATTATTATTCACATTCTTTGCCCTGGGTGTGAAAAGATGATGAAGTCCTGACTTTAGCCAGACTCTTCGAAGCCCTCGTCTCAGCTGGGTCTCAACCAGTTTTAGCAAAGAATCCTAAGTATTTCTAGTGAGAACCTGCCCACCGGTAATATCTGAGCAAGTTCTCAGAATTGTCCATCACTGTCCCCCTCACTCTGCTGGCTACAGATCTCCAGCTGTCATTTCTGCATTCAGAGTTGAGCTCAGTCCTACACTGAAGTCTCTCTCCTCCTACTGCATTAGCATAAATAAAATCTGCCTTGCCATTTTTAATAAGTACCTGGTGCAAAATTTTTCTTTGACACAGATGCTAAGACAGTTCAGACAGGAGGCATAAGAAAGCACTGTTTCTCCCTCCCAGAGCCTCAGAAGATGTGGTCTATCTCTGCTGCTGTTTTGCAGTCAAAGCATAAGCTCTCAGCCTGAGGCTCAGCTTGGAAAACCCCTACTGTTAGTTGAATCCCTGAAAGATTAACTAAGGGGCAGGCAGCACAATCACAGAGGGAATTTACCATGAAGATAAAGGAGTCAGCCATAGTGGTAGGATGTGTCCAGAAGCCATGACAACCCAAAATACGTCCAACGGCACGCCCATGGCTTTTGCCCTAATCTCCAACCCAATTCTCCTGCTTTCTTATCCATTCAGTTAACTGCTTCTATATTCTACTGAATAAATTTTACCTTACTGGTCAGTTAAAATACCCAAACACCAGTTTCTGTTGTTTGCAACCCACAAGCCTAATAGGCTGCACCATTACATAGTTTCAATTTTATTTTTGTGAAAACTCAATTTTTCAAATATTATAAAACAAAGATCAGTTAGTTTCCTCGGGCTGCCATAATAAATTGCCATGAACTGGGTCACCTAAAACAACAGAAATTTATTCTCTCACAGTTCTGGGGGCTAAAAATTCAAAACCAAGGTGCTGGCCAGATGGATTCCTCCTGGACATTCTGTGGTAGAATATGTGCTGCTGCCCCAGCTTCTAATGATTGGTGGTGGCTATCTTTGGTGTTCCTTGCCTTATAGATACATCATTCCAATCTCTGCCTCCATCTTTTCACGGTATCCTTCTTGTGTGTCCAATATCCTTTTCTTTTAGGGACATCAGCCATTGGACTAGGGTCCATCATAAGCCAATATGACCTCATCTCAACTTACAGACATCCACAATGACCCTATTTTCAAATAAGGTCACATTCACAGGTACTTGGGATTTAGACATAAATGTATCTTTTGGGAGGAAATAAGTCAACCCACAATGAAGAGAAAAACACTGGCCATATAGTCCAGGGGTGATAGAAAAGGGTAAGAGGACAAGAGAGAAAGAAGGTGGTGTAGCGGTCTTGGGAGAGAGTGGTCGCAGAGCACACTTTCCAAGACAAGAATCTTGAATATTAGGTAAAATAAGGTTTCCTACTCTCCTGAAAAAAGCATTAGGAGCTAGAGCTAATAGAAGAATGGGAGAAAGGTAGAGGAAGATTATAACTACCTTAATATAATTTTAAGGTAACAAAAGTAGACTGACAATTTAAAGGATAGAGAGTGCAGTACTTCGTAAGAATTAGATATGAATGTTCTGAAGCAAATATAACAACCTATAATGCTATGCCAAACATTCACATAGAAAATCAAAACTGTATAGCTTAGTAAAAATGTGAATGTAGTTTTAATGAGTCACTGAATAAATATATTCTCGTGAATTACTCTCATTTTTGAGCATACTATTTGCTAGCAAATCAGTCTCAAGATAATTGTACACAAACAGAAAGGGCCAAGGAAAAACCCCAGGCATTAATTCTCTAAAATTGTGGAAACCATAAATGAGCAAAACTTTGTTCTCGGGATTACTTATCGTACTTGAAATGACTGCTGTTTTCAGTCCTTGGTCTCCCTTCATTTCTTTTTGATGTCTCCGAAAATCAATGACAGCTATAACACTTCTGCTGAGCCAGCGCTTCCCCCCTGACTCAGTGATCTCATAATGTCTGGGAGAATGTTTGGAACTTTGTGCACTCCTTGATATGCAAAAGAGAACCTTATTTCCAAGTCCTTATGCCAAGACAATGCTTACACAAATCATGTGGCAGAGCACAGAGACATGGAATAAAATACTCTAAAGGGTTAAAGTTTTAAAAAAAAAAAAAAAAAAAAGTGCCAGAAATAAGTGCCACTTACCATGGGAATCTCGGGAACAAAGATTTAACCATGCATTTCCTTAAATCCTCAATGCTGTACTTCCTAGTGTAAGTAAAGCAGTATTAGCAGAATAAAATGAAAGGCAAATGGAGGAAAAGACATTGGCTTCCTCTGTGATGAAAACAAAAGGTCTGCGAAATAGATTTGGGGATGTGCAACTCTTCTAGTCCATTAAATTATCTTTCTTCCTCTTTCCTTCCCGCTCCTTTGACCAAAATACTCTTTCAGTCTTCACAACTGGTTCTAATGAGAGATGGAGCTGATGGGGTTCGAAGGAGCTTGAGGAATGGATGGATGGGCACTCACAGGAAAGACGCCAAAGGTGGGGGTGGGAGGTTGGAAATCTGCTCCTAAGCCAACTGGCTCATGATCTCTACCACAATTAAATGTACTCCTACCTCTCTGCCACCGATAGATGTAGGAGTTGCTGTATTCCAGAATCATGACCTCCCAACATTACCACTGAGAGTAAGCACTTTTTATTCCACAGAAACATGATAAGAAGGCAAGGTATTGATATGAAAATGAAGTCCTTTCACAGAAGGGAGATATCCATAGTCTTCCTTTAAGAGAGGAGAGGAGAAATTGCACTACAGGGTATTAACCCCAAAGATACAGATATAGTGAAAAGAAGGGCCACCTGTACCCCAATGGTCATAGTAGCAGTGGCCACAGTTGTCAAACTGTGGAAAGAACCAAGATGCCCTTCAACAGACGAATGGATAAAGAAGAAAAGGTCTATATATACAATGGAGTATTATGCCTACAACAGAAAGATTGGGGGCATAATACTCCAACTTTTGTATCAACATGGATGGGACTGGAAGAGATTATGCTGAATGAAATAAGTCGAGCAGAATTATCATATGGTTTCACTTACTTGTGGAGCATAAGGAATAGCACAGAAGACCTTAGGAGATGGAGAAGAGAAGTGAATTGGGGGAAATTGGAGGAGGGAGGCAAACCATGAGAAACTGTGGACTCTGAGAAACAAACTGAGGGTTTTGGGGGAGGTGGGTATGGGGTAAGCCTGATAGTGGATATTATGGAGGGCACGTATTATATGGAGCACTGGGCGTGGTGCATAAACAATAAATTTTGTAACACTGAAAAAATAATTAAATTTAAAATAAATAAATAAATAAAGAAGAACAACTTGAAAAAAAAGAAAAAAAAAAAAGAGAGGAGAAGAGACGTTCCCATTAAGAATGACCTCCCTGCTCTAGAGAATCCCAGCAAATGATGGAGAATCAACAAGGAGGTGAGAGAGATAAGGTTCATGCTCAGAGGAGCAGGGGCTGCTGGGAAAATCTACTTGGGAAGGCTCAAAGATCTATACTTGATCTTTTCAAAAGTTTACTTTTTCTAAATTGATCTCAACATTCTTGGTTCACCTTGAAAGGGTAGCATCCCGAACCCACCACCACCTGAGTCTAAGCACTTCAAGTCTCTTTTTCTGTCTCCATCATTGCACCAAAGTAGCCACCAACTTTCCAAACACAAATTCAATGGTCTTAATCCTTCCCAGTTCAGCCACCCTGCTGTGTTCAACTCTCCGCTCTGGTCCTTCATAAAGCTCCCTCCTCCTTACACTTCACTAGATCATACCATCTGCCAATTATTCCTCTCTATCCTCCATTTCTTCTCCTTTCCCAGATCAAAGAAATCCATCCTAACGTCATTCATTTCACTTCTCTCTCATTTACTGTTCTCCCTGAGCAATGTCACCTACTGGCATGGCTTCAGCTCTGATTATATGTTTGACCTTCTTATATGTGTCTCCAAGCTCGAGTCCTCACAGTAGCTCTAACCTGAATTTCCAACTGACTGCTATAACCTCTTTTGGTAAATATTCCAGAAGCATCTCAAAACACATGGGTGTAAAAGTGAATTTATCTTTCCACCACAAACTATCAATTTTGGATTTCTGTTAGAGGTACCAACATCTATCTGTTCCTTTTCCTTTCCTTACCCCAACATCCAACCAGTTGGGCCCACAAATTCCCCTAGGACAGTCTCATTCTTATCATTCCACTGACATCTTTCTAGGTTGAGTACTGGATGCCACCTGCCTGGCTGGTTGCCACCAACTCCTAGTGACCTACCAGCCTCCAAAGGGTCCCTATTGTCACCTATCCATCTGTCACTGACAGCACCCAACCACTCACTAATTTTCAATGCCCCTTTTTTGCCCCCAAGTGAAATAAAAATGCCTCAGTCCCACTTCAATCCCCATAATGTTATCCCCACCTACCTTTCTAGAATTATCTCTCATGACTGTCCCACAGGACCCTACACTGCAGCTCACTGCCCAGTTCCTGACCGCGTCATCACTTTCCTCAGGAAGACTGTCCTCATCCCATTTGAAGTACTTCTCTTTGAACCTCCATTGTAGATTAAAGCACCTCCTGGCTTGTGGCCGAGTTTGCTAGCTATTTGCACATGCTTTTCTCCCCCCCTTTCAATCTATTAGATTCAAGCAGTCTGAAGAACAGAGACCCTGTTACATTTATCATTATATCTCAAGAATTCAGACTAATGAAAATTTTTCTAATCGAATTCAATCTACTTTTCTCCCACAGAAATAAAAGTTTAAGTAAATAAAAGACAGAGCTTTTTGTGGATGCTTTCAAATGACATTTAGATTCAAAATCAGTCTCCTTTCTCTATAGAGAAATATAATCATTCCTCCATCTTGCAAGACAAACTAGGATACCCCGGTCATGAGATTGAAGCTAGTTACCACTTCCAAGTAACTTAGAAAGAGCAGAAATAAGGTAGAAAGCAATGGGTAGTTTTTTCTAAGACATATTTTCCATTGCTGCACTATTAGAAAATCACAATGACAGATTATTTTCCTTCTTGATAATAAAATAAAAAGCTTATTTCTTTGTCCACTTGAAACAATATACAATACGCAATCCACAGTAAGATACTCAAACCTGTAAAAAAACAGCACATTATATCCATTATAGCACACTGGGGTTTTTTTGGTTTTGTTTTCCATCCTGCCAGGAGCTCAGGCTCACATGAATATAAAAAACTCTTATTCCTTTACCTGGATATTTGAATATTTCCAAGCAAATCATCTATCATATCAGTGAATTATTCCCCACCAGCACCACCCCTAAAAAATCAACTGTAGGGGCACCTGGGTGGCTCAGTGGGTTAAGCCGCTGCCTTCGGCTCGGGTCATGATCTCAGGGTCCTGGGATCGAGTCCCACGTCGGGCTCTCCGCTCAGTGGGGAGCCTGCTTCCTCCTCTCTCTCTCTCTCTGCCTGCCTCTCTGCCTACTTGTGATCTCTCGGTCAAATAAATAAATAAAATCTTTAAAAAAAAAAATCAACTGTAAAGAAGAAAGTGCTTCAGAACTTCCATCGAGACACTCCAACATACAGTCTTTGCATGAACAAAGTTTTGCTATCACAAGGATCGCCTCTCTTGACCAGAGGGGCCAGCAACCTTGGGGAGAGGGGAGAACCTCTTCTTCTGGACCTAATTGCCCGGCTGCAATCTCATTTTTCCATCACATTGTATTTAACTTTTCTTTACTTATATCACATAAATTAACTCAGCAGCCATGCAGAATAATTTTGCTTCATTTGGATCTAAATTAATGAGCGTGATCACAAAGCCATGTGTACAATTTCAATGAAGACACACTGTAATTATTCTCTTGTAGGGCTAGCATTTCAGCCTTGCGCTAATGTATTTTGAATATGTAGTATCTGATACTTTTGGAGTCTTCTGCCATAACGCTCTACTAAAAAAAAAAAAAAAAAAAAAAAGGCCCCCCAAAAAAAAAAAAAAAAAAAAAAATAAAAAAAAAAGGAAGGGGAAAAAAAGGGGGGGGAGGGGATCAGAAAGAAAAAAGAAAATGACAAAGGGAGAAGTATGCTCCCGGGCACACATTTCCTCACACAAATTTTATTTCCAAATCGCTTCATTAAGTAATGCATTAAGTTGTGCAACAATAGATCATCTTTTTTTTTTTTTTTTTTTTTTTTCCTCAGCATTTGAGGGAGGGGTTTTCCGGAGAGGGAACTCTGGGCATTTGAGCAGACGTGAGAAATAGAGAGGAAAAATCACAGAAGGGCACAGGCACTTATGTCTGCAGTCAGTCATGAGCTACGCAGCTAAGTACCAGCTTGAGACCATGAATTATTTCTGCCCAGGCCATACAGTTCCTGGAGGCCTGCTCAGGGAACATTAGACCCTGAGGGCAGGCAATTATATGTCTTTAGGATTAATCCCAAACAAGACAATGATTCAGAAAGAGACACATTGTCTTTTGAAGAGCTTTTAGTCATAAAAAAGTCATTTTTTTTCTTTCCTGCCCTTAAGGCCTTCCAACGCCCCTCCCCCCCTTCTCTATGAAAGGTATAAAACAGACCTTCCACCTGCTAGCACTCCTACACCAATAACTTTAATTTTTGGCACTTATTTACAGTCTGAATAGACCCATTCACACCTGCTTTCCCCTTAATTAGCTGCTATCAAAGGGCTACAGACTAGAGGCTGCCAGCTTCCTGAACTGAGAGGAAGATCATTTACTAGCTGATAGAACAGAACTGGGGTGGAGAAAGGGCGAATCTTTCTGTTAGAGGAACTAGAGTGGAAACCATTAGCAAAGGGGGGGGGGGCAACATACATGAATAAGGGAGCAGATGATACATGCTCTTACAGGTATGGCACAGACAATGGCATATATAAGTACTCATCCTACAGATACAGGAGCTACTAGAAGCCAGGAAGATAAACAACAGCCCTAACTGGCAGAAACTGCCACTTCTACTTAAGAACATCTGAAATCTTCCAAAGAATCCTACATTCTTTTCCGGGTTATTAGCTGAGACACCACCCTGTATCACCCAGGCAGAGGAAAGGAAATGACCCCCAATAAAGTAGAAAGAGGACTGGGTTTGGGTCTGGAGCCCCTGGGACCTTGGACTTCACTCTGCTGCTGACCCACTGATGGAATTAACAATGGTACCTCAGTGTCCTCGTCTGTACCAAGTCGGAATGGATACGGTGGTTTCCAAGCGCCTCTTTAGCTGGAGTGTTTCTGAATCAAATCCTATTGTCATTTCGGCCCCTTTCTGCAATAAGAATCAGCCCTGAAATCTTACCCAGGACAGGGAGGGAGAACCATAACAGAAAGAACAGTATACTGTAAAAACTAGTCACTTTTCACGCCATGGGAATGTTTGAAGCTTCTAACCACGACAGGTGAATTCTAAGGCGTAGAGGAAACCTAAATGATTTCCTCAACTTTCTCATGTTACAGATAAAAAACAAAACAATAAAAACAGTTGACTGTTAACTGATTAAGACAGTTAACTGATTTGTCCCAGGTTCATGGAACGCTGTTGAGACCAGAAATCAAGTTCAACTGCCTCCCCCAGACAAGTAACTGGTGATTTTGGAGTGAAACAATCTGACCATTCCACATTTTTCCTTAAGTTTGCCCCAAAACAAAAGTGCGCTCATTAGAAAAGAAGGGCGTGCTGTGTGCTAAGGCTTAGGTGCAAGTTTCTCTCTCCTTCATACAGTTTACAGGCTCTTTGTAGATGCGACGAGTGTTCCATATAAATTTGGTATAAATAAAAATGTATCTTCCCAAAGGCCCTTTCAAGATCAGTGCTCGACCGGCATATCTTATGGTCCAGACGTTTTCTGAGCATGAGACCACTGCACTTCTCAGCTTAAATCACACTGATAATTTCCACTGCCCTTAAGATAATTACCAAACGGCACCCTGACCTCAAAGCCCCGCCTCCACCCCCCGAGCGGACCACAGCTCACTTCTCCAGCTTTAACTCTTCCTGACACTCAGCCGAGCAGACTACATCTTTCAGCCGGTTGGAGTACATGGAGCTGTCCATGGGAACAGCCTATTTCCTACTTCCTGATTCCCCAACTCATTTTCACAGGTGTTAGGCTACTTTTCATCCTGTTATTCTGTATTTGCGTTGCTTCTCCCAAAAAGCATTACATGGGACCCCCCAATGACCGGGTTGGAGCTAACACACTCCTGGTGCTCACCTGCCTCTTCCACCTCTTGGTGAGCTTGGTCCAAGCTGTGGAAAGAACCAAGATGCCCTTCAACGGATGAATGGATAAGGAAGATGTGGTCCATATACACTATGGAGTATTATGCCTCCATCAGAAAGCATGAATACCCAACTTTTGTAGCAACGGATGGGACTGGAAGAGATTCTGCTGAGTGAAATAAGTCAAACAGAGAGAGTCAGTTATCATATGGTTTCACTTACTTGTGGAGCATAACAAATAGCATGGAGGACATGGGGAGTTAGAGAGGAGAAGGGAGTTGGGGTAAACCGGAAGGGGAAGTGAACCATGAGAGTCTATGGACTCTGAAAAACTATTTGAGGGTTTGAAGTTGCGGGGTTGGGGGAGGTTGGGGTACCAGGTGGTGGGTATTATAGAGGGCACGGATTGCATGGAGCACTGGGTGTGGTGCAAAAATAATGAATACTGTTATGCTGAAAATAAATAAATAATTTTTTTTTAAAAAAAAGAAGGAATTTTCTTGTCCCCCATTTATGCCCCATAATGCTAAGCACAGTGATTGCTCAGAAACATTTGTCAAATAAATCAGTATCAAGAGAGGTAAAAACTATGGCTTCCTGACTGTGAATCCCTTTGCTTATGGGTATTTTTAAAAATGGGTCATGGATCTTTATAATTTACATGACAAAATGTTCACCTCTTTACCTTTATTCTCATAGGCATATTGACTTTCCGACGCCTTTGACCTTCCTCGGTTTCCGGAGATTTACCAACTCGGTTGTGGACTGTTGACTACTGGGATTACTCAGTAATTTCAAGTCTACCGTGTTCTCCAGTCTTGTGGAATGAGACCAGTTCGATTGTGCCCGGGAGTCTCCAGAAGGGAGTGATGAAGGGCTGAATTCTGCAGTCTGGCTACCTGAACAGAGTCTGACCTGTGCCACTTCCTGTAACCTTGAGCCAGTTGCTTTCCCTCTCACTGCATCTCATGGTCCTCATCTGTAAAATGAGAGGATATCAGTATCTACTTCAAAGAGTCATTGGAGGATGTAGTTAATATACATAAAATTCTTACTACAGGATCTGGCATATAGGACTTGTTCAAGGCTTGCTTAACGTTTTCGTTGGGATGATAATAATAATCATTATCCCTAAGCTTTTTATACATGTTGTGTCGCTTAACCTTCGTAAGGGGGCCATGAGGGAGCCCTCCTGGTCTCCATTACAAAATCATACATCATGAAACCTGCAATGTCACAGGGGAATGCTGGAAGTTGGGAAAGTTGCATCTACAAATGTAATTCTACTACAAACCATTCCTCCCACCTCACCTCTACCCTCCAAAGACATCCTTACTGTATTAATGTTAACAGGGTTCTCTCAGGAACCTACCCAAATCCTAGACCTTTCTGCAGCTCGTCTCTATCCGAACATGCAGCCAGGCTTCTGTCTCTTGCACCATTTCCCCCCTCTTCTTCCCCCCACTCCCGCCCTCTTCACTCTGATCCTCATTATCTCAAAATCAGATGGCTGCACACTTAACTCTTGTTTCTAGCTTTAAAAGCACATCCATTTCACCGAGCTCGAGCTCTGTCTTCATGTGTGAAATTAAAAAAAGAAAGAGAGAAATCCAATAAATGTCTACAAAAGTCCACAAACTTCTCCTGATTTTTGTTTCTCCTCCCCAACTCCCATCAAAAAAAGTAAAATAGAGTAGGGAAAAAAACTCCCTTCCAATGAGTCCTACATCACTACATTACACAGGAAGAGCTTCTGAAATAATCTAACTTGTCTGATTAGGAATGTAAATTCTACACAAATTTGACTTCGCATTTTCCTAGTGACTTATTTGTGCTTGTTTTTTTGTAGGGTAGTTAAGCAAGAGGAGATGCTTACTTAGTGAAATGAATTAACTTCTCTTCTACAATTTGCTTTTTACCATACTGATAGCTTTGTAAGGCCAATTAGGCTCCGAGATATCAATAAACTTTTTTCTCTGCAGCTCTTAGAAATAAACAAATGAAGAGAAAGATTTATCTCAATTCTTCTTAAGGGTTTGTCAGTCTTTATTTGGCTAAGACTAACTTCCAATTAGGTTTTTTTTGTTTGTTTCTGATTGTTGTGAATTCTTGGTTATGACAAAATAAGAAAGGAAAGAGTTCTGTGTCTTGAAAGTGGAGAGCTGGCTAGGGATGACTGCGAACTCATGACCCCAGGGCCACCGCAGTCTCCACCACCATCACAGCCTGAGTGGATGTCCAGCGAAATAGACCAGATCCCACGGCGTCTTCTTGGGAAGCATCAAAGAACCAGAGATATAGTTCTCTCCTGCTCCTTCTCACACAGTGCATCACACACACACACACACACACACACACACACACACACGTCTCTAATGTCTGTAGGCACCTGATCCAGAATTCAGACAGGACCCATTTATTTCGTTAATTGTAAAATAAACCATGGATTTCAAATGATGACCATCTCCTGAGGGACGCTCTCCATGCCCCTCTCCATAGCTGTGTTTGGTGAATCGTGGCTCCTTTGGTAGTAAGAATTTCTATAATTTCTCTCCACTCAAGACTCTGAATACTTTATTCTCAAAATATATCTCTGTTCCAAGAGTAAACCGTGACAACTTGGAAAACATGGAATCCACAGAAACCATTTTTCCCAGATTTGAGCTTTAGGGTAAATGAGGGAGAAATAATGGAAAATTGGGGACAAATAAAAATGGGTGTATCGTTGTGTTTAAGGAGATCATTAAAATACCTTAAAATATTTCACTTGAAGATCTAGATTACTCATAAAATTGACATACTGATATATTAAATTTTAAGATAGTTTAATCAAATAATTATGAAGTGATTAATAAATTATTTAACCTTTCCAAGTGAAGCCAATATTTAGGAAGTAAAGAAAACCCTCCTAACAGGAAAAAAAAATTAATTCCCTAATATTAAAGAGAGTGAAAAGAATACGATGTTTGGTTTTCTGGACTCCATGTTAACTACTTTAAGATGTTTTTGTTTCCATTGAATTTGCCGAGGTGGGGGGAGGGGGTGTGGAAAGACAGGGAAAACCATCCTGAACACTGTTTTATGCCACAGATGATCTTTAAAATCTTCACTTACTCTGGACAGTCACCCTCCGGGGTCTCTGAGTCTTCCGACGTTCCCTTATCATTTCTAGGCTTTTAAAAACCATATAATGGTCCTAAGATGAGTGTTTTTTAAAGCTTGCCAGTATATGATATTTCTAAATCCGGACCAATCACTTTCATGTTGCAGATCAGGAGGATAATCCTGTAGAAGCCTTATTGCCACAAAGCCATGGTCGACCCGCTCTCAGGCTCTGACCCTTGACGGGAGGCCTGGATGCAGCTTATTCCGCAAGACGACAATGAAACCTACCCCTATCCACCTCTGAGATTTTGTTTCAAAGCTAGTCAGACATGGTAACGGCCTATTAGCTCATGTCTGCTTTTGTACATGCATGCTCCTGCAGACTGTTCCTGGGGTTCTTCTGCTAAACTGTCCACACGCACTGTGCTTTCCTTCACTGCGTATCCTGGAGGCCCACCTGGGTAGACCCCTCCCTCAGCAAGATGGCCGCCAGCTCGGTTCTCTGGGTAGCACCCATCAGGGTAGACAGGGAATTAGAGATAGACCAAAATCAGCATAGACTACTCCATCAGCAAGCTTTTTGCACTCCCCAGTAAAGAGAACCCAACAGAGTAGACAGCAAATCAGAAAGAGGAAAAGGGAGAGGTCATGTGGTCATTCACACAGCATCCTCTCTACACCATCATCATGAGATGGCTCTGTCTCCAGACTGAAGGTCACAGCTCCTTCTCTAAGCAGTCTTCTCTATATACCTTCCTCTTTCAAAGTTCTGGAAACCCTTCCTCCCCTCACTCCAGACTGTACCTCGCGGTTTCTCTATAATCTGAACACACTGTTATAAATAGTCCCCTTACTCAGTTCTGTCCCAATTACCCAATTTCCTGCTAGGACCTTGACTGACACCGATTGTGTTTGACCCCCACACCATGAAAAAATCGAGAGGATGAGGCCATAGCTACAGATCCAAAGTCAACAAAAAGAAACCCACAAAGGAGGTAGAGCAGCCTAACTTGAGAAAACAGCAATGATCTCCAGGAGCTAGAAAGTATCCAACTCATTTTTTAAACATTGTCCTGCACCATTTGGCTTTTAAGTAGAAAGAATAGTACAACATTTCCTCACAAACCATGCCCAATTCTAAATAAATGCCTTTAGAAATAGTATAGTAGGAGAAGATTCTAGAAATTCTAGAAAATTTCTAGAAATTCTAGGGGAAAAAATATAAAATACTTACCACTGGTTTTTTAAATTCTAGAATAGTTTCCCCATCAAGTACGCTGGTACTTTAAAATATTTCAACGGAAAGCATAAGAGAAATCTTGATGGTTTTCCTCCACTCCTTACTCATCAGTTTTTTTTTAAGCCTTCATGTTTCTAAGTAGGTAGAGCCAATATTAACCCCACGTGGGAAGTGGAAAAGCTAAGCCTTAAGGAAATGGCACAGCTAACCACTGTTGGGAATAAACTTTCATCAAAGGTCAGCCAACTCCTCCTAGAATTCTTCACTCCCAACTTACCTGAAAAGCAAATATATGAATATCCTGATTCAAAGATAGTACTAAGTAATTCCAGAGAGAAGTATTCCTCTGACCCACGGCGCTGATAATCTTACCTCATAGTAACATTTTAATAGTCCATTTGGTCCTAATCCAAGATACAGCCCTGAGCTATAGCCCTAAATGAATCCCCCTCCAATTTTCATTTCTTCTGGGGAATTGGACTAATTATAGTGACTACTTTGGAGAGAGCACTAGTTTGAAAACATTGCCTGAGGGATACAAAAGTTGTTTTATTTCATAATTAGGCATTTCTGTCCCAGGGGCATTTTATACTCATGGTTTGAAATAACAGCCATTATTTTATTACAATTTTCTATTTTTTGCACATAAAAATATTTAGAACATGTTTTTAGCTGAGTTTTATTAGTCATAATGCCAGGAAGCGCCTGGTGTTATGGATGATGGAATCATCTTTGAGGGCTTCCCTTTAGTGTTATTTCTTCCTTATAGACTACATTCTCTCAGCATTTCATACTAGGACTGAAATATAAAGTGGAAATTGCATATTCTGTTTACAGAAGTGACCTGTACACAAGGATGAAGCGAACCCTACTCCTAGGTCTTCCTATTCTCTTGCTCTTAAATCAGGGTTCTATCATCCAGGCCACATGGGGAACCACCTGCATCTTGGGTAATGCTATATTAACAAGAAATAGAAATGTGGAATCCATTCACGGGCACATAAGTAACTATTCAGAAACAATTGACATTAAATAATGCCCTTATCAGGCAATTGGATTAAATTTCCCTCTTGGGGGAATCTAATAACCACAAGATCGTGTGCCCGCCCTGGCACACGTGTAGGTACAGAACAGAACAGAATTCTAGAAACAGAAGGGATTGTCTAATATAGCTAGGCAAATTTTTTAAACAAAACAAAAAATTGCCTCTCTAGAATATCCATAAATTTCTCCATAAATTCTTCTAGGGACACGGTGCAGGTTATCTTACAACACACACAGTCCTGAGAGGTATTATTTCTTACATAGAGACAAAAATGTGTTTCCTCTTCACTTCTGCCCCCTGACACTGTTCTTCCCTTCTCAGACATCACAGCCTATAAAAGTTTGAAAAATAGTCACCAAGTTCTTTCTAATGGAGAATGAGCCTTTTTGACCCTGTGACCCTTTTGCAAGTCAGTTCCATATCTTCCTCACTCTCAACGCACGTGGTTGTTTGCAGGGGTCGAAGGTGCACACTCCTGGAACGGGTATGTAACCCAGGCCTGCCAGTAATAAGTACATATAAATTTCCTGCCCTCATGCTCGGTTTCTAAACAGGCATCTGACAAAGGCTATATGTCCATGGGACACACTTCCACAATTTGTACAGAACCTCTGAGGAAGGACAGCTCCCTTTCTTGCTTCAGGTTGTTAGTTTCAGAATGATGCCTGCTCCCAATTTCCAGGCACCACCTCATGGAGAGATTTTTGCCTGAGAATAAAGCCAAATAATTCAGAGCTGAGAGAGAGGGAAGAGATCGGATGATGTGCTCTGTGATCTAGAAGTCAGCTGAACCGTCAGCCAGGACGACTCCTGGCTTTTCAGTTACATAAGTCAGTCCATTTCAATCACTGTGTGAGGCAATAGGAGTCATCTCCAAGCAAAAGAGTCCTGAAACAACAGAGCCTTCTGGGTCTCATCCCTTTCTAGGATCATCACGGTTCCTCCAGCCATTCTTAAATGGTCTGTCTTCAGAACTTTTCGCCATCTCCACAAACTCTCTGCCTGATTCATTCCAGTGGAAATGAGCTCAATGAAACTGTTACCCAGAACGAAACTCAGATTATGAGACATGCTCTGAGCACTGCAGAGAAGAGTAAATGTTGACCATTACTGATCTGGATATGACAATTCTATACTTCAGCTCAATATCCATGAATAATTTTGTGATGATTAATTTTCTACATCAATTTGTCTAGGCTACGATACCCACTTGTATGGTACCCAGTTGTTTGGTAAAATACAATCCAGACGTTGCTCTGAAGACTAGACTTTGAGTGAAGTAGACTGCCCTCCATAACGTAGAGCAGATTACCCTCCATAACGTGGGTGAGCCTCATCCAATCAGAACTGAAGTTCTTAAAGAAAATGATTCTGCCTTCAGGCCACCTTTGGACTCAAGACTACAACACTGACTCCTGTCAGAATCCCTAGCCTGCCTGATTTCTGACCTGCCAGCACCCCTCACGCCACATTAATGCCTGCACGTATGTGTGCAGGAGCATGCACGCGCGCGTGTGTACATATGTCCTATTGGTTCTATTTTCTCCACAGAACTCACACAAATAAGAATATTGTGCTTTTTTCCTGCTTAGAACTTTCAGACAATGGAAACACTCAATTCTTTCACTTTCAGGAAGACTCCCTGTCCTATATTTGCTCAGTTCATTGTTTTAAACTGAGCTCCTTCTACTTCACATGTGACACGTGTGTCCACTACTGGGATTTCCATCAGTTGAGATTTTTCAGAAAGATTCCTTCATCCAGTGTATTCATTAAGATTCCCAGTTTGGGACCTACGCACACTTAGTAAGAAAGCTTTGATCTCTCCATCCTAGTAATTGGGAAAATGTTTGTTAAGCCATAGCTTATATTGGAGCCCTGTTGAACACAACTTGAAGCTCCCATCAGTCAGTATCCCATTGTGTGAGCTCTTTAACCAGTTATTAATCCACCTAACAGGATTATCACCCAGCCCACAGTTCTCCCTCTTCCTGTAAGAACATCATTAAAGTTCCCACCGAATGCCCTGCAGGAATAAAATAGCTCCTGTTGATGGAATTCTAACAACCCATGCAAAATAGTTATTTTGACATAAATTGTTATTTACAAATTCATTCTAACTGGCCACCATTTTCTTTTGTGAAGAAGTTTTTGTTTTGTTTTGTTTTAGGATTTGAGAGAGACAGAGAGAGCGCTCTTGCACATGAGCAGGGGTGGGGGAGTGGGGAGGAGGAGCAGAGGGAGAAGCAGACTCCCCACTGAGCAGGGAGTCTGATGAGGAGCTGGATCCCAGCACCCTGAGATCATGACCTGAGCCAAAGGCAGATGCTTAACCAACTAAACCACTCAAGTGCCCCTTTGTGAAGAATTCTCATACACGGTTGATTTAGAATTTTGCCAGAGTGCCATCAAAATACTAGCAAAGTAAACTTAGATCTGCATTTTTTTATCGTTTTTAGGAATACCATCTTCCTCTAAGATGAACAAGTTCATGTCCATGACTGCATCTCCAAATTCTTTCATTACCTTGAAAAGTAATTCATCAAAAGAATGAATAGTCTCACACATTTGAAGAGAAGTGTTTCTCGCCTTCTTGAGCTTTCGCTCTCTGTTACTCATGTTTGTTCTACTCTTTACTGTTTAAATGTGTTTCTCCTTGATGGAGAAGACAGAGATAAAAACCAGGTTAAGTAAAAGGCAAATAACCAGGGAGGAAAAGAATACTAGAACAGATTAAAGAGCCAAAAGACTTTTATCTTTGTTCTATTAAAAAGCACATAAAATCCGATATTTAAACCATCAAAACTCTAAAAGATAAATGAGCAAAGGACATAAACAGATAATTCATGGAAGAAGAAATGTATCTGGATCACAAAACATAAAAAAGGTCGCACCTTCTTAGTAGTACAATAAATACAAGATAAACACTTTTAAGCTTGGCCTGTAAAATTAGCAGTCTTTTGAAAAAATATAATATACGACATTGATAGTGAAAGTAGCACCTATATTTTCACGTACACACATATTGTGTCATCACATATATTGATTATGGAAATATAACATACTACTACTCTTTCACAAGTTGTACATCAATATTCACAACATGCCAAGGAAATATTCTGAAATGCAAGATAATCTTTAGCTACAAAGATTCTTATTGTGTATTTATTCATGATTAAAGATAGACACTATACAAGCAACAAGAAATATGAAATAAATTGTAGATCATTACAATAGGATACCATGTAGCCACTAAAATGATTACTATGAATTTACTGTAAGAGAAATTCTTATTTTATCATTTTTGGCTTAAAAAGAGAAAAAAATATATATATACTATATAATACAAGTCAGCAAACCTCTTCACTGAAAAAAAAAAAAAAAAAGACCTAAGAAGATACACTAAAACTAGTATGGTCATGACATACTAGATGCTAACTTACAGAGGGAATAATTTTTACAAGGGAAAACCAGCAACAGGTTTTATTTTTGAAACCAGACTGAGAGGTTCTGTTTTCTTCAAAACCAACAGAACCTGAGCATAATTCTGTAAGAGCCATTTAAATATTCGAGAAAAATCACGAAGATGGTCACATTTCAGAATCGTAGAGGGAGAAAATGCATCAATCAAGCATGATCTCCAGATCTAAGAGCAGCCCTCCTTCCGTCCATCACCCACACTCCAAAAAACCTTCCTAATCATGCCTCATCATAGGTTCTTTCTAGCCATACTTAAAGGCACCGTAACTACTCCTCAAAATGTTAGCGTTCAGGATTTTCAGTTACAAACTAATAGTTAAGTCACGATTAGCTAACAGAAGAGCCTTCAGCATGCAAGACTGATGAATGTTGACCTTGGGACCTAGAAGGAGAAGAGAAGTTGCCAGATGTAAAGCAGCCAACCTCTTCACTTTAGAACGCACCCCTGTCAGTCCTGAACACCGAATCCCCAGGAGTGCACTCGATACTTGCGTAACAGTTTGCATTTATTTTATGAAATCTTGCTTTCAGAACTAATGCCACTTCTACACTTAGCAGGAATAAGCAAAGCCATTTGATTTGGGCCTTACCATACCTCCAGTATAAAATGACATGAGTTGTTCAATATTTCAAAATGCACGGTATGAAGGGGGGGGCAGAGTTCTATACAGAAGGAAGAGAGAAACTAGTATTATACTGTGATCGATCTGATGTTTATTAATAAAATCACACTGACAATGAGAAAACTTAAGGCCAGACATATACTTTTAGAAACAAAGGCAATTTTCTGGTTTCCATGTGTAGGTTGGGACCAGGAGTATATAAGGTGGATGTGTATAAGAGAAGTCCAAGTTAATGAAGAAGGTATTCTCTAAGAGTTGTCTGGGAAAGGAAAACCAAAGCCAAATGAGGTTAAGGACAGGACAGGCAGACTTGCATTGAAATGACCAGTGGGCCATGAGGTCAGGAGAATAAAACATGGAGGAAAGCATAGCGGAGATAAGGTGGAGTCCGGGAGAGGAAGTCCATCAGACCAAGGATTTAGGGGAAATTCCCTGTCATTCCTTACAGGCTCCAAACTCAGCTTGGGAGAAATAACCAAAACTTAGTATTCACGTGTTCAAGAAAACCTATTTATTCATCTCCCGATAATGGAGTGAGAAGGGACTCAACATATTGACATGCTTTTTGAGAAGATGAATAAAAGACGTTAAACCTGTGAATCGTCCAAGCCAGTATCAATATTTCTGGTATGTTCGGTCCTTCAATGCTGCCCGATCCTCCAGGATCCCTCTCCAATAACACCCAGCCCCCAGGTTCACCTCTGCTTCCCACTCTAGACGACCATGACTTCTAATTAAGGAATTTTGCTAATGCCAGAGTTAGCTGAAATACAATTTCCGAGTAGGTATAAAACTGCTCCTAATGTGAAGAAAGTTGGATAAATCAGTACCTATGAACACAATCACCAGACTGAAAGGCCCCAGACACAAGACGTACTGTTCTAAATGATCTAAAATTTTCCTATCACAAATATATAGGATTCTCAGGATGAGAGGATTTGCTTCTCATAGTGTTTTTCATGGCCTTTAAATAGTTTGTCCAAATAAATTTATTTAAAAGAATTGTCAGTGTTAGCCTCTATAATAATACAGCCATCTGACATCACATTGCCTGTTGATGCCATGTAACAAAAGGCACAATATCACCCATGAAGTCTTTGTGCCTTAAAACTGCCTATGTTAAAGCAAAGCATGGGGAAACAGACAAATCCAAATTCAACCAAGCCATTGGACTTAACTTGGACTAGACTCTTCAAAAGTTTCAGTATTAGAAAAGATCATAAAAGTCTGCAGATTGGGTTTTGTGCACAGCTGTGACACATGGTTCTGACCCTAAGCAAGTGGCCTCAGTTCTTGGGACTTTAGTTCCTCTTCTGTATGGTGAGACAGATGAACTGAATCATCTCCAAGGACCCTTCCCAGCAACATGAGTATGCGATTGGGAATAAAATAGTCACATCTCTGCATGTAAATGTATGTTGACATATGCCGATAGCATAATAAAATTGCTATTTCTCTTCATAAAATTACTCCCTGGTAATTTCATAATTTATAAATTATTCCTCCTCAGCACCTTGGCTAATTGTGTGTGTTTAATGATATTAGCCTACTTGGCTCTAAAATGCTGTTTCTTGTTCCAAGACTCACACTTCTTATTTACCTTTAAAAGAAAAAAAAAAGAATGCTACACGAAATAACAAGAAAGAAACAATGCAAGAGAGAAAGGAGGAAGGGAGAGAGTAAAAGAGGAAGGAAAGAAGGCAGGCAGGCAGGCTAGGAGAAAGGGGAATGGAGACAGAAGAAGGAAGAATTTCAACCTGCAGGCTGCTTCCAAAAGTATGTATTGGAACACCAGAGCTGGACTGCAAAATGAAAACTGAGGTGTCTATTTAGTGACACAAATCCCCCAATTGATTAACTCTAATTGGGAGTTGGAAATGGGACCTCCAGCCACTTCATTAACCCCTGAGTATACATATGTAACACACATGTGTGGAGCTCTGCGGTGTCTACTAGCAACCAAAGCAGCAAATGGCATCGATAATGGATAATGAGAGGAGCACCTGGGTGGCTCAGTGGGTTAAAGCCTCTGCCTTTGGCTCAGGTCATGGTCTCAGGGTCCTGGGATCGAGCCCCGCATCGGGCTCTCTGCTCAGCGGGGAGCCTGCTTCCTCCTCTCTCTCTGCCTGCCTCTCTGCCTCTTGTGATCTCTGTCTGTCAAATAAATAAATAAATAACCTTAAAAAAAAATGGGTAATGAGAAAGAGAGTAGATCCATTTTTAAAAATTGTATGTGGGGGCACCTGGGTGGCTCAGTGGGTAAAAGCCTCTGCCTTCGGCTCAGGTCGTGATCTCAGAGTCCTAGGATCGAGCCCCGCATTGGGCTTTCTGCTCAGTGGGGAGCCTGCTTCCTCCTCTCTCTCTCTGCCTGCCTCTCTGCCTACTTGTGATCTCTGTCTGTCAAATAGGTAAATGGAATTAAAAAAAAAAAAATTGTATGTGTAGGGGCGCCTGGGTGGCTCTGTGGTTTAAGCCGCTGCCTTCGGCTCAGGTCATGATCTCGGGGTCCTGGGATCGAGTCCCACATCGGGCTCTCTGCTCGGCGAGGAGCCTGCTTCTCTCTCTCTCTCTCTGCCAGCCTCTCTACCTACCTGTAATCTCTCTCTGTCAAATAAATAAATAAAATCTTTAAAAAAAAAAATTGTATGTGTAACTCTCCCAAAACTTTTCCTGATGGACCATTTTAAAAGATCAATAAAGGGTGTTTTTTTATTATTTTAATTTTTATTTTTATTTATATTTATATTTTATGTTAGTCACCATACAGTACATCCTTTGTATTTGATGTCATGTTCCATTATTCATTGTTCACGTGTAACACCCAGGGCTCCATGCAATCCTTGCCCTCCTTAATACCAATCACCACACTCACCCCTCCCCCTACCCCCCTCCCTTCTAAAGCCCTCAGTTTGTTTCCCAGAGTCCATAGTCTCTCCTGGTTCGTCTCCCACTCTGATTTCTCCTTCAGTTTTCCCTTCCTTTTCCTAATGTCCTCTGTGCTGTTCCATATGTTCCACAAATAAGTGAAACCATATGATAACTGACCATATGATCACTTAGCATAATCTTCTCTAGTCCCATCCATGTTGATCAAAAGATAGGTATTCATCCTTTCTGATGGCTGAATAATATTCCATTTTAAGATCAAAAAAGTTTTAAGGCTATTAACTAGACCCATTTGACCATTACTCCTTTTTTTTTTTTAAAGATTTATTTATTGGGGTTGGGGCGGGGGAGAGCATGAGCAAGAACAAGGGGCAGAGGGGGAGTGAGAGACTCTCAAGCAAACTCCCCACCGAGCATAGACTCCCAACACAGGGCTCAATCCCAGGAACCTGAGATCATGAACTGAGCCAAAAATCAAGAGTCAGACTGAGCCACCCAGGTTTCCCTTGACCAATACTCTTAGTCCTAAAAGCAAAAAAAAAAAAAGAAAAGAAAAGAACCTTCCAAATTAAAAGCATATATTTGAGATTTCTATTTAAAGAATGTGAAAGCAACACAAAAACTATGCTCACAAAAGTTAAAATTTTTTAAAAAATCAATCTACATTTTTACTATATACTCTTTTGTATATTCTGATTTTTTTTACACAATATGCTTTATTACTGCATATCCTGATTTATTTTACCATGGCCCTGGATTATCTTTAAAAAATAAATTTTAAATCTTATGAGGAAAAAAGGAAAAGACTTCTATGAAAAATAGCATCATTATAACTGATGTGAGGACATTTCCAGGACTATTATAAACTGAGTTGATAAATATATTCACATCTATAAAATGATTCTGTAACTGGGAATGTTTTGAAACATGAAAAACCATGATAAATAATGTAAGCTTATAATCATTCTTCCCATCATTGGGTTGATTCTCTGTTGACTTTTCACTATTCTTGGAGACTTGCATTGGAGTTTCTATAAACCCACTAAAGAACTAAAAAAAAATTTTTTTTTTTAAATTTGAGCATATGGATACTTGACCATATCATTAGCAAGGAGAGAAATGAGTGGGTCAGAACCAAGTCTTATGCTAGCCTGTTCTCCCTCAAGGGAAGTGAAGCTCATGCTCTCCCCCATCTCTATCCTGCTCCCAATTTCTTTATCTATACAATGGGAAAGGGGAAAGCCCATAGAAAGACAGTTACCCACTTACAATGTCAGCATGACCTGGATGATATTTCAGGTGTAGTACAGATGAGAATTTACTTTATCAAAATGACTGCCCACTTACGATAGAATTGAGTACAACACTCAGAAGTTACACTTGTCAGGGCAGTTTTCTGCCTGAGGTCAGACTTTTCCATTTCGGCCAATATGGGACCCAGAATATTCCCTGGAGTGGTCAAAGTGTCCGTTCAGACTAGGTACCCAATAACACTAAGAGTTTCAGTAAGACAACAGAAAGAGACATTGAAATCTACACTCTGAAATGAGACCCGCTTGCACACACTGACGTAAACCAATCATAGGAACTGCACATTTCCTAAATTCAATAGCCTGTTCCTCCTCACTTAGCCAATAGCCCCTCTTTTTCCCCAATGGGGATACTTCCAGAATGTGCTGAACCTCTTCCGCTGGTCCCAACCTGGCTCTGGAATACCTTCAAGCATATCTTCCCCTGAGAGTTGTCCAGAAAGCTCAGGCTTTCTAGCCACAAAAGCTAAACAGTCATTTTAAATCAACAGTCTTCATCAATTGATTTCTCCAGGATGTTTTTCTCCCATCACTATGCTGCATAAAATGCGCAAAGTATGCAAAACGTTAACGACTGCCTACTTGTTAGTGGGACTGACTGCTTGGTGCTGCAGCTCTCACTCCCTTGTTGGCACCTGCTGTCCTGATGCTCACCCCCCACCCCCCGCACGGTGATCAGTATTCCGCAGGAGGCGACAACCAGAGGAAACACAGAAGCCCCTTGGGCTGGGAAACCCAACTTCTTAATCTGACCTTCATTGAAGAATAGCACCACTGTCCTTAGATAACGTCCCGCTCAACAGGAGCAGGGTCTGGGAACGTCACTTGCGCGTATCACCTAGTATACAGGGCTACACTGGCATGCACCCCAGACTAAGCTGCTCCCCGAACCGCTTCAGGGGAGCCTGAGCGCTGATAGTCACATACATCCTGATCGCCATCTCTCTTTCTGAGCGTTCCTCCCTTCTCCGCCCGCTGGCCTATCTCCCATCGGCTCAGTATACAACTAAACAACTGCTTGGGGTAGAACTAAAGCACCGATGTGATTTTAAGATCACCGGAACACCCAGCCCAAGCTCTTCCTCAACCCTGAAAACTCTGCAAAAGACACACTGCTCCACCCCACAAAGGAAAATTGCGAGTGCATCTTATTTAAGTCATCATTCTCCTATCACATCTGTGTATGAGGCAAACAAGTGACAGAATGCCTCCCCTCGGCCCACCAACATCCTCTGGAGGATCTCAGACAGACCTAAGCCCCATTGAAGCACAAAGTTCCCCGCACGGCTGAAGGAGGAGGGAAACCCAGCCCCTCTTCCTAAGGAAAGCAACCAATCAGAACAGCGGAACCAGCACAAGGGGCGTGGCCCCGCGGGAGGGGGAGGAGTTCCAGCGCAAAAGGAAACCGCCTCCGGCCACCACAGTGGTCCCAACAGTACAGAGCTGCAGGCGTTTACATAAACAGAACAGAGCAGTTTGCGGAAAATAATCAGCAGCTACAATGAGCGAGCGGCCAAACCGATGGACACGTAGCTCTGAATAACTGCTGCATGCAGACAACCAGAGCAGAAACCTAGTCACAGCCCAGGGGAAGTGCAAACAAGCGCTTCCAGAGCAGAGGCTCTGCTCTCTCTCCAGAGCAGAGGCCATTGGCTGGACTGCAACATGATCAGGGCGGCAGGGTTTTCACACCCTACAGAAGGCCCTTAACGTTGGTTTGTTCCATAGATATAGGTATGGAAAATACAGTGCAATAATCCATCCATTTCCGATCAATATTTTCATAGGCTGTATTAAATAATCAGTCTTGCTTCAAGACTACAGCCAAGTCTCATCAGCTGCTGTGTTAGGTTCCCTTGACCTTTGTTGGCTTTCTGGACTGCCTGGCCATTCTCTCTGAACTTTGATTAAAGGAAGAGAAAGAGGCAGAACTTTGGGGATTAGATGAACACCTCTGCCCTTATTCCGCAAGGTCTTTTAGTTAAATTGTATTTTCCGGCTTAAAATAAGGTCTCCTGTGAACGTGCTTGTCATGATTTTCAAAAATAATATAGTTGGTTGTTAAGGAATAAAAAGCACAAGGCATGTATGTTTATTTCTCCGCTTTTCCCCTCCACTCAATGGCTATTACAGGACAGTGATATTCCCCCGGAAACAGGGGTTCTTTGAACTGTACCAGAAAATGCATTTTAAAACCTAAACAAGCGAGCTGCAGCCGTATCTCTGTTTGCCAACCTGAGTATTCTCTTCACTTAGGCCTGCTCGTTGCAACACACAAAGGATTACTCTGCAACCAGGGAGAATGGCTGATCCCATAATCTGGCACTAACATTTAGAAAGATTAATTACCCTATTAAAATCTTAGACATTACTAAGAAAATCTTTGTATAAACCTTTTCACTCACAACAAATGCAGCCTCCGTGGTGTCTTCGGTTTGTTATACAATATAGGTCCTCACCCTCCTACACTTGCTCACCGTCGTTCCCAGCATCTTCAGGAATATCCAGGTGCACACGTGCAAACACACACACATCAGCAAACATGCACCAAGCAACACACCATCGAAGCTGCTTCCTGATACAAAGGCATGAAGTGGGAATGTGGTTGGAACAGATAAAGTAAAAACTCCTCCTGTCTGTAAATTGGCCGCTCTGGAGATTAAGTGGGAGGAGAAATTTAAAAAAAAAAAAAAAAAAAAAAAAAAAACACGGATTCAAAAGCTGCTGCTGTGTCAGAAACCAGAGGCACCTAAGAAGATTCGAGTTGTAATCTCCCCGCAAATTATATGCTCAATATGTGAAATGACGAGGAGGGTTGAATTCTTCATGCTTAGCATCAAAGTCTCCCTCTGGAGTCAAACACCGAGAATCAGTCTTTAGGGATGCCTCTGGTTTTTTGGGTGTTTGCGGGTTTTTTTCTTTCCGTAGTCTCGGTCAGCCAATCGTGGTTCCCTTTTTTCACCGGGGGAGCTTCCTTCCCAGAATTCTTATGACATTTGTAAGGAGAACCCACTGGTTTCAGGACAGAAACACAGGAAATGCAAGAGGAAGCAGAGGCCCAAGAAAATAGGTTATGTGTAGGCTGATCAGTTACAAAACTTCAGTGACAATGTCTTCAAACAACCCAGGTCAAATGTTACCCACAGAAAAATGCAGAAAAGCTGTCGACAGTACATTTGTTAGAAGCACAGCCTGTAGAGTCAAAGTCCCAGCTCCTGCACAGATGGGCTGTGTGAGGCCAGGAGATGTGCATCATTAAACCAGCCTCGGTCTCAAATGCTGGGTCTATAACTTGGAAATGACAGTAATACCAGATGCCTGAGGGTATTGGGGGAGTAAGTTGTGGGGAAGAAGTTCACGGTGTGTCTGGCCCAACCCCTAACACATCACCAGTGCTCAGAAAATGTTAGTTGTCCCTGTTCCCTGTCCCTGCAGAGTGATTTCAGAATAACTGAGCAGGCTGCGGTCTAAATGAGGACTTTAGGACTAACCCATCACTTGCCCCTTCAAGCTAGTAAGTAGATCAGGTTCTCAAGCAGGTATCATGGCTTTTCCTAAGCCAAGTTTTAACAGACTTTACAAGAACGCTAAATACTTGGTGGGGAGAGGGGAACTGTTCACAAAACTAACAGAAATAGAGGAGCTCCTGGGTGGCTCAGTCGGTTAAGCGTTTGCCTTCTGCTCAGGTCATGATCCCTGGGTCCTGGGATCGAACCCCACATGGGGCTCCCTGCTCAGTGGGGAGTGTGCTTCTCCCTCTCCCTCTGCCCCTCCCCCTGCTTGTACGCAGGTACTCTCTAATAAATAAATAAAATCTTAAAAAAAAAAAAACTAGTAGAAGTAGAAGACCCAAAGACACATTCACTTCCCTGACTGCATCATACCCCCCTCCAAATTCTCGTTCACTTTATCTATATCCACTACTATTCTTTTTGGATAGAGTTTCACCAACTATCTCAAAGAATCACGAAGGAAAAAGACTTTCCCATTTTTTAAAATTGGAAATGAGAGGTATAAACGAATCAAATTTTTAGGAAAGCCTCGAACTCCTGCAGCAATACCAGCACTTCCCAGAGAAAAGAGCGCTTGGCATTTCCAAGTTAGTATGGAGAAAGTCGGTCTTTATAGACTTGCCCAAGAAAATGTGGAGCCATAGATAGTACAAATAAAACAAGCATGAGAATTTTCCTTGTAGTCAATGAAATTACAGTTGAAACTTCAGAACAAAAAGAACACTTCTGGTCTTAGCAACCAAGGCCTTCCTTCCACTCCCTGCCCTCACAAGGAGGCGTTGACACTCTGCTGGCACATTTGGTTCTTGATGTATCTGGAACTGGAGGCACAAAACCTGTCTCTCTGGGCCAGGTGAGAGCAGAAATTAGTGTTTTCTCCTATTACGTGATTAAAATGAGATCCAGTGAAGACAGTGGTCTGGATGTTCAAAATTCTTCCTTCCTTAGGTTGTCAAACAGTGACTTTCTCCTGTTCTACAATGCTTATTTCTGAAGTGTTGCCACCTACCAGTCACAGATAAAGAGAAACGGTCAGCTCAAACATTATGGTGACAGAATGCCTGAGATGTCCAGTATTAGAGTAAAAATGAAATCCCAGCCACATGAGGGTGAGAGGGGAACTTGGCACTCAAAATGAGCATCACTGGGGCGCCTGGGGTGGCTCAGTGGGTTAAGCCTCTGCCTTCGTCTCATGTCATGATCTCAGGATCCTGGGACTGAGCCCCACATTGGGCTCTCTGCTTAGTGGGGAGCCTGGTTCCACCCCACCTCTGCCTGCCTCTCTGCCTACTTGTAATCTCTCTCTCCATCAAATAAATAAATAAAATCTTTTTAAAATAAAAATGAGCATCATTCTCTTAAGGACATGCACATCCGCACTTCTCTGGAAAATATTTATACAAATAGTCTAGAATTTAAAAATAAAGGACACCTTGTCACCAATCCAGGCTTACCAAGGTGGTCAGCTTCTAATCAGACATGTCTGATTGGAACATCTACAGATAGCACATGTAGAAAGCAGAAAAGGTGGGCTTCTAATTACTCCCCATGTAGATCTGCTTTCACAGGTCAGAAACCAGCCCTGTCTTTAGGAAGCCTTCCAGTTGAAAGGCCTCAAAATTCTATCATAAAAAAAAAAAAATTTTAAAAATAAAGCTGGTTTTCAAGAAGAAGAAGAAAAAAATCATTAGTGTACTCCCACATCTTCAGGGTTATAAGGACAAAATGCCTGCACACAGCCTAGGACAGCTTCTGAAGAACATAAGAAGATAGGTAGAAAGCAACATGTCAGGTACAGAGCACATACACCTAAAAAATGGTTAACAGGAAGAGCTCCTAAATCAGTGTAGTCTTGGGGAGTGAGCAGTTGGGATGGGACAGTGAAGGCTTCCCTGTTTCCCCAAAGTCTGCTTCACCATCAGCCTATGTATTTCTGCCATGGGCTCTATCCAGTCTAGATGCTGAACTAGATGGAAACGTGCAAGAAGACCATGGACTCAGTGCCCCCATGTGCTGCCAGTGCTCTCCCTGGGTTTCTAAGTCCAAGTGCTGAGCCCATCCAGGCACTGGAAGGCTTCCGCTAAAGGTCAGGCTACCATATTGGAAGACACAGTCTGTACAGCCAGAAAGGTCGAAATTCACACTTCTGGACCACCCCTTCCTTGCTGTTGACCCTAAATGAGTTATTTTAACTTTCACGGCCTTAAGTCCTTAACTATTAAATAAACACAATGCTTATTCCAAGGATTATGACAGACCACAGCAGTTAATTTTTAAAAGTGTTAACAATGCACGACAAGTAGGGGGCTCTTATATTCCTCATCCCTTATCTCCTTCTGCTTCCAGGGTTTCATGGATCGAAGGCAGCAAGGGAATAGACTCAGGTGTGAGCAGAGGCACAACTCCATCCTGCCAAGTCCCACACAAGTTCAGAACCATCTGACTCCCTTCTCTTGCCTTACTAGCCTGTGGCTCCAGCACCACCACCTCCACCACTGATGGTGATGCAGCTCACGCTCCTCACAGCCCACGGGTACCAAAATAATTCATCAGCCACTACAGCATGGCTCACTACTGTTCTGTCTCTCTGTGAGCTTAGACAACAAGAGGTCATCCTGAGAATCTTCATTCAGTCAGAATTCCTCCCTCCTCAAACGTAAAAGCTCAGCAAACGTAACCACACAGACCAATAGTAATCAGCAGGACAGCACTGCTACAAGACAGCAACGACAAACCTTTGTAAGTCCTTATTGCGACATTACCTAATTTTTTTTTTTTAATCACAGCTTGGAAAAGCTGGGTCCATATTTTATGAATCCAGAAACTCACAGCAACAACTGACAATGAACTCAGATCCTAGCAACTACCTGACATGAATTATTTTGTTCAACCTCATGACAACTCAGAGTTAGGAACTATCATCAGGCCCATTTTACTCATACAAAAGATAAAACTGGAAGTTCTAGGCAGCTAATGAACTTGCCCAAGATTAAAGAAGTGTTAATAAGGACACCTTGAAGAGAATGGTGTTCATTTTGGGGGGCCTTGATGCCGGGGTCCCTTCTCCCCCTCCTGTCACTGGGATTTTACTCTTATGCTAGTATTGGATGACTCAGGAGCACCTATAACTGTTCCCATAAGGTCTGCACTCAGTTTGTTTCGCTGAGACTGGTGCCCACACAGAAACTGGTAGAGCAGATATTCAAACCATGACATCTTCACGAGACAGCTTAGCCAGCATGCTGGATCAGATTCCTCTTGATAAACTGAGGTCTCATAACTGAGATTCACCTTTTCAACAAATATCTATTGGTCATACACCATGTGGCCAGTAACTGCTTTAACACTGGCAATGACACAGAACTGTTTTCATGAAGCTTACTTTCAATTTGGATTAAAAAAATATAAAAAGACAAATATATAGTAAATAACCTGTAGTGATAAATGCTATGAAGAAAAATAAAGTAGAGCAAGGGGTTATAGAGAAAAATCACTAGATATCTAGGGTAGGCAGGTGATCACTTCATTCAATCCTTTGCGGGGGGTTATTTTTTAGATTTTTATTTATTTACTTGAGAGGGAAAGAGAGAGAGAGCACATGTATAGGCAGGGGGAGCATCAGTCAGAGAGAGAAGCAGGCTCCCCACTGAGCAAGGAGCCCAATCCAGAGCTCTAACCCAGGACCCTGGAATCATGACCTGAGCCAAAGGCAGATGCCCAGCCTACTGAGCCACCCAGGTGCCACTCAATCCTGTGTCTTCAGGTAGGACTAGATTCTTATCCCCATCCTATACACTGGCTAATGAGTTGAAAAGTCAACTGACTTGCCCAACATCCCAAAGCTTGCAAGAAATGAAGTATAAACTAAAAGCCAAATTTTCTACTTCCCACTGCCTCTTTTTAGTTGCCATTTCTAGTTTGTCTAATACTTCAATGTGTAATTATACTTCCGTATGTGTATTTTTAAACACAGATCATCTCTATGTACTCATTTTTCCTTGCTGGTCCCAATAAAATGAGATCATCTAATTAAAAAACAGAGTAGACAAGGAAAAAAATGTATCTAAAAAAAGAAAGCCCTCTGAACTCTTAAGAAACTGAATGGTCCAACCTGAGCTCTCTCACCCTGACTTTTAAATACTTTGATTAAAAGCTGATAGGCTGTGTTCCTTTACAATACTCATAGATTTGGCTCTCACAAGTAGAAATATCCTGGATTCAATGTTTTAATTACTAAGGGAAAATAAGAGTCCCCAAATCATGACTAACAGCATTGACATAATTTCCAATCCTGCTCTTTTATTTGTTTGGGCAATAAACAAATGAAATTTTAGTGATAAATTGATTGCTCTGTCCTGGGTTGTTAGACCGTGGACATGCTAATGGGCTGACTTGCAATTATGGGGTTTTGACGTGACAAATATTAATCAGTTTAAACTCTCCGAAGACTTTTTGGAAAACATGACTGGGTAGGGAAAGATAAACCCCATTCTTGTAACTGATTAAATGTCTTTATGGTTATTTTCTTCCCAAGCCCATTTTTTTTTTTTTAATATTGGCAGAAGAACAGATAATTGACAGCTGCAAATCTCAACCACAAATTATATTACTCCAAACAAGCAGGGAAAGACTAAACCTGTGAACTCATAAAAATCCAAACTTTGGACTGAGCTTTTCCTGGGCTGGGCATTTGGTGAGCCAAAAATTCAATCGATCAGTCTGCAAGTGTTAACTATTGACTATCTGGTTCTATAAACACGCACACATAAAACAAATGTCAATCAGAGTGACCCTGCCTCTGATTCTGCTCTCTGTAGCCCAGCATGCCTATTTCTGGGGATTCTTGGAAGACTTACATTTTCCCTTGATATCTTTGGTTCCAGCTCTCTCCTGAGATTTTCCCTCTTCCTGTGATCCTTCCCTTCTCTTTATGTCAAACCACTCACAGAATACAGACCCTTCTTGATTTTTCCAAAAAGACGACCCATATGTGGCCATTGGATGTCTCTGACTTTACTGAAAATTCAAGGTGATGCTGGCAAAAGCGATGGGATGGTCACTTGCAATGCAGCACAGATCAGCAGAAGACAGACTTCCGCTCTTCTTCAAGGTCTATAGCTATCCATCATCACTCCGCCAGCAGTGTGGAACTTCCCCAGCCTTCTATTAAGACTCTCACCATTGCTAGCACCCCTTCCATCCACGTTTAACTTGCAGGATCCTCCTCTCTACTCTCTACTTCACTGGTCCCACACTCCCAATGTCCTATTCAGTTCTCATTCAGTCATTTAGCAAAGACTTCTCTCACACATACCATCTGGGCTATGAAAGGCTTGCTTTCCCCAACCAAAACAATCAACCCAGACACAAAGTCAAGCAATGGAAACTTCCCATAAAGGAAATTCTGTGGTCAGCTCTTAAAGCAAGATATTTCTTTTCTCCTCTACACATGTGATCCAGGTAATATTATCTATTTTCTCAAAAGAGGGAAGAATGAGCATTACCTTCCTTTCCACCTACTTTCTACCTACAGTCAGAGCCCATGATAGTTTCAGTGACTCTTTCTTATTCCCCAGCAGTTTCCAATGCTAATTAGTGTTGCCACCTCACCTGCTGTGGTATTTATATCTCAGTATGAACACACTACCAAGATGAAGTAAAGGAGGCCTAGAAACCTCATTTGTTAAGCTGTACGGCCCCAGCTGGCAGGCCTCCAATTTGTGGCCGATTATGTGCCTGCAAAAGGCACTGGAAGTCAAAATATTTTAAGACAGATTTTTTTTTTTTTATCTTTAGAAAATATTTCATAATAATGGTATACTCCTGATCAGGAGCCTGATGCCCAAACTGTATCCAGCTATCATCAGTCAACCCTTTGATCGATGTAAAGATGACACATATCCAGTGTTATCGAAATGTAAAATATTTTGATGATTTCTCATTATGAAAAGATTTTTCTGATTATATAGTGTATGTTTATTATAGAAAAATTACCTGCAAACTCACCACCAACAGATAAAATAAAATGTAAACAGTGGTTATTTCCTATAAGTTTATTTTCTCCATATTTTTACAAATATGAGTCCCCTCAGTACATAATTTTGTGTTCTGGTCTTGGCACTTATTATATATTGAGAGTTTTCCCATTTGTAAACATAATGAGTAAAGCCTATATATTAATCCACATATATATACACTAATTTACATAACTTCAACTATTATTCAGCACTTAGATTTTATAAATAGCAAATTAACACCATATTAAATCAACTGTTTGATCAACTCTGATTAAAATGTGTGTATACACATTAAAAATGTGTACAAAGCCAATTAGAGTACAAAGGGCAATGTAGTAAGTAATCAGCTAACTTTTCCAATTTTTTTACTGCAGTTAACTATGCATAACAGAAAATTTACCATTTTAACCATTTTTTAAAAATATTTTATTTATTTGGCAGACAGAGATCACAAACAGGCAGAGAGGCAGACGGGGGTATGGGGGGAAGCAGGCTCTCCACCAGGCAGGGAGCCCCATGTGGGACTCGATCCCAGGACCCCAAGACCTGAGCTGAAGGCAGAGGCTCAACCCACTGAGCTACCCAGGTACCCCCATCTTAACCATTTTTAAGTGTACATTCCGGTACTATTAAATACATTCATATTGCTGGACAATGGTCATCCCCATCTATCTTCATAACTCTCTTCATCTTGTAAAAACTGAAACTCCATACCCATTAATCACTTCCCCCTCATCCCTCCCCATCTCCACCCCAGAAGCCACAATTTTACTTTCTAACTTTGACTACTCTAAATATAAGTGGAATCATATAGCATTTGCCCTCTAGTGACTGGCTTATTTCACTTAACATACTGCCCTCAAGGTTTACCTCTGTGTAAAGGTCAGAATTTCCTTCCTTGTTAAGGCCGAATAACATTCCCTTGTATGTGCTGCATCTGCTGATCGATCCATCCATCGGTGGCCTCTGGGCTGCTTCCATGTTTAATTATTATGAACACTGCTGCTATGAACACAGGTCTACAAATACATCTTCAATGTTCTGCTTTCAATTCTGAAGGGTATATATCCAGAAATGGAATTGTGGAATCATTTGGTAATCTTAGTTTTAATTTTCTGAGGAGCCATTTTCTTGTTTACCCCAGAAGCTGCACCATTTTACATTCCCACCAACAACGCACAAGGGCTCCAATTTCTCTATATCCTAGCCACTGCTTATTTTCCATTTTGTTGTCGTTTTTAGCAGCCAACCTAATGAATGTGAGGCAGTACCTCATTACCTCATTGTAGTCTTAGTTTGTATTTCCCTAATGATCAGTGAAGATGAGCATCTTTTTATGCACCTATTGACTGTTTGTATAACTTCTTGGAGAAATGTCTGTTCAAATCTTTTGCCCATTTTTAAATTGAGAGTTTTTGTTGTTATGTTTTAAGAATTCTCTAAATATTCTGGACATTAATCCTTTGTCGGATACAGGATTTGCATATATTTTCTCCCATTCCATGGACTGTTTTTGTATGGTCCACATTGTATTTTTGATGCACAAATTTTTTTAATTTTCATAAAGTCCAATTTATTTGGTTTTCGTTTCCTCTGATGTCATCTCCAAAAGATCATTGCCAAATGAAATGTCAAAGCTTTTGTTCTATTTTCTTCTAAGAGTTTTATAGTTTACATTTTGATCTTTGATTCATTTAATTTTTGTATATGGTGTTAGGTGAGGATCCAATTGCATTCTTTTGCATAAATTACAAAACTTTTTATGTTACTTATTTAGCCTAGATGAGAAACAGTTTTGAAATTACAGAGAACTAAGCCAGCCTAGAAATGAAGCTGGAAAACAGGGAGATATCTACTTCTACCTTCATCTACAACCCCATGACCTCATACTAAAACCAGAGAGAACAAAGGTGGGAGTGGGAGATTCTAAGAACCAGCAGAAGAAAGATAGCATATTTTCCAGTGGTGTAGGTCAACCAAGCAGCCTGGTTTTCACCCACCCACCCCCAAAGTGCCATAAATGATTCCATGTGTGAACATATAGTAACTCATTCATGACACATTGATGCTAGCCATATATATGATGTCATTTACTCTACAAATTAGTCTTTGCCTCCAAATCCATGATTCTAATTATGTTTCCAAAACTATACTCATTAGCATGCCAACACATTGTATTCTTGTCTTTCTGAGATTTTCTGTTTAAATTCTCATTTAAGGGAAAAACCAGCTACCTCACAGCTTAACATATCCCAGTTTGACCACACCTGATGTGCCTAGCATAGCACCATTCTGATGACTCTGGGACAGTGAAAGCTAGGACACAGAGGGCATGTTATGGTGGCGACAGTATCTCAAAATGGTAGTTCTAACCTTTTCCAAATCCCAGTTCTGCCTGTCAACATCCTAAATTCTCTCTTGTGGCTATTAGAGGAGTGTCAAAGACCACTGAAACACTCTTGGGGTGGTGAAAACAAAACTTAAGTCCTATTTTCCTCCAAATGCTTTCAAAGGATCAGCTAATAGTGAAATTGTAATCTTTCATGTCAATGTGCAAGAAACACTCGTCAGAGAGAATGGTCATTAGAATCACATTTCAGTCTCATAAACCAAACTAAAAGGATTTGGGGGGAATCAAGAGAGGAGCCCAAGGAACAAAAGTTTGTGCCCCAACAGCCAAGTTTATTTTATAGTGGCTCTTAATACAAAGAACTAGGATGTAAACATCTCAACCTCCCTACTTCAGCATTCACAACACTGTCCTTCCATCTTGTGGAGCAATTGAAAAGGAGCCATCATCTCCAGATGAACCCTGAAAAGACTGAAGAAGAGTGACCAGCCTCGTACAGGGGAACCCAAAGATACAACATAACAGGGAATTCTATGATTGTGTAATGCTCTTGAGACACAGCCAATGAAATGAATGCTTTGCAGAATAAAGGGGAATAATGAAGTGGGTAAAAAGCCATTAAAATCTCGGGACTCAATGAAACTTCTCCTCCAGTGAGCCACGTCAAATGTCAACATGGCAAGGTGGTTTTCCAGGAGCTAGCGCCATGTTGTAACCAGTCCCCTGTCTCCTGAGGGGAATAAAATCAGTCAACAAATCCATTATGCCTTATCTTCTTCCAGAAATTTCCTTAGTATTAAAAGCCAGAAAGCACTGTAAAAGACTTGCAGAGGATACCTGCACTTCATCAGAAATCCCTATAAATGGCCACTCTTGGTATTTTCCTAAGATCCAAGCCACAGATGGACAAACCAAAGCCGGATGTATACCCTTCTCCATAGCTGCCTCCCTCCTCACCCATACTCATGCCCACCCCCCTCATTTATTTCCAGATTTCCCTGCAAACCAACCAACCCCCAGCTGATTCTCATGCTTCAGTGGAAAGTCGGCATCAATGTTATGATTTGTGTTATGATCCAAGAGACTACTGACCCTGATAACCTGGGAATTTCTCCAAAGGTTGGGTGAGGAGATCTCTCACATGAAGCATAAGGGCTAAGGAAGGGAGAAATAGCTTTACTTTTCTTTAATTACTCAAATCAAAGAGATCTAACCAATATCCCTAAATAATAAATATCATAATCCTTTTCTTTGATTTGGGGATAATTTCACAGATGTCTCTGGCTTTTTTTTGTTTTTTGTTTTTTGTTTTTAAATCTAGGTTCATTTCCCAGCCTGACTCTCTCTCTCTCTGAACATTCACCATATTTTGAATTCCTCCTAGGGCCTCCTTCAAAGAGAACTGTCCTAAAGACCTAACTGGCAGCCAGAGGACCCGGAGCCAAACCTGCGGACTGGAGCTGGTGCACCCCGTGGAGATGAGGCAGAAGGGGGTTGGCCCCCTTTCTTGGTGGCAGCTGGTTCCACCTTAGCAGGCAGCTGGCCACAGCCTTCTGTTTACAACCAGGGGAAAAAAAAAAAAAAAAAGATTCTGTGATTCCGATATCATCTGCAGCATCAACCAGCTCTATCTCCCTCTCCTTCCGGCCCCCGCTGCTCCTGTCATGGTGATTATGGAGACAGCAGTTGTGCAGTAATTAGGATCCTCCTGGGCCAGCCAATCTCAATGAGAGCCAGATGCCAGCTGCTCCATCGCCAGAAACATCTCCTTGGCATCCCTCCCTCCTCGACACTCTTCTGCCTTCCAGATCCTATCTGTGCCCCTGGCCATGAGAATCACTAAGTCAGGCTGGGACCAAATGGATGACGTCTCTTCTAACCCAAAGCCAAGGTTATTTATTTCTCCAGCTCGCTGGGAGCAGCCCCAGCTCAAGACCAAGTGGAAAGGGGTTGGATAGTCGGTCGTTGTCAGTATCCCCATTGTTGCTGTGGGTTTTAGGGCTCATCCGAGCTGTGTTTGCTCCAAAATCTCCACCTCTTGACTCTACTGCTTATACACTGTCATAGGCCCTTCTGGGCCAACAGATAACTTCAAGGCCCACATTTCACCCAGCAATGATCCTGAGGTCTTTTCAACTCCGGGACCTATGAAATTCAGGATCTAGGGACACTATTCCCAGGACAATCTCCCGTGGGACAGCACTCTGTGGCAATGCCCAGAATTGAATTATTTCCTTCTTCTATATTTCTGATTTCCATTTCTCTGCTCTTCTCTTTCTACCATCTTCAACTAACAGTAGGGCAGAGATGCTGAAAATGCTCCTCTGTCAGTTTCCTAATGAGCACAGGAGGACTCCCCTGATACCGTGGGACACTGTCCCTCTTTGATGCTCTGATTCCAAGAGCCAGAAAAGAAATGCAGTGACAAAACCTGATTATTTTAAGAGAAACCACTGGGAAGCCCTCACTGATCTAACCATGTTGCTCAAGACCCCAGAAGTCCGTTTTCCTACTACTCCACTTCCATTCTCTACTCTCCTTATAGTCAAACAAGAATGTCACATTTCTATATTACTAAGGACAATGGGTATTTTTAAACCCCATTCCCCTCCCTATGACTCAGAATAAGCACAATGTGAAAAACGGCTTCTCTACTCCTTGGAGCCAACTCACCCAACCCAGTGACGACTTCACTGCAGGAAGAAAGTCAGACTTGATGGAAGGAAGTACAGTGGTACCAGTGAGGTCTGTGCAGCCTGCAAATACTGGGGGGGGGGGGGGGAACAATGGGATTTTCAAAGGCCCCCAGCCTTTTCTCCAGATTGTAAAGTGCCTAAGGCACCACTTTAATCCCTGATAGATGCAAACGAGTCTTGGAAAAGCATAGAAACAGGAAAAGACCATAAAGAAAGAGCTTGATTGTATTCAAGAAATGGCTATTCTAATAGCTCTCTGCCTGCAGGCTCTGCTGTCCTGTCCCTCTCTCAGAGAGGAAATGACCAGCCCTTTCCGCTGTGCTGAGCTGAGTGAGCAGCCCACAGGCATCTACAAATCAGAACAGACTGGTCATGGGATCCCAGCAGAGCAGACAAAGGGTCACCCAGCAAGGAGATGTCACAAGCAGCACCTGGCTCCAAGCCTGGGTTAATAGGCTCATGGCTCATCGGCAGTACTGGTGATGAAACCCGGGAAGTCACCACATCCAGACAAGAGAGACACACGCAGCCAGCTTCTATGTCACCTCATGATCCAGCAGCCAGGGCACACATGAGCTCTGTCCTTGGATGAGGGAGGTTCAAGAACTCATTCAGTCTGACTCCTACAAGAGAAACTCTATCCCAGCTGACAGTGATGCCCTTCCATGCGTCTGCATGGCTAAGAGAGAGCAGAACAGGAACTACAAGAGGCATTTTCATAGCAAGGGTGCACAACCCTTACACCAACTACTAGGACACTGGAAAAATGTTGGTCCCTGTAGCTTTCTGCAGAACAGAAGAAGGAAATAATTCAACTCAGGCATGATTTTAAAAAACAAAAACAAAAACAAAAAATCTAGAAACAAAGTGTAAAGACTCAGGCTAAGACTAGGCATCCATGACTTGAAGACCGTATTGATTCCCAAATGGGAGTATACTGCCCATGATACCTGTAATATTAGAACCAAATTAATAAACCAATGGTGACTTTGCTACTATTTCGAGAACCTCCTCAAACGATCATCATCACAATTTCCTTTTGTGCCCAGTTATGAAATAACCCTTCACTGCCCCCACGGGCACCATCCCTGCCACCGCACCACAGGAGGCCACCTGCCTCCCCTGAAGGTGGAGGTACGCAGGCTGATTGCCCCCGTGTGTCTACATGTGCGTCTACACGTGCTGCACACGTGCCGCAAATAAGGCGACAGCCTTTTTCGAGTCACCAGATACCCTGGTCTTACAGACTGGATCCTGAACAGAGCGCATCCTCCTGGAGTCACCTGCAACAAAAACAGACTGACTTTGGCACTGACTCTTCACTTGGAGGAGAGGTAAGCACCAGGCACGCCGTTCCCTTCCCTCCCTTTTGTCCCTCGTCCCTTTGTTCTCTCGCCTTCTAGCTTGCTCCTTCTACGGCACTAGGTTAATAGACGATTATTGTCATGAAAGCAAACCTGCTCCAAGCTCCAGAAATCTTGCAAGAAATTGTTACTGTGATTCAATCTTTCAAACTTCACCGTGTTAATAATCCCTTTAGACTGCTAAAGCGCTTACTGGAACCAGCACTGGAATTAATTGAATTTGTAGTCTCACCAAACAGAAACGGCAACTCTATTATTAGTATTAATTATGGTAGGTTTTGATATTTTCCCATTTTTTATGTTAAAGGGACAGTGTCAAATTAAACACAAAGCAGCCTCAGCTTTACCTTTCGGTGCTCAACTCCTAGTGCTGGGACTTGACTGAAAGCAGGATACAAACCATGTATTTGACACCCACATCTTCGTTATTAATGGGTCCAAATTAGGAACAACAAAGTCTTCTCATTCCATAGTTTATTTTTAGGCATTTTTTTGTTTCCTATTAGAATTACGCTCTTTATGGAAGGGCTGCTTTTTGTGTCCTAGGTTCATTTTTTATTAGGAATATTTTCCAACTGAACTTCCTTTCCAGAGTCTAAGTTTTTACATAGTTTGGCTTCAGAATCTGGTAGAAAGATCAACTTATAAATGGTAAGGACAGCCTGCCCTGATATTTCTGCTACAAGTCATAACAGAACGGACTCAGCGCCAAGAGACCTAAGTTCTCCTCCTGGCTCACCAGCAACCACCTGTGTGATTTCCCAGCATCAGTTTTTCCCTTCATTAAAAAAAAAAAAAAAAAAGACTATAGCAAAAAAAAATGGTTTCGAGTATTACTACCCTCTCTAAACTTTTTCTGTCCTTACTTTTTATGATTATAATTACATGACATTATGAAAGACTACATACCCCTCACTAGTGAATCATACATACTTCTTTTCAATTAATTGTACTCCTTGCTATTGCTTTATGGGGATGAGAAAGGCTTTTTTCCACAATTGCCTGTTGTCTAGCACATGTCTGGTTAAGTTTTTGCCTTCAGCGGTGTGTGGCGTGTGCACACAAATTGGCTTGGGTGTGTGCGTCTTTGTATGAATGTTGGAGAAGGTGGTCACGTGAGAAGGAAGCGACTAAGGTTTCTGGGCATTTTGTTTAACCACAACAGGCCTGAGTTCCAGCAGATTAAAAAACACTATTGAGGAGGTACCGTTATCTGCTTTGAGAATCAAAACTATGTCCCATTCTCTATGGGGCTCCCTGATGGTAAAAAATCATGTAAACATGCCAGTCGTGTCCATGGTTTCAATCAGGGGTTCTTCAGGGAGCATTTGCTGGGGGATGAATCGTGGCAGTGGGTGCCGTATCAAAATCATAGTTCTTTACCCTTAAGAAGTTAATATTCCAGGGGCACCTGGGTGGCTCAGTGGGTTGAGCCTCTGCCTTCAGCTCAGGTCATGATTCCAGAGTCCTGGGATCGAGCCCTGCGCCGGGCTCTTTGCTCAGCGGGGAGCCTGCTTCCTTCTCCCTCTCTGCCTACTTTTGATCTCTCTCCCTCTGTCAAATAAATAAATAAAATCTTAAAAAAAAAAAAAAAGAAGAAGAAGAAGTTAATATTCCAACTGAGGAAATACAGGATCATAGAATGTTAGGGTTGGAAGACTTCTAAATTTCTTCCAGTTCAATCTCAAACCCCTGAAACTGCGGTAAATATCCAATTCTTTAACTCGAGTGAAATGATCTCGCAGTAGGAGATCCTGACATACTGCATGAGGCAGGGATGATTTAAAAAAAAAAAAGAGGGGGGAGGCACCTGGGTGGCTCAGTGGGTTAAGCCGCTGCCTTCGGCTCAGGTCATGATCTCAGGGTCCTGGAATCGAGTCCCGCATCGGGCTCTCTGCTCAGCAGGGAGCCTGCTTCCTCCTCCCTCTCTCTCTCTGCCTGCCTCTCTGCCTACTTGTGATCTCTCTCTCTCTGTCAAATAAATAAATAAAATCTTTAAAAAAAAAAAAAGCCATTGATTCCTTTCCTCTATTGTTCAACCTGCTCTACTGCGCTTAGATTTGTAAAAATAAGAAAATAATACCCACCCCATAACTCCACTGAGCATCAAAGATGGGGCTGATACGCACTGATGAAACACATTCCTCTACGCTTCCACTCCCCCAAGAAGCCGAAGAAAATCAGCTCCTCCGATAGACTGACTTGTGGTGAAGGCCAGGGTGCCCATGGATTGGAGAATCCGGCCCCTTGGCTGAGTAATTCCACGTAGTTGCCCTCCCTCTAGTGGTCAAAGTTGAGATGGCAGCTCTGTGTTTCAGTGTCCAGAAGAATCTGGACGGAAGGAGGAATAGGGGTTACCCAACCCCCAAAGTTTTGACTGTCTGTTTCAGAACCTCAGGACTAAGTTACAGAGCACGCTGCCTTACAAAGACTTCTTCTTAATTAGAACATCTTGCTTGTTTATAATGATCATGGCACTTACAAAAGACCATATGTCTTTGAGACGCTGCTTGGCAAGACTTTTCCAATGTTTACCAAATCTATTTTGTATCCCATGCTAATAATAGTCCAGTGGGTCCCCAGGCAGAGCGGTGGAGACTGAGGACTTCTTGTTTCTCTTATTACTCAGTATTCCGCCTTCAGAATATGAAAGACCTCTTAGTTCCTGTGAAAAGACTAAAACAAGAGCTCAAAGTTTCCCAAATGCTGTTATTTTGGGAAACGTTTATTTCAAGGGCTAAATTGTAATCTTTTGACAAATCAACATTGAGCAATGCTCTGTTACTTCCTTATACACACACTTTAAACTATTTCTTTTAAATGACACTTTCAAATGAGTGGCAAATCACTTCGCTAGAGTATCCATAATGTAATTCTATCCTCTAGAGCCACTGCATGTAATTCAAGAAAGAGGGCGAAACTGATCCCCAGTGCTGGTCATCAGTGGTTCAAAGTCACTAGACTATCCCCACTAGAACACTTGAACCACACTGTGTGACTGAAAATAGGGATGGAGAGGTTGAGCCTATGTTATGTGTCACCAACATAACAGCAGCAACAACAAATGGTTTGATTTACTTTGTTGACATCACAATAAATAACATGCCCAGTTTGGGTTTGTTTTTTTTTTTCACTCCTCAGGTCTGTTTTGGGTCATCCAGAAGACTCCGCTCCTGTCGTTCACTGAGGAACAAAGTTATATGGCAAATTAATTCAGCGATCTGAGCATTACGTGGCATCCGAGATCTGCGTAATTCACGTGAGCCTTTGAAAGTTCATCAAACACTGGCTGTGTGCGGAATGCACTTGATACTGCAGTTTTCTTCCTTCGGTTAAGTTGCTGTCAACATACAATGGGGTGGTTACGAATTTTTCTTAAGGCCGATGGATAGCTCCACAGCTCTGGGGGCATAATCCTTCACTGCCACATAATTTATGTCCTTGGAATGACTATCACCAGGGCCTTCCCCCCACTTGAGAAATAGTGGCAATAGAACCACCATTTGTAAAGAGCTTTGAAACAGCTCCCCGAGATAAAAAGTGGTCAGTGAAAATAACCGTGCAGTGCTGAGCATGGGTCAACCAGTGCTCCAAATGCCTCTTCTCTGACAACACACTTGTTCCACACAATAGTCAGACACCAGAACTACCACTGACATCTCCATCAACGGAAATGTGCATTTTGTCAAGGTATCTCTAAGTTTTCTAAGCACATTATCTCACCAACAGTGACAATATTCTTGTGACATTACTAAATACTTCATTTTGGATTTTCTTTATAGCACCAACACTGTATTCCTTTAAGACCTAAACAGTGTCACATTTTTTAAATATCCATTGAGGTCTGAAGGGCACAGTCCATGCTTGAAGCCTCTGGATTTGCTTTTCACAAACAACTTTGTTACATGCAGTGGGCAGATTCTCTGAACAGAATTTCTTTTCGTCTAAATTTACTACCGAAGTTTTATTAAGCTATAAGAAGCATTTGTGACATAAAGATCCCTTATTTCCCAAAGAGGAAAGCAGAATTTCATTGGAAGTTTGTGAAACAACAATTAAATTTAACTCTGAGGCTGTGGAACTATTTCCATCAGCTATAAAATTACTCTGGAATTAGTGAGCGCTGAGGGCAAAGAAGTCAGAGAAAGACCTTCTCTGATGTGACTACGTATTCTTCAGAGACCCAAAAAAAGTTACAATATACATGCTGGTTCCAAGAAATTTAACAAGAGTTAACAGTGTTGGTGAGTCAGCACCTAAGGGGCAGAGCTGTAACTCTAGGAAATTTGAATTGAAGCCAGACACACAGAGGGGTGATCGATGTCTCAGGTTTCAGAGAACACCAAGACAATCTTTCCCGAGACACAAAATACTTTGCATAAACTAGCAGACCACACACGCGACGAGGTCATTATTTTCAAACCAGTTTACCAAAACTTCAACCTCTCTTTCCCCCAAAACACAGACATGCACCTACAAATACCCCCGTGCTTCTTTCCCCTTAGGCTCTGGATGGTTTACAGATCCTGTCTTGGGAAGAGGTAGAAATCGGGTTGCACTATATGTTGGCTGTGTCTATGTAACTTCAAAATCCAGTTGAAAAATAAGAAAAAAAAATATTCTAGTGAACAGATCACTTTATCCCAAGGTGTAATGATGTCTCCCTGAAATAAGGCCCTTTGAGCAACTTCTCTAATGAGGGCGCCTGGTTGGAAACCATCAAGGAAGCCCAGTGCAGCCTCCTGCAACGCTTATAGCTCAGGAATGCTGGGGAATATCCCCAAATCTTGATCAGAGTAACACAGAGCAGTGTGTGGCAATCACCATGAGGCGGCATGGGATAGCCATGGGGTTTCAGAGAAGGGTAATGTGTTTCCAGTTACAGGAATCCAGAAGGATCGCATGGAGAGGGTGAACTGACCAATGAAGAACGGTTAGAAATCTAAATGGCTAGTGCCGGGAGAGCCTGGAGGTAGAGTTAGCCTTGTAAGCAAAGGCAGAGAGAAGAGAAGGCTCAGGGCAGGGACAGGAAAAAACAGTCATGCTTGAAAGAGGGAAGTGGGACCAGAGGATGGAAAAATCATTCTAAATATTTCCACCCATTTTTATGGTGTTCTGTAGCCAGAGCTGAAAACTCCTTAGAGCCAAGTCACAGAGAAAGGCCAGGTCCAGAAAGGAATGACGTGCCACAGAAGGTCAAATCATTTGGGGACCCAGAGGCAGAACAAAGAAAAAGGAACCTTTCCAAATAAGTTAAATTAAAGTTCTGGGGAGGTTAATACAAACAAGGCAATTAGGACAAATGCTGCCTGAGAGCTGGTCTCTGTCTCTTGAGACAGGGCAGGAAGACACAGCTAATGATACCGAGCTGAACTCCGAAGAACTGGATGCGGGCATTTTAAATGGGGAACCTTTGACTCCGGAACTGTCTCTAAGTGACTGCGACTTTACTGGTCTTTGGGGCACAAGGTCAAGACCCAGTTTTTCTGTCTAGTCCTCTACGATTATAATGAGGATGCTTGTTATTTAGTAATGCCGTAGATTAAGTTTGAATGAACAGACCCCGTGGCCGGAAAGGTAACGAGCGTACCCTCCACTCAGCAAAGAAACACGACACTGGAATGAGGGGTTCACTCCTTTCCCAGGGAAAAAAAAAAAAAAAAAAGTTTCTCACTTGTTTTCACTTGACTTTTAAATGACTTAATCACAAGAAGCGGGGGAGGGGTGCAAAGAGGTCTAGATGCATTGTGTGAGCGCAGTGAGAAATTTTGGAAAATTAAGAGGATCTTTGGCTAAGTTTTAGTCCCAGTTCCAGCTCTTTTTTCCTGAAAAAAATAGTACTTTCCGCAAACGGAAGTGTATAGGGCACCTGGTTGGCTCAGTGGGTTAAGCCTCTGCCTTCGGCTCAGGTCATGATCTCAGGGTCCTGGGATCGAGTCCCGCACTGGGCTCTCTGCTCTCTCTCTCTCTCTCTCTCTCTGCCTCCCTCTCTGCCTACTTGTGATCTCTGTCAAAAAAATAAATTAAATATTTAAAAAGAAAAAAAAAAAAAAAACAGAAGAGCATAAACCATTTAACCAAGAATGGAAGCTTGACCAAAAGACATGCACAAGGTTTTGATGCTGGTGTGTCATTTGCTCATCTCTGACCGTGACGACCCCTGAGAGTTCACGTCCAGTCCACTCAGCTCTGTTAGGCTTTAAAAAGCTCTGTGTTTCAGGAGGACAGACTGCGCAGATTTGAGATTACTTCCTACATGTGGAATTTTGTCCCCGTTAGTCTTTTTAGTGCCATGAGAGCACTCGGATTCAGTCCCGGCGTTAGCTTTCATACCATCGCCTTTGTGTGCGTGCGGTGTCCACGTTCATCTACAGAGCTGACAGCTCCCGGGCACCTGCTATGGGCCTGGTACTCCCTGGACCTGTTCACTATTTCTCTGTCATTCCCAAAACCAAAATTCTGCACATACATCCCTGTTGACATAATTTGAAATTTAATTTTCAAGTGATCCAAGAGGACTGGTTTCACGTTTTGCTCACAATAGTGCTGAACCGGGGAAGGGCTGGGAAGGCAGGCGACCACGCACATCTACTACAAGATAAGAACAGCCAGGCCAGCATTTTACTCACAGACATACTTCCTTTTTAACAGAATTGCTCCAAGCACTGAATTTTACCCTCTCTAGCTTTAAGCAAGTAATTAGTGCTTGGGAGCTTCAGCTAGAATATTCGTCCTGTTATGATTTTATATTCAAGTCATCGTTGTATTACCAAGGATAACACTGGGTTACTCTGAATTATCTGCCACCGAGATGGGAAAGGAAGCGTTACCCTTTCTGCGTGGACATGGAACAAAGTAAAATAGGATGTAGCCATGAGCAGCTTTTCTTTACTGATCAATGTCAAGGACCACGTAAGAGTTTCAAGGTAAGCGGGTTGTCTGCATGGATCAAATAAAGGCGATTCCTCATTTTCCCTCGTTCATAGTCTCAGAGCTAATATTCATCCACCCAGCGTTGTTAGTAAACACAAACTCAACGTGTTAACTATCTGTACAGTCCAGTTCTTGTAAGATCTGTTCAAAAAACAGGTGTTGTTGTTTTTTTTTTTCCAACAACCACGGTATTTTTTTTTTTTTTTTTTACATTTGCTTCCAAAAGACAAAATCAAGAGGTAGACCTAATCAAGGGAAAAATGGATAGGTTTCGCATGGACCAAAAAAGTGTGAAGCTGTCCAGTGGCCAGGGATTTTTAAACATGTTATTAGTAACTGCTAATGAAGAGTTGTTGGGTGCTACAGCTTTGGGGAAAATACATGCTTACCTATGTGGTCAGCCAAGTTTCCTCCCCAACTCTGCTGTGCTAGATGCTGGGGAAGCCAGGAGAGGGTCTTGGTCTTTGAAAGGACTTCAAGCTGATTAGGAGACTCGAATACAGACCACATTCCAAGGACAAGAAGAGAGACCAACAATAAGAGCTTCAACACTCCTGAGGAAATTCCAGAGTCCACAAAGCTGAGAACAATTATTTGCACCAAATGAGGCCAGAGCTCGGGGCTGGGGGAGGGGCACGAAAGGGACCAGGCTCTGCCTGCCTCCACCTGTCCCTACCTCTCCACAAAACAGAGATGTGCTCTTCCTAGGATTTTCTTCCCACTCTGTGATAGATTCCAAGTTTCTTTTCTAATTGTTTGAAAACTCTCTGGCAGAAGACCAGAGCCAGGAGGAACACGCCAATGGGAGCCCAAGTGAAAAAGTGACCAGAGTGTCACAAATGAATGACAAAGGTTTTGGGGGACCACCATCTGCTTGCCCCTTTGAACCCATAGATTCTCTGATGAAAATGAATAAGAGGGACGCCTGGGTGGCTCAGATGGTTAGGCAGCTGCCTTCAGCTCAGGTGATGATCCCAGCGTCCTGGGATCGAGTCCCGCATCGGGTTCCTTGCTCGGCGGGGAGCCTGCTTCTCCCTCTGCCTCTGCCTGCCATTCTGCCTGCCTGTGCTCGCTCTCTCTCCCTCTCTCTCTGATAAATAAATAAAATCTTTAAAAAAAAAAAAAAAAGAAAATGAATAAGAAATGAGCAAATAAATAAATCGAAATGGTTTATAAACCTATATCCCAAGGGCAGAGATAGGCATTGATGCACTTTGGGGTTGCAACAAAGTAAAAATACAAATTGCAAAACAATTAAAAGAAATACTAATTGCAAAACGAGGATAAACGTTGAAATCCCAGTGCATAATCTCCAACCATACCAAAGAGAATACAAGAATTATGAAAGAGACCCCCGCCCCCCCCCAAAAAAGTAGAGGAAGTAAATGTTAAATGGTAGAAGAAATCTGAAATGGAAATTTTAACAGGAAACACAGTGAAATCTGTGAATAAATCTAGACACCAACTTCCATTCCTTGAAACCTCCCTGAGAAGGGCCCTAAGAAAAAGAATCCGCATTCGTCAACTTAGACTCTGGGAAAACAATGCTTGGAGCCCACCAAGAGTTAAAAGATCAACGACATTTCGTACTTAAAGGGCCCAAATCCACTATGAAGAATTAGAATGAAGTGCAAAGTTCAAATCAAAAATAGCAGCAAAACGCAACTGTCCCTGTTGACTCAACCGTATACACTTTAAAGCATTAAAAATAGCAAAGGAGGGGATTACAGTCGCAAAAACTTCTTCAAAACATGGAAGCAAATGCCAGAGGAATTCAAAAAGACGAGTTCCAACCAAAAAATAAACATGCAATCCACTGATTCAAATGTCATTGATGAGGAAAAATAAGGTTGAGGAGTTAGATAGTCTGGAAAATCCTTAGCAACCGTGAACCCTATATAGACGGGGTAGGCCATTGAGGGACAGAAACTTTCTGACCCTGGTGGAGAGAAGTGCAGGGACTTCCAGGGACATACACAGAGTAGAGAGTGTGCGATAGGTCCTCAGCCTTAGAACTCCATTTCCTGGGGGCGCCTGGGTGGCTCAGTGGGTTAAAGCCTCTGCCTTCGGCTCGGGTCATGATCCCAGGGTCCTGGGATGGAGCCCCGCATCAGGCTCTCTGCTTGGCAGGGAGCCTGCTTCCCTTTCTCTCTCTCTCTCTCTCTGCCTGCCTGTGATCTCTCTCTGTCAAATAAATAAATAAAATCTTTAAAAAAAAAAAAAAAAACTCCATTTCCTATAGGATAGTACTTTAAGTTAGCTAATTCTGCCTCCCTCTCTCTCTCTCTCTCTCTCTCACACACACACACACACACACACACACACACACCATACTGACACGTGCCTGATGTTCAACTTCCCCATTCCTTTCATCAAATTCACTTGTCTTGCCCATTCCCACTTCTGTGCCAAATGTCTTCTGATTATGACATAGTCTAGTTAGCCCCATGCTCCTGGAAAGTTAAATGATTAGCTCCAAGACAAACAGCTAGGTCTGCATGGTACAGAACACGGGACAAAGAAGTTTCAGTAAGCTTAGAGAAGGAAGAAAGGGAAAATGCAGTGTCACCAGCATCTACTGGTATCTGTCTCTGCTTTTCCTAGCCTTGTTGAGTTGAATTCTCAGAGGTATGACCCCTCCAGCTTTGACCCTTTCTGAGCCCTGAGCCAGCTCTCAAAAGAAGAGGAAGCATATTAGGAGGTCCCCGGTCCCCCCAACACAGTAACCACTAGAATCAGTTAATCTGCTGTCCAGTATCCACCTACAAACACGCTTCTGACGCAAGAGTAATAGCAAGGATTTGGAAACAGCGATGTTTGGCTCTTTTCAACAGTGTATTCTCATGCGGTCTGAGCCTAACCAAGAATGGCTACCCAGAAAACCTTCCCAGGGACAGAGGACCCTTGCTGACATGTTCAACACCTTTTCACATGAGGCTTTATACTTCTGTCTCCTTACTGTCCCTTCATGGATTTTTCTACGCCCCTGGCTACAAAGTGCCCCTACCCCCTCCTCTCAATGCTTCCATACTGCACCCACCCCCTACTCCCAAATGCACATACCCAGGTGCACACTCTCTGCCTGTGGCCCTACACACAGCTCAGAGGCAGCCTCTGCTCTCTGGCCATGTCACCCCACTCTATTAGTCTATGGACAGTGACCATCCGATGTGAACCCACCTGATTCCTGGCATATCCGAGCTTTTTTTTTTTTTTTTTTTTTTAAATTTTATTTATTCATTTGACAGAGAGAGATCACAAGCAGGCAGAGAGGCAGGCAGAGAGAGAGAGGAGGAAGCAGGCTCCCCGCTGAGCAGAGAGCCCGATGCGGGACTCGATCCCAGGACCCTGAGATCCTGACCCGAGCCGACGGCAGCGGCAACAAGAAGGACCAGCAGCAGTGGCCCAACCCACCGAGCCACCCAGGCGCCCCCATATCCGAGCTTTTAAGCAACAATTTGCTTGTGCTGCTTTCCCTCTTTGAAGTTTATCTCCTAACTCATGCGTAGCCCCCACAGTGTTCACATGGAGGGGAAAGTGCCTCGGACACTGGCTATGCCGAACATGTCCTTACGGACTTGGAGAGACACCAGTCTGAGCTCCAAGGAGACTTCATGTGGGCATTCCCTTCTTACCCTCTGACTGCCCCTCCCTCGTCTGCTTTAAGAATCCTCAAACCTTTGCACAACTCTCTACTGCCCCCAGTGAAAATTAAGAAAAATAGAAATACGTTGGCTAAAAGTCACAAAAAGGCTCTCATCGTGTCCTCTCCTGGGAGTAAATTGCGGGGAAAGGAAGGTCAGGCTTAGAGCGGACTTAGAGCGGGATGGATGGCTTACACCTTCTCTGCACTCGGCTGCAGCCGCCATCGTAACAAGCCCCAACTGGCTGGGGGTGTCTGCTCTCAGCTCTCAACTCCTGGGTGACTTTACCTCCGTCAGCCTCTGTTGCCCAAGATGCGAAATGAAGGCTTAGAAAGGATGATCTCGAAGGTATTTCTGATTTTGGAGGGGACGACAAGAGAGATTTGCATAGAGCCTCTGAGGTCACTGTGCAGGAGGGATACGCATGAACATGAAGACAGCAATTTCGCTTGTTTGTGATTTATGTTACCTTTTTAATTTATGAGAAGACGCCCTATTAACATTTCTTGGAAGACAGGAGATTGATCTCCAAATATATGGAATATTCTCCCATGGACACCCTCTTTCTCAAGTAGGATTGTTCTGTATAAACCGATAAGGCAGAACTGAAGCCGATGGGTAGAAGACAGCCTTAAGTTTAATATAGAAGAAATGTTTTATTCATTTTGGGGATGGTCCTAATATAGAATCGACTAAAAGCCTTCCACGAACACACTGCTTTCTCCCAAAGAGGTCTCTGAGATTGGGAGTGTTTGAGTCTGCGAGCATGAGCTGATGACGGCTGCTACACGACTTCTTTGCATAAAGGATCCTTCCCGGTGCCTCTCGCTGCTTCCTGCCTCGGCCAACATCCTGTCCAACAGAAGGGCCTTTTAGCTCTCAGATCAAAGCCTCCCTGTGTGCAAAGTGCCCATTGTTCATTAGCGAAACGGGACTTGCACCTGCTCCGCTGAGGTGTATGGCTTTCACTGCATCCCTCTCAGTTTCAGCAGGCTGTAGCGAGATCACAGGCCAGACACTTCGGTGACGAAGGAAGCCACGCTTGCCAGTCAAAGGCTGGACCAGCTGTGCTGGTCCTGTGCAAACCAGGTGCCTACTGCCTCCCCAGGAGCCTGCGGCCAAGCCTTGGCAGCAAGAAGGACCAGCAGCTGCTCCTCCAGCCCCAGCCCTGTCTGTCTCCTCCTCGGTCTGAGGATCCGAGGGCAGTGCGCTGGGGGGGCTTATTACAGAGAGGAGGAAGAGAACTTTGAGGGAGATACAAAAGTGATGCTTACGGAAGGTTGGCCAAGGGCGTGAGGAGCAGAGACCAGGCAATGTGGGAACAGAGACAAATTTCAGCCAGTCTAAGATCACCACTGGTTCCCGTGAGATTTCCTGGTTCAAGGTTCAGGGTCGTGATTCAGGAAGCACCCCTGTGCTCTAACTAACCTGGGTGCATCTGGATCTTGAATTGTATATTGTGTGTTCTTTTTCTAGAAAATATTTCAATGCCACCACGCCGCTCGGCCAACTGTCTATGCCCCTTGGATCCCGGTGTCTCTTCATTAGATCCGAATGAGGTTACTCCACTTGGTGAGACCAGGAGTGAATGACAGATGTGCCAAGCGAGTGGCTTCCTCCCCCAAAAAGGTGCTTCCTTGCACAGTGTCCTTGGAGCTGTGGCGAAGGGCTCCTTCGCAAGCAGTAAACCCCAGTCAGGAGGCATTGGGGGGTGGGGACGCAGGGGGTGTAAGTGACACTGTTGTGCCGTGACTCATCCTTTCACTGACTTCATTCACTTCTGTGTTTGTAGCCAGTTGGACAGCTGTGTTGGCCATGTGAAGTCAGAGAATTTTTTTGTTCCAAAGACAGGAAGATGGGGGGGCAGGGGGGGAGACAGATAAAACAGTGGGTGCGTGTATGTGGAGCCATAATTACAGCATGACTTCAGCTTCTCTTGACCAGCTAACAGTCACCGCATTAGTCACCAGTCCTCAGAGGACGAGATGGGGCCGGGTGGATTCAAGATGAAGTGAGACGGGCCTGGTAACAGAGACTCCGGTCCTGGAAAGAGTTCTCATTGTGTCGCAGCGAGGTGAGGGGCAAATGCCTAAACTGAAGAATACGGTCCTTAGCTAGAAATGGAGGAAACACAAGCTATTTAAACACACACACACACACACACACACACACACACACACACACAGAGGGGACAAGGACCTAAATGCCTACAACCTGGGGAAAGAGACAACTAGGATCAGCCAGAAATGAAAGTAATGCTTTCAGATCACAGAGGAGGAAGAATTCACACTCTCGGCACCTAGACATCCTATGACAACAGTCTGTGTCCAAAACTGCCAAAACTATGCAAATGGGGCCACAACCAACATTCATTCTAATGTCACTTAGACCCTGAGCTCCTCCTGTATGCCATTCTTTGTCACCCATCTACACTCACCCTCTATTAACTTCTGCAAAAATGACTGCAGATCTCCAACAATTGCTTCAAAACTGTGGTCCAGGCCTCAACATTTGAACCCCAGCCACAGCCAACTGTGGCCCACAGCTGAAATTCAGCCTGCCACCTCTTTTGCAAATAAAGTTTTTCTGGAACAGAGAATTCACTTAACGTAGTGTCTACAGCTATTTCCCCACCAGAATAGTGGAGTTGAGGAGTTGGCGATGAAGACTAAATTATTGGCTATCTAGCCTTGCAGATGAAATAGGTTGTTGCCCCCAGTTCTCATACATACCAGAAAACATCTCTTACTTTGCCAAGAAAATGGGAAGATGAATTCCTTCAACCTTTTGACGCAACGTCTACATAATAGTCTGCAGCTCTTTCTATTCTCCTCTGGGCCCAGATTCAGGAGAGGAAGGTGCCTCCTCTCTTGGTCAAGACCGATCTGTCCATTCTGGGAGAAGATGAATTCGAACCAGGCATTCACGTCTTCCCTAAATACTCCTCGCTCAGAATGAGGTCAGTGGTCCGCCTCGATGCTCCCCAGAGCATCCTGCGCACTTTGCATTTTCTCTTTGTACTATTTATATACATGCACCCATTTCCTCCAGGTATATCACACTATACGGACTTGGGACAGGATAGGACACAATCAAACATTTCATAGCTGACTACAGCTTCTCTTCTCAATCATGCAAAGCCTGATGGAAGTTGGTAGGAATTCCCTCCATCTGACAATCAAGGCCCAGGCTGCCTCCACCACGAGATGCTGTCAGGTCAAAAACAACTCATTTCCTGGCTCATGGCAGCATGGGAAGAGAGAGCAAGGAAGTAGTGTACTGCCTCTTAAATGCCCCTCACCCATGAATTCCGTTCACACCTCCTGACTGGAACCAGCTACACAGTTACACAACCCCATCTCCTGCAGGAGCTGAGAAACATAACCTCCTGTCTGTTCAGAAAGAAAAATGCAATATGGTAGGCACCGGGAGCCTCTACCACCTCCAATCTCCTTTGTCTTTGTGCCCCAATACCTGGAGGAGAGATAAGTGCTTACTACGTACTGAACAAAAATTTTCTGAACCGGGTTGACTCTGCCTGGTGAGCCTAAGGGAAGTCTTCAAAGAAGAACTGAGGAAGTGGAAAAAAGGCCCCTTCAAAGCCCCAACCCCAGGAAAGGAGTCTGAAACAAAGAGAACCACCAACATACAGCATTGTTGAGGAATCCAAGTGAATGAATTAAGACAAGAATAGTCAATAACATCACATGCCACAGAGGAAATAAATAAGAACATGACTGAAAACAGGCCATTGGATTTGACAATTAGGTCATTAATGGCTTTTCTCTGGTGCAGGCCAAATCTCATTATGGTGAGTTTTGAGAGGGAATCCAAACCATTTCAGTGAGCTAGAGTTTCATAGTATGAATGCCGCTTGAAACAGATGGCTGTTTGAGATTTGTGGATGTTTTGTTACTCTGAGATTTTTAACCCTAATAAAATTTCTCGCCATGAGATAGCAATATAGCTACCATTCACCATGCACTTGCTATGTGCCCATCACTCTGCTAAGTACTTTATTCACATTATTGCTAATATCTAGTAACAATCCAAGAAAGAAGGTGTTGTTATATTCTGGTCCTGTGGTTAGTTTCTACTGTCGTGAGTACTGGGGCCCAATCCTAGTTGGTTTGCAAATTTGTCCTTTTTTCAAACACATCAGTCTCATTCCCCAAAACACGTAGTGGTTAAAGCCACAGCTATTAGATCTGGAGCACTCAAAGAATAAAATTCCAAAATGCAGTGGCTCTCTGGTGTTGAAGGAGCCTACCGTTTTAATCTTGAGCCTCAAAATTATTCCATGCTAAGGCACAGTGATTGTCACAGATATTCTAAATCAACCTTTAAAAGTTGTCCTCACTTGAGAGAAATTATACAATGTGTGCAGCCTCCAAACTTTAGTTATTTCCTGTTGGGCTTACGTATTACCATTTCAACCTTCCTTTTACTTCTGCAAGTAATACTTTGATAAATTATTTTTGATGTTGAATTCTCAGATGTTTTCTCTTTCATACAACATGGTGAAGAGTGTGCTATATTTGGGTAATGACAGTAAGGGAATAATTAAAAAAAGTATACTTCTCAAATTTGGCAGGAAAACAGTGTTGAGTCTATAGTAGTTTAGTTGCAGTTGGATTGAAAGAATATCTTTGGAAAGTTCTCTTTGGGTCAACAGGAATGGGGAAGGAAGACTTACAAGCGCTCTCCTGACCTTACCAAGAAGCAAGAAGTTCCACCACAGTTCATTTAAAGATCCCAGAGAAGATAATACTTATTGTCACCTTTGATTAGTCCTATGGTGCTTGATTGCATCACAATCCCAAAATGACTACACAAGTAGGGTCTTTCAATTCATATCTGTTATTGACTCCTTGTTTGATTGGGCTATTTGCAACATGACTTATGAACACAGCGTTCACCACACTTTCTGGGTGGGAGATACTGGCATCTATTATACCTTAGCCTATTAAGTCAGAAATGTATGTGGTTTAATATTTATAAAATGCATTGTAATTTTTACTCTAAACTTCACCAGGAATTTCAATGAAGTATTACCTTTTCAGAATCTGAAATTAAATGATTAAAATTGTCATTTTTGTGTGCATCTTTAGGAATGTGTGTTAGAAAGTATTAAGCAGAACATTATAGGTATGTTTTATTTATTAAAATATCAAACTTTTATTGAATCAACACCTGAATTGGGCAGAGTACTGGAAAGATACTATTTACCCTCAGTGTGTCATAATATAGTAGAAAAAAGAAACTAAGTGAATAGATTTGCATAAAAACAGGCAAAGCACTATATCCACAGGTACAAAATGACAAACACCTGTCTTAAACCTCTTATACTACTCAATACCCAATTTACAAAATAGGTAGTTCGAATACCTCATCATAAATAGTTCACTTTAGCAGATTCATTGAAGGTTTTCTTTCAACAGCAAATTCTTATACATATTTCTACTATGATACTCTGGAAGCTTGATCTCCCATCCTTTTCAGAACATCTTCCCCTCCACTGCTGACCCTTACTTCAGTCCTGGCCCCCTACCTTCAGCGGATGCATTGGACTTTTACTTCATAGAGAAAGTAGAAACCATCTTCCTGCATCTCATCAGCTTTCTCTACTTCCTTTTGTACAAGGACAATAGTACCTCACCGCCATTCAAGGTTCAGCCCCTCCCAATAGATTCTGGGTCCTACACCTCTACTGATTTCAGACTTTACCCCTTACTTTGTTCCCTTTTTTGCTTTGGACTTAGATCTGCAATTAAATTCTTTTAATGTTGAATGCCAACCTTTCAACCAAAGTTCGCCAAAGCATTGTTTGGTTGGTAAGAGTTAATCCTTCATTTTCCCAAAATGGGTTTCAATGGATATTTCATGAGTTCTTACAAATTTGAAACTGTTTACAAATTTGAAGCTTTTTAGACATGAAAGACATCTTGGCCATGCATAAAATCTCTAGCTCATTCTTTCTTTCCTTAAGTTGTACCATCATCATCTGGGATTGTATCTTTGGAAAAGTCTGATGCCTGCTCAGCTTTATTTCACCATAAGTGACTAGATATTTTTCACCTGTTCACCCAAAATATTCTTTCTTTCTTCTAATTACTTTAGAATATACCTTGATGCTGCTTTTTCCAAAAAGTCAATTTTCCCTGGTATACAGTGAGCCCTTCAAATACGTAGATTCATGCCTTATTTTTAGAAAAGTTTCCTTGAATTGAATTATCAAGTATTTGTTCTTTTGTTTTGGTCTTCTTTTGGAGAGACCCCATGTGTACATGTACACTTGTGTTTATTCCTATAATTTTGTCTCTAAATCCTTTTTCTTTCTGTATTTCTTGTTCACTTCATTTGCTTTTCTCATAGCTCTGTTCCATACTGTGCTTTCAATGATATCTACCCTTCTTGTGTTCTTAGTCTTTACTTCTGAAAAATGTTTTTATTTCTTTCATGATTTCTGCCAAACTCTAATTCACATCTCCCTTTATTCATCATCTCCTAGTTGCCCAGTCCTGAGTCATTGCACTCTTGCTTTGTATAATTCCATTAATAACTAGTACTCCATTAAGATTTTTTGACATGCGATATTAATGTTAAAATTTTTATCTGCTTCTTGGCAATAGTTTTCTGGTTCGTTTCATTTGTCTAGAGGAAAATTTCCTATTCTTTTTCACAACTTAATAACCATCTCTGTACAGATGCTCTTCCAACGCCTTTTTGTTACTCATATTTGAATGAGTTTAATTTTCCTGGACCAGCTATTTACAAAGTTTACCAGGGGTAGAGCGAAGGATTAAGGAGTTCCAGTCTGCCAAGCCTTACAACTCATAGGCTTTTTCTGTTCCAGTCTGTTGCAATAGACTATTGCCCTTAAAAATGATGCTTCTGCTCAACCACTCTCCCTTTATCTTTTATGTTCAGAATGGACCCTTCCCAGTTTGTTCACTAGACACATCTTTTACCTTCCAAGGTAGTAGCCCCAATTTTTCCTGGTGCATTTTGGCTTCTCCCTTCTGGAGTCTGCCACCTGCATGGCCCTCAGCCCTTCCGATCATCCCACATCCTGTTCCATCTCATCTAGGGTGATCAACATCCCAGTTCGCCCAGGACTGAGCAGGTTCCTAGGACATGAGACTTTCAGTGCTGAAGCTAGGAAAGGTCCAAGAAAACTGGAACAAGCTGGTCATCCTGAATTTATCCTTGCTCCCTGCAGTTGCCACTCAGGATGGGATTCTCTCCTTCTGGCTTTTCTGAAAGTCACCACAGCTGAAGCCGCCCACCCTCACCATCCTTCTTGATGCCTATCCGCCATTCACCATGCAGCTTCTGGCCTGCTTCCACTGGCCTCGCTTGCTTTGGGCAGCACGTATTATTTGTTTTAAGAGATATTGGGGTCTCCTGGATTCACTGAAAATGGAATTTGTGAATCTTTCTCTTTGACCTCTCTCTGTAGAATTTCAAAAAGGAGACTTGGAAAAACCCTGATTAAGCCTCTACCATGTCTCCTTGGGGCTCAACCGATATTTTCTGTCCTCCTCATAGAATTCCAGGTTGAAGAGCTCCTTTTGTTATAATTCAATTTCTTGACCAAGTGAACTCTGCAGTTAAGACTGATACTCGGAATGAGAGCATGTAACCAACACCCCAGACTGAATGATGAGACAACAAGATGATGCTCAGAGGATGTACGCTACACATTATGAAAGTGGATTAAGGCACATAAAAGCACAAAAGCCTTATAAATATCAAGTGCTATACAGATAAATAATAAAAATAGTGTAGGAAACACTGATAACAAAAAAAAAAAAAAAAAATCACAATGAGAGTGAAAGAACACCCTACATAGAATGCAGATAGAACACAGAATTAGGTTTTGAATAAGGCCTCCATGCATTAGAAATTGCTCTTTCTTGAGTATGGCCACACTCATCACACAAATATAAAGAGGCCAATTGAGTGCTTCTATATGCAAATCGTTCTGCCAAGTGCAGTTGCATGGGTTATTTTATTTAATCCTAACAACTTCTTCAAGGTATACAATGTAGTGACAACTTCTTCAAGGTAAATGTAGTGAGATTGAGTGTCAGAGAAGTTAAAATATCCAAGATCATCCAACAAGCAAATACCAGACCTTGACTCAAACCTGGGCATCTCCAGGACCATTGCACATGCTCCACTTGCTCTACCACCCCTGCCCCTTTTCCATCAAAGAAAAGAAGAGAATGGAAGAAACCTAGAAGGAGACAGAAACTTAAAATAGGGGGAGACAACAGTCATTGGCTTCGAACCAGATGTGGAACAAGCTCCAGTGTAATTAGTTTAACTGCAGGAGGAACACAGAGGGAGCAAGAATGTCAGCAAACTTATTTATTAAGATTTTTAATGCAGTTGCTTCGACAAGCTGGAGACATTTAAAACTTGAACAACACACTGCATCTGGTTTCATCCTCTGACAGAAGCCCATTTGGAGGATGTGGGAATTAAATTCACAAATAGAAGAAACTAGAATAGTTCACCAAATTTTTTCCTGCTGTTATGAAAAATAATATTGTGATAAGGAATGAGATTAAATCTCTCAAAAATCAAATTCAGTTTAACAAAAAAGAAAAAGAGTGGCAGGCTAACTGGTCTACCAGAGGGAATAGAACTCTCAGGTCTAATTCACAGAAAGTGGTTTGTGAAGTCTGATTCTTCAGGTCACTGAAAAGTTATTAAAATTAGATTAGTTATTAAAATTAGAAAGTGTTGACTTATAGCCCCTTCCCAAATTATGAACATCATCCTCAAAGACTCTGGTGACCAAGATGACATCACTGGAATCATCTTCATCTTCAATCAAACCTCATAGGGACTCCACTGGGAGCAAAGCCATGTGTATGTTTGATTTGACCTTGGCTTCTGCATAGCGCCCCATGAATGGGAAGAAATCTGGAGCTGTAAGCTTTCAGCTTAGAGGAGGAAAGTGCACACTGTAGGAAGCTGACTGAACTGAAGGTCAGATGACTAGAAGCTTGCCTGAGATGCCATAAATCTTAATTCTATTAATTTCCAGCTATTCCAGTATGTTATTCAATAAGGAAATAAAATGCTAACCCTCTATCTCCAGATACGGATGCATTTAGGTTCCACTAATCTTTCTCTAGCTACTCCAACCCATACTGACCTCTTCTTTTTCTGAAAATTATTCCTAAGGCTGATGCGATATAATTTGACCCTTAATTGTCTTGGGGGTGAGTGTGTGTGTTTTGTTTTGGGGTTTTTTTGGTGAAAGTTTATGTAGGTAAACTTTGACTCAAACTACAGGAGAAGCTCTTTAAGCATTAGCTCCAAACACTGTGATAAGCTAGAGAAGATACTTAACATGTATTAATTCACACATCACAAGGGAAGGGGAAATTGTAATGGAAGGATTAAATAATGAAAATGTAAAGCATAGAGCATCTTGGGGAAGGCGAGCCTTCGTGAAGCATCAGAGCCCTGGGTTTGGGGCTGAAGATGAACAAGGAACACTGGACACCTGAGAGAAGAGAGGGCAGAAGTACTAGTAGACGGAAAAGGCATGAGAAACGTTGACTGGTGTGTCTAACTACTCATTTACAAACTAAACACTAAATTGAAGGTAATCTTTTCAGTAACTTCCTGCAGAGCTTCAGGAGAAAGCACATTCTCCCTCTACAAAATGGTCAAAGATGGTCAAAGCCAACTTGTGCTTTGATCTCAGAAACAAGTATGAGAATATAACAAAGACAAGCACAATTTGTCCAAGAAAATAGAAATCAAGTCCTTGCTATATCTGCAGGCCACAGAACTAAGTGTGTTGTCTTTTCTGCATTTAATTCACCCCAACCTCATTCTGCATAGGTGTTTCTGGCTTCTAAGTTTAAGAAAAATAGTATTAACAAAGGATATAATGTGGGACTTCATACTTTATATATATATATGTAATGTTATATATACTAGACCATTCTCCATTTTCAGGATTTTCTTCAGTACAAATATTAATAACACTTCTACTAAGAAGCAAAAATGTTAAGGAACAGAAAAGTCAGACCATATGGAAAACAATTTTCACTCTTAAAAAGCTTAATCATCAATGGGACAACTGCAAAAGATGGACACAGTATAATGGATTCAGATGATGACAGATTTGAATTTTTCCTCATTTTATCTTGGCTTTCAGGGAACAAAGCTGAATCTATAATAAGGCTTTTAAAATCTGAGTCACCCTAAATTTGGTTTAACAAAGTTATACCTGATGTTAAGGGATCCTGAGTTGCAATGCTGGAAGGTTGTAGAAAGACAAAGAAGATACAGGTAATCAAAGGTACATAATAGGCAAGCCTTGTTTCTCTTGTTCAGTTTCACCAAAGTCTCTACATGTTCTAATCTCTTTTTTTTAATTTATTTATTTTCAGCATAACAGTGTCATTATTTTTTCACCACACCCAGTGCTCCATGCAATCCGTGCCCTCTATAATACCCACCACCTGGTACCCCGACCCCCCACCACCCCCTGCCACTTCAAACCCCTCAGATTGTTCTAATCTTTTTTTAAAACAGGTGACTAACTTGTTACACTGTACCTGGGGAGAGAAAGAGAAAGAACCCTGGGATCTACAACTGCTCTCAGGAAAATTCAAGTGTGCCCCTCTACTTTCCCTAAATGCTCACATTTTGTTTACTTTTTTAACTTTACAACACAACTTTACAACACAAAATTTATTGCATTCTGGCATAAAGTAATCTGAGTCACACAATGATAACTAAGACACTATACTTGAACTTAAAGGAATTTACAATGAGATAAAGAAGAGATTCTAAAAATAATTATAATTGAAGGTGATAAACATAGGAAGATCAAGGTGAGAATGTAGGTTGAGAAAGTACAATCCAGGGCCCCAAAATCAAGTTTCGTTATTTATTTCACTATTTGTTTTACTATATGGGCTACAATTATTGAATTCTTTGGCAACTGATTCACATCTTTTTCACCCTAAATTCTGCAAACATCTTGCATGACTTTATTATCTTCATGGCCAGCCCAACTTTATGATTTCAGAAACTTCCTCTTCCATGCCACTTTAGCTAACCTCTCCCATATCTGACATCACTCAGAACTATTCCATCTCTGACACAGCTCATTAATGCAAGCCACCCTCTAACCACAGACTGTCATTCCAGCCTACACACTCGGTTACTCCCAACACACACATTCCTCAGTTTTGTTCAAACCTCTGGGGCACTTATTATATTTTCCCTTTTTTTCCACACCTCCCAGGCTTCACTTCCCTCCTTTTTCATCTAAGATTCTGTGGTTTATAATCTCAACCACCCTCACTCATCTTCTCCCCAGTTTTACAGAGATGTAATTGACATAGAACATCGTGTGAGTTTAACGTGCGCAACATGATGACTTGATACACATATACTGAAAAATGGGTACAAGAGAATTAACACTTCCATCACCCACATAATTACCATTTTTCTGCGCAGAGTAAGAACATTTAAGATCTACTCTCAGTACTGTTAGCTATAGTTACCTTGTTGTATATTAGATCCCCAGAACTTACTTTATAGATGAAAGTCTGTACCCTTTGACCAACATCTCCCCATTTCCCTCACCCCCAACCCATAGTAACTACCACTCTACTCTGTAAGTTTCCATGAGATCAGCTTTTTTAGATTACACATAAAAGTGAAATCATATAGTATTTGTCTTTCTTGCTAATCTTCAGGAACTTCCTTGTCCTATTTTTAATTGCAACTGCACTAAAAAAAAAATCCCAACTGTAGAAGAATTCAAGCATCCCACACTCAGGGATGCCTCCCAAGTTGCTAAGTATTCCCAGAGGAGTTCAACCAGGCTGAAAGGAACCATCAAAAATTCACATCAATGAATTCATTTCACCCCTAAAATCTGTCCCTCACCCAAACTGTCCCATTTTCCACTCAGTTGCAAAGTGTCTCAATTTCCCCAATCAATCTTTCCTCCATCATGTTGTAGATGACCTCTTGGAAAATATAGAAAGTATCAGATAAGAACTCCCTCTACTGCCCAAAAAAGCCATATTCATACTCATCTTTCAAGTTAATTCTTCCATCCATATTCCAGATTTTATCCTCTTTAATCAAGAACTTTTTATTACTAAGTACAACCTCTCTTGTGTGGTTAATCTTTCTATTACCCCCTTTCTATTAGATTCTACCATGTTCAAGAGACTCCAAATTTTCAGTCTCCTAGGTACTTCTCACCTATTCAAACTAATCACGATCATTCTCTCCCTCCTTTCATGGAAAAGTTCTCCAAGGATTATCAAAAATCAAAATTCCTGTATCTTCATATCCCAAAATTCTTTATGCCCTCCAATCTGGCTTCTTTCACATGTACCATTCAATTCTATCCAAACAATTGTATAGGTGTTCAGTTCAATGATTTCCATGGTATCAGTTCTAATGGACTCTTAATTTTTCTTTTATTTGACATCTTGAAACATGCAACATTGTTATTCCCATCCTCTGATTAAAACACCTTCTTTGCTTCCTTGACCTAACACTCTTCTAACTTGATTTCTCAGTCAATATACTTCAGTCTCCTTTCCTGGGTACTCCTCTTCTACATACTCTACAAATAATGGTCTTCCTCGATCAAATTTCCTTGGACTTTTTCTGATTGTGTAAGAGCTTACAGAAATAATTCTAAAAAGTCATTAAATACCACCAATGACAATAAAAACAAGTAACAACAAACTCTCAAGAGGGGAAGGAATCTAATTTCTAGAAGTACCACATTATACTATTTTAAGTGTCTGACTTTCAACAAAAAAATATCTGAAAGCCAAAGACATGAAAAGAATGGTCTGTGTACAGGGAAAAAGTAGTCAGTAGAAACTGTCTCTGGGAAAACCCAACAGTGGACTTCTTATACAAAGACTAAAACAGCTATTTTAAGTATGTCCAAATAAATAAATGAAACAATTCCTAAATAATTCATGTAAAATAGGAGAACAATATCTTATAAAATAAATACCAATAAAAGAATGAAAATGTTCAAGAAGAACCAAATAGAAATTCAGAAGTTGAAAAGCACAATAACTGAAATGAAAATTTCACTAGAGGGACCCAACAGTATATTTGAGCATGAAGAAGGAAGAATAAGCAAATGTAAAGATAGGTCAATTGAGATCATCCAGCCTAAAGAACACAAAGAGATACTATGGAAACTCAAAGACCCGTGGGACACCAATTAAGCATACCAATACACATAATGGGAGTCACAAAAAGAGACGAGGTAGAAAGAATATTTGAAGATAAAGTGGCAGAAAACTTCCAAGATTTGAATTTTTAAAACAATCTACATTTTTTAAGATTTATTTTTGAGTAATCTCTACACTCAATGTAGGGTTTGAACTCATAACCCCAAGATCAAAGGTCACACATTCTACTGACTGACCCACCTGGGCACCCCTCTACATTTCTTTAAAAGCTTTAAAACTCTAAGTAAGATAAACTCAAAGAGAACCACATCTAGACACATCATAATCAAACTGGAAGAAGTCAAAAACTTCTTGAAGTAGCAAGAGAGATGTAATTCATCATGTGTGAAGAGTCCTCAGTAAGATTCAGTGAGTTCTGATAAGAAAACATAGATAGAAGGCACCAGGATGGCTTATTCAAAATTCAGAAAGAAAGACTACCAATCTGCCAAGAGGATACAAACCTATTATCCAAGGTATCCTTCAAAACTAAAGGAGAAAAGAGGCTATTTGTAGATAAACAAAAACTGAAAGAATTTGTCACTAGCAGACATATCCTACAAGAAATACTGAAGTGAGTCCTTTAGGTTGAAATGAAAGGATACTGAATAGCAGCCCAAGTCCACATGAAGAAATAAAGATATAAAGAAATAAAGGTAACTCCATATATAAATATAATAGATAGCATGAATGTATTTTTTTGCTTGTAACTTTTTCTAACTTAAAAGAAAACTACATATAGCAATAATTAAAAACTTATATTGGTGGGTATGGAATGTATAAGGATATAATTTGTGTGACAAGATTAGTACCAAAAGGAAGGAAAAAATGGAATAACACAGAAACAAAGATTTTGGATAGTCTTGGAATTATCTCTATTAATCTAAACTACATTGTTATGAATTAAGATGTCAATTATACCCTCTAATGCAACCATTAAAAAAAACTCAAAAATATATTTAAAAATAACAAAGTGGCAGACATAAATCCTACTTCATCAGTATTACATTAAATGTAAGTGGACTAAACACTGTAATCAAGGTAGAGATGGACAAAATGGATAAGAACAAAATATTAACTACATGTTGTCTACAAATCATACTTTTTTTATTCAAAGACACAAATAGAATCATACATTTTTTATTCAAAGACATGAAGCAAGAAGATGGGAAATGTTAACTGTGAAAACCATAGCCAAAAGAGAGTTGGAGTGGCTGTACTAGTATCAAACAAAAGAGACTTTAAGACAAAAATTGTAACTAGTGACAAGGAAGGACATTTTATAATGATAAATGGATAAATCAAGATGATAAAACAATTATAACAGGACCCCAAATCTATTAAATAAAACCTGAAAACTAAGGGGAGAACAGACAATTCAATAATAATGGTTGGAGACTTCAATACTTCATTTTTAATAATGGATAAAACAATTAGAAGATCAACAAGTATTGAACAACCCCATAAACCAACAATACCTAAAATATATCTATAGAACATGCCACCCATCGAGAGAGGTATACACATTCTTCCCAAGTACATGTGGAACAGTCACCAGAATGGACTATATATTAGCCCATGAAACAAATCTCTAAAGTTTAAAGGACTGAACTCATATGAAGTATGTTCTCTGGCCCAGTGAAATGGAATTAGAAATCAATAATAGAAGTAAAGTTTGGAAAATTCACAAATATGTATTCATCATGTTAGTAGAATAAAGGGTAAAAAGTCACAATATCCTTGACCTTGACATTGTGAGACTGAGCTCCATGTTGAGCATAGAGATTACTTAATAAAAAACCACAAGATCATCTCAATATATGCAGGAAAAGCATTGGACTCCAAAACCCTTCTATGACAAAAACATTCAACAAACTAGGAATAGAAGAGTAACTCCCCTCAACCTATCAAAATGGAAAGCCCACAGTTAGCATCATATTTATGATAAAACTAAAAGTTTGAAAGATCAGGAACAAAACAAAGATGTCTACTCTTGCTACTTCTGTTCAACATTGTACTAGAGCTTCTAGCCATGCTAATTAGGTGAAAAAATCAAAGGCACACAAATTGAAAAGGAAAAGGGAAAATTATACCTATTTGCAGACGACATACTCTTATACACAGAAAATAAGGTACCACCTACAAACACACACACAAAAACAACTGGAACTAGTAAACAAGTTTAGCAAGGTGACAGGATACAAGATCAATATACAAAATCAATTGTATATCTACATGTTAGCCATGAAAATTTAAAGAAGAAAATAAGAAAAACAATCTATTTATAACAGCAAAAACAAACAAAAAAACAGACAATACTTAAGAAAAGATTTAACAAATGGAGTGCAAGATTTATACACTGAAAACTATAAAACATCACTCAAGTAAATTAAGAAGGATCTATAAAATGGTATCCTGAGTTCATGAATTAACTTAAGGACTTAATATTTTACGATGGTAGGTAACACTCCCCAACTCAAATCTACAGGTTCAATACAATACTTATCAAAGTCCCAGCTGTTTTTGTACAAGTTGACAAGCATATCCTAAAATTCATATGGAAATAGATGAGACCCAAAATATCCAAAAGAATCTTGAAAAAAAAAAAAACCACAAAGCTAGAACCCTCAAGAGTACTGATTTGAAAACATACACAAAGTTATCTTAATCAAGACTACATGGTACTGGGGCACCTGGGTGGCTCAGTGGGTTAAAGCCTCTGCCTTCAGCTCAGGTCATGATCCCAGGGTCCTGGGATCGAGCCCCACATCAGGCTCTCTGCTCTGTGTGGAGCCTGCTTCCTCCTCTCTCTCTGCCTGCCTCTCTGCCTACTTGTGATCTCTGTCTGTCAAATAAATAAAATCTTTTAAAAAAGAGAAGACTACATGGTACTGGCAAAAAGATAAAATATATAGATCAATGCAATACAATGGAGTGTCCAAAATAAACCCATGCACTTATGATCAGCTGGTTTTTTACAAGAATACCAAGATAATTCAATGGAGAAAGAAGAGTCTTACCCTCTACTATAGCTAGAACAACTTAATATCATTAAAAGAATGAATTTGCCTCATCCGTCATACCACAGACCAAAATAAACCCAAAATGCATCAAAAACCTAACTGTAAAGGCTGAAACAATAAGTTGTAAGAGGAAAACAGACATAAATCTTCATAACCTTGGGTCAATGGTTTCTTAGATATGGTACCCAATGCTTGGGCAAAAACAGAAAATGGGACTTAAAATTTAAAATTGTTGTGCTTCAAATGACACTATCAAAAAAGGAAATGCAATCCACTGCGTAGGAAAAAGTATGTGCAAATGATACATGCAATAAGGGACTAAGATCCAGAATGCAGAGAAACCCTTAAAACTCAATAAAAGGGAAACCCACTTTTATGATGGCTGAATTTTATATAAACATTTCTTTTAAAAAACTTTTGAAATGGCCAATAATCACATGCAAAGATGCTTAATATTAGTTATTAGGGAAATACAAGTCAATACTCAATGAGATATAACTTCACGGTCACTAGGATGGTTATAACTGAGACAACAGACAACATAACAAGTGTTAGGGAGGATGTGAAGGAGTTGGAGCCCTCATACACTGCTGCTGGGAATGTAAAATGTTGTAGCCACTTTGGAAAACAGTTCAACAGCATCTCAAAAATTTGAACACAGATTTACTCTATGACCCAGCAATTCCACTCCTGCGTATATATCCAAGGGACCTGAAAACACACAAAAATTTGTTCCTGGATGTTCACAGCAGCATTTTTCATAATAGCCCAAAAGTGGGAAGATTCTAAATGTCCCCCCAGCTGATGAATGGATAAACAAAATGTGATGTATGCATCCAAAATATTCTTCAGCCACGGAGGAAGTGAATCTCTGCTGTATGCTCTGCCATGGATGAACCTTGAAAACATGCTAAGTGCAAGGACACAGACACAAAAGGCCACACACTGTATTGTCCCGCTTATTTGAAGTTTCCAAATAGGTAAACTGACAGAGACACAGAGTGGATTAGTAGGTTCTAAAGGTTGTGAGGAAGGGATCAGGGACAATGACCGTTGGTGAGGAAGGTGTTTCTTCCTCATGTGACCAAAATGTTCTAAAATGAGATTGTGGGGATGGTCGCGCACTCTGAGTATACTAAAAACCACTGAAGTTTACATTCCAAGCGGGCTCATCTGTTGGTATGTGCAGTAGGGCTCTGCTAAAAAAGAAGACTTTCAGGGCGCCTGGGTGGCTCAGTGGGTTAAGTCTCTGCCTTCGGCTCAGGTCATGATCTCAGGGTCCTGAGATCGAGTCCTGCATCGGGCTCTCTGCTCAGCGGGGAGCCTGCTTCCCTCTCTCTCTCTCTCTCTGCCTGCCTCTCTGCCTGCTTGTGAGCTCTGTCTGTCAAATAAATAAATAAAATCTTTAAAAAAAAAAAAGAAGAAGACTTTCTGTCACTCAGTGATGCCACATCTAGGTACATATTATACGGAGAAACTCTCAAAAGAACACATGTACAAGAATATTGATTCCTGCATCATTTGAGAAAATAACAGAAACAGATTAAAGATCCATCAACCACAGAATCGATAAACTATGATCTTCCTACATAGAAGACGACTCCACAGCAGTGTATGTGCCCTGGGGGACATGTACAAATGCACACTGATTGAGAAACTAGAAAAGCAAAGAATGCACCAGTTAAAAATACAAGATAGAAACCACAAAGGCAATATTACGATCTGCTTATAGAGACACACAGAAGTATATAATATTCACCAGAATTAAAACTTCAAACTCAGGGTCCTTGTTACCTCTGCAGATGGCAGGAGAGGGACAGGATCAGGTTAGTTACAGGGATTTCACCTGCTTCTGTAAGATTTTTAACTTGTAATGGAGAAGGAGGAATAGAACAGAGGATGGGAGGAGGGAGTGATGAAGATAAATCTGAAGTAGGACAAAATGTTATTATTTGAATGAGCTGAGTGGTGCTAACACAAGATTTATTATATTAGGGTCTATGTTTTTTCTGTAGGTGTGAAATGTTTTACAGTAAAATGAAAGACATGCTAATCTATACACACACACACACATAAGGATATGGATAAAGATAGAACCAAAACTTGACCAGATTTGTCTTTAACTCATCCGCATTTCAAAGTATAAGGAACAAAGGAATCGGGTCTGAAAGTGGCTTACTAATCCACTGATGTATCTTGCTAATTAATTTCCTATGAGAGCTCTATAGAGACCTTTTTAAGATCAGTTTTACTGTCTGAAAAATAAATTAATGACTATTCCCAAATTTATAAACTATAACAAAATGTAAATAATGCATATCTGAAATTATATATAATTATACTGCTGAGATAAAGCCACTGTTTACATTTGTCTTTTTTTTTCAGGCTTTCCTCCATGCAGACATGTATCTCTTTATATAAAATTAAGGTCAGAGCACCTGGCTGGCTATCAGTAGAGCTCGTGACTCTTGATCTTGGGGTCATGGGTTCATGTCCCATATTGGGCACAGAATTTACTTAATTTTTTAAAAATAAAAATTTTTAAAGATAAAAATAAAATTAGGGTCATGTTCTCTCATGTACACAAATTAGATTGTCATTTGTCTGCTGAAAAGCTCCAATGCTTATCTAATACCCTCTCATACAACCTAAACTCTCTACTTAACCTTGGCCCTGAGACAACGTATCATCTAGGCTGGCATGCCTCTTCTCCCACTCTCCTGCCTATTCTACTTACATCTCATTAGCCGTCCCGTGGCATTAAGCTTACGTCCAACACAGGACCTTTGCACATGCTCTTCTTTCTTCCTGGGACACTCTCCTCTCATAGGATTTTTGAATTACTGTTCATCAAATACTCATTCACCTACCTCTTCTACTCTGGATGGGATGGGTTTCCCCTTCCCTTTGAGATTAGGCTTGATGGTGTGATTTGCTTAGGAATTTGCAACAGAATGTCAGCAAACATGACACAAATAATGGTTTGCTTGTAAGACAGGGTTTATCCTCTTGTCCCTCTGTCATCATCCCGAGGGGGGACACGCTCCAGCTGACCTGCTTGCCCAAGGAGGAGGAGACTCACATGATGACACAGATGTGAGCATAATTTTCAACTTGGTGCCAAGCACAGACAAGCTCAGACTGAAACAGCTAAACCCTGTCTACCTACCTCAGAAAGAATAAGTTATGTGGAGAGAATTATTTTACCTTAGCCACTGAGTTTTGCAGTGATTTGTCACTGCATTATGGCAATTGTTCGTGGATATATTCCACATCTCTGCATAGTTTAATCCTGCGCTCCATTCAGATCTTGACGCATGTGCTCCCTCCTTGAATCAAGTTCTACCCCCTTGACTCTATCTTATACTTATCCGCAATATTGATCATAATCATCCATGTATCTGTTAAATTATCATCTTCCATGAGAATGGAAGCTTATGAGAGCAGAGTCTTTATACTGTACACTGCAGGCTCTCAAACGCCTCGAACAGTGCCTTGCACAGTGTTGTAGCTCAATAAATAATTATTAAGTGAGGGAATATTGTGACCTCCTGCTTTTTTAACACTTTTCCCAATTATTCCCATTTCCAGATCACTAGACACTTAGTTTACTTATTTTTGCTATCATTATGAAAATACCCTGGTACACAATTCTTTCTCAATACCCCTGATTATTTTCTGAGGATGGCTAAATCAAAGGTCTTTAGCAAATTTGAGATTCTAAATGTATTTGAACAAATTTCTCTCACTAAAGTTTGCACGGATCTGTACAAATGTTCAAACTTTTGCTCAAGATTAATTTTATATTATTTTAATAAGGAAGTTGAAAATGGCTCGCCACTGTTCTTTTCTGTATTTTGTAATGAGGAGGTTAGACATTTTTATATGTATGACACATTGTTATGTTACATTGTCACAATCTTTAAGAAAATGGTATTCACCTCTTTTTTGCCAGTTTGAATAATTTTATTTCTTTTTGTTGTCTAATTGCTGTTGCCAGGACTTCTAGTACTACGCTGAACAACAGTGGTGAGAGCGGGCATCCTTGTCATGTTCCTGATCACAAAGGGAAGGCTGTCAGCTTTTCCCCATTGAGAATAATACTCACTGTGGGTTTTTCATAGACAGATTTTATGAAGTTGAGGAATGTTCCCTCTATCCCTATATTTTGAAGGGTTTAATCAGGAAAGCATGCTGTATCTTGTCAAATGCTTTTTCTGCATCAATTGAGAGGACCATGTGGTTCTTCTCTCTTCTCTTCTTGATTTGTTCTATCACATTGATTGATTTGCAAATGTTGAACCACCCTTGCATTCCAGGGATAAATCCCACCTGATCATGGTGGATAACCTTTTTAATGTACTGTTGGATCCTATTAGCTAGGATCTTGAAAAAAAAAAATGCTACTCACGTCCTTTGCCCAGTTTTTCCATTAGTATGTTAAATTTTTTTCTACTGCTTAAGAAATCTTCATAATTTAAAGCTATTAAGCACTGTAGATTGTCTCAAACACTACAAATATTTTATTCCAGCTACTTATTTTCCTTTAAATTTTAAGCCACTTAAACATAAGTATAATACTGGCCTTCATAGTAGGGTAGGATTGAATTTGAATACCAGCTCAGCCTCTTCCTAACAGTATGATGTGGACCAAAGCTTTATCCTCACAAAACTTCAATTCCTCATCTGTAAAATGTGAAGACTAACACCTACTATGTAGACACACGGGAGGAGTAAGACAGATCTAGGGAGTCAAGGTTCTAGTTTTAAGCAAATGTTCCCTCTATCCCTATATTTTGAAGGGTTTTAATCAGGAAAGTAATTCAGGTGAAACAACATATTGGAAAGATACTGAGACAACTCACCAGGTTATGGAAAAGGTGCAAAAACCATGGGCAACCCCAAGGGTCCATAACAGGAGCCTTTCCATGGACTACCTAGACCTTGGTCTACACTCAATAAATTCTTAGTTGAGACATCCAGCCTAATCCAGATCAAATGTCCCCCCCCCAACCCTCTATAATTAGGAAGTGGGATCCGATTATAGAAAAGGTGGAAAGTCTGAGTCACACAGCCCCTCCCAAATAATCAAGAAAAGGGAAGGGAAAGGAAGAGAGAGAGAAATGGAAGGAAAGGAAGAAGGAAGGGGTTGGGCAGGAGGGAGGCAAGCTAATCCTGTCAGGTGCTAAGCTCTATATGTGCCCCTTGGTAAGTTCACAAAAATAGTAGCCATTCATATACTACACAACATTTTTCTCTGGATTTTATGCTTATGTAGAAAAGAAAGATTCCACTGAAGTCAGAATCTTGAATAAGTTTGTCATGGTAAGTTATCTTTTGCTCTTTTGAACTCATTCCCAGGAGAGCCAGCCTTGAATCAAGCTGAAAATCTTCAGTGTTCTAAGTGCTTAATGCTTAGTAGTAACCACCAAGAAACAGCAGGCCTCTTCTGTAGACTCTGCTTCCCTAGGATAGACTGTGTATGTTTAATATTCTTGAATAGTACAGAATCCTGAATGGAACAAGTCTATGAGGATAACTCTTCAGAAGATCCAGTATTTCAAGGCCAAGGTAGAAATGCCAGAATATGAAGCTTTCAAATTTATGTAATACAACCAAGACAGAAAATCCCCCAAAAGGTATTATCCTTGGACAGGACTTAGCCCTTCCAAGACGTAACTCCCCACCCCAAAAATAGGTTTAATGTTATCTACCTCTCACGATTACTCTGAAGCTTAAGACTTGATAAAAATAAGATTTAATTGGTAATGACTCATAATAGAAATCCACTTTCCCCATCTCTTTTCCCTGTGATTCAACTGAAAGCACAAAGACAACGTCTGTTGCCTGATTCTATGTACATATATAAGTATATAGCATATAATAAATGGAATATAACAAAATCCATCATGTAATCATTTAAAAGGAGGCTTACAAATCGTCCTGCCAGCATTCCAACATGTTATTCCTCAGAGCAAGCCTGCAAGTTCCATCTCACAGATAAAAAAAAAAAAAAGTTTAAGCAAGAGTATGTCAAAATTCAAACTTGACTCTGACTCCAGAGCTCATGCATTTTGCACTAAGCTACATTACTCCTAGTAATAGAAGATGATCCATAAGGAGATTATTCTAGAACTAGACAACACTGTAGTCAATTGCTCAAGACTGATCTGTTCAGCCAGTGCTCTGAAAGGACATGAAGCACCAACAAGTTGTTTCTGTATCTAACCTCAGCACCGGGCTCAGTGCACAGGCGACATTCCATACGGATGAGTGCAACAGGTCTTATCTGCAGAGCCATGGAGGGGAGACTCCAAATACCACTAAATACTTCTAGAAAAAGAGTTTGAGGAAACCATCAAATTTTAGCTTGATGAAATTCCTTCATTCTCCCCTCTCCATCCAAAAATAAAAAAGAGGAAGAAAATGAAGAAAGAAGGCCCACCAAGCCCTAGAAATCTGTTACCAAGCGTTTGCATGCTGGTATCCTTTGAGCTTTGATTTTCACTCTGATGGGTCACAGTACCTGTAGTCACCCTTTCAAAGAATCTGGTATTTCAAAGATGAAATGGTACATTCTAGGTTGCCAAGTTCTAAAATATCATTGACATCGAATTATTTGTAAGATATAAACATGTCAGAACATCAAAGAGATTGATCTTAAAGTATCTGTGATTTGCATAAAGTCATAGCCCCAGAGGTAGTTCCTACAGTTCTCTGAACTGGAACTAAAGAAGGATATGGTATACATGTCTATTTTATTTTAGCATTTGGAGATGAATTCGTTTCAACCACACTTAAGGAATAGAGTGTATCAGATTCTTAAAGGGAACACCAAGAGGGCTTCAAAATGCACATAGCAACTCCTCTCTCCAAAGCATGCCATCCAGCTAGATTCTGAATGAGAGAGTGTTCCAACAGGATTGGCATCTACCCCACCCATCCCTGGAGGAGTATGGTTATTAAATTATTTTTCAAAGACTCGTCTTCCCCCCCCAGTCTTCAGAGGCAGTACAGCTGGGAGCCATTAGCTGTAATCAGTGGGCAGCCAGCAGAAAGAGGAAGCAGTGGGGGAATGCTCTGTCTTTCTGGAGCAGCCATCTGGCCAGAATGAATTTGGTTTTAAACCCTAGGGGGTGGAGGAAGTTATTGGGATCTTGTTATATTTGGACCTGACTTCAGATCCTAAACAAAAGGTCTTTTTTCACCCGAGCTTTGCTTTCTGGAAACAGGAGTCAAGAGGAAAAGTAGTAAGCTAGTGGCCATCTCTCAGGACCTTATGGTCAATGCAGACAGAAAGTCAGAATGTGAAAGCCAGACACTAGCTGGTCGGGAGCACATTTCTGGCTTAGAGTTTTGAAAGAAAGGAGGAACACATCCTACCATGAGCAATCTCTGTGTCTTCCCTGCCCATGTTCTCAAAGAGAAACACACCTCTTCCACTCCACCCCCGACAAAAAGAAGAGTATGCTTGTCTTTTAAGTTCTCCATGCACATAACAAGATCACTTTTGACTTGTTTCAAAATAGAAGTACCATATCTTTCATTTTGCCCTCTCTCTCTTCTCTGAGGATGTTGACGTTATGTGTATTCAATAAAGAGCAAGAACGCACTTTGAGGCCAGAAACCTGGGTTGGATCCTGGTTCTGCAACTTACCAACTGTGTGGCCTCTCCAAGCTGGTTCAGCTCCAGACCTCATCCCCCTAATCTGTAAAATAAGGGTAAAAAACAGGTGTATCCTAAGGTTGCTAGAATTAGTGATGCTGTGTGCCAAACACCCAGCATACTCCCCGGAACACAGGAGCATCCAACAACTGAGGACTATTCCTGTTTTCATTATTTATAACCAAGGTATTAGTAAAGGTGGTAAAATTCACCAAAGGATTTCATAGGATTTTGAGAGAAAACCCACAGAGTGAGTGAAACATGCTTCACCCCTCCAAATCAGGGGGATCTAGGGACCCAAACACCACTTGTAGATGTATTTTGGCCTCTGAGGGTTTTCTTTTCTTTTTTTTTTTTTAAGATTTATTTTTATTTATTCATCTTATAGAAAGAGAGCGTGCAAACAGAGCTGGAGGGACAGAGGGAGAGAGAATCTCAAGCAGACCCTGCGCTCAGCACAGAGCCCGACGTCGGGCTTGATCCCATGACCCTGAGATCACAACCTGAGCTAAAATTGAGTCAGACACCCAACTAACTGTGCCACCCAGGTACTTCTAGAGTTTTCATTTTTTTAATTTATTGTGAGCTTCTGAAAATGCAGATTTCACATTAAAATATCTCTTTCCAGCCTCCCTTGGAAAACTGAAAATTTAACCATTCCAGGCCAGCATTTCTTGAATGGCACAAAAGGCTAGGACTGACTGGGGACTGTGCCCCTCAAATAGATGTGCTCTTCAGTCTGCCACAGTCCCCTCCCTCCCAACTGTGTGATTCTGACCCTGCTGCCCTGACTCACCTTTTGAGGCATTTGAATCTGGGATACCTCTTCTAAGCTTCTGTCCCTAAGTGCAGAGGGTTGAAAGTAAGAGAAACATGAAGGTGCTTTGTGAAGAATGCTGTTAGTAGCTGTAGGTCATGAAGTGGAAAGAAAATCCTCTGGAGTTAGGGGATTAGTAGGACACAGGGCACCAGACCCAATAATTCCCCCAGAAGCTTGGAGACTTGTCATTTAATTTCCACAAGTCTCAAGTTCCTGACAGGTAAAAGGCAGCTAATATTTACTCTGACATTTCACAAGGTGGATACAAGGATCAACTAATGTAATTTATGAGAACAAACTGCAAAATGCTTTGTATAAATGAAAGGCTGATTATCAAAGAAAATGGATACAATATTCAGAAGAAGAAAATCATTTACTAGGTCATCTCTAAAAGATCTTTCTGGGAAATCACACTACAAAAGAGATCTTTAAAATACCTTAATCTAGGGGCACCTGGGTAGCTCAGTTAAGTATCTAACTCTTGGTTTTGACTCAGATCATGATCTCATGGTTGTGAGATCGAGCCCCATGTCAGGCTCCACGCTGAGCATGGTGTCTGGGATTCTCTCTCTCCTCTCCTCTGTACCCCAATACCACCCCCCACTTGCACACATATTCTCTCTTGCTCTAAAAAAAATAATAACTTAATCTAGCCCTCAATACTACAAATAAGCAATCTGAAACAAAAGAAGCAACTCTCAAGAAGCTTACAATTTTTTTTTTTTTAAAGCTTACAATACAGTGAAAAAGAAATATTTGGAAAAGGTGTTCACTAAAGAGAGGTCTAGAACCAGATGAACCTCTACTAAGTCCAGGAGTAGAAATATTCACTGGGAGCAAATGTTTTTTAAATAACTTACACAGTTTCTGCCTTGGATTTTAAACTCTATGGGTAATGGGCATTTCCTCACTCTGGAGAAAAGAATGGAACAGGACGTATGCTAAATAAACAGGCACAGAAGGTGTCTCTCCCCTTAAGTGCTGAGTTCCATGGATGGGACAAGACAATTTGCAGAAAGGAACTATGTGTCTTCTAAAGAGGGAAAACTCAATCCAAACTCTAAGATTCATAGGACATCCGTCAAGAAGGACAAGAATGACCCTACCCCAGGGTCCACTGGCAAGAAAGGCAACTCTCCAAAGGAACTCACCAAAAATATAAGGGGTTGAAGATCAAAGCAAGGATGTAAGAGTCTGGTAAGTATGAGGGGAGGCTGGAAACCCTTTCATGCCATTTTGGATCTTCCTAAGACAGGATTGGATACACAAGAGATTTATTCCATGAAATGGTCCTCAAGAGTACAGGGAGGAACAAGAGGAGGTGAGGGGAGAGTCCAGACTAGGATGTAGCACTCACACTAGCCAAGGGGGGGTAGGGAAGCAAGCAAAGGCAAGTCCTGAGAACTTGGGAGAAAATCTGGAACCATGAGTTGGGACTGGGTCGGAAGCTTTATCCAGAAGGAAGTGGGAAGTATCAAGGTTTTGCAGGAGAGGTGATGCCATCAAAACCATTCGGAAGAGCACTGTGACCAGAGCCCCAGGACTGGTGGTTCGAAGGCGGAGAACAGACCTGCGGGTTATGGAATTAGTTTAGGCAAACTAACAAAAGGACGGAAATCATTATAATACCAAATATGGGAGAGTTGAGTAATAGGGAAATAGAGAATAAGCAAATTTCCATCACAGTGATGGTTTCCAGAAAGAGGGACTCCAGAGACAGGATGGAAATACAGATAAGAAACCAGTGTAAGCAGCTTTTATCTTAAGGATTCTATATTTGGACTAATCCTGCAGCAAATGAGGTTAAGAAATGTTTATGTTAGAAGATTTGCATGTAGAGCACTGTTTTCCTCTTCTTGGTTTCAGGGCAGCCAGACAGAAGAAATTAAGTGTAATTAAATATAAAAAGTATCAATTAGCACTGATTTGCCCATCCTCTGAGAGAAATGGCCAGTTGGGACGGAGTGATCTAATCCTCAATCAAGCCTCACAAGAAGTCAGAAAGCAGACATCCATCTAATTCCAATGGGAAGACATCATAGGAAAGTCAAGGCTCCCCGATAAGCAAACAGGATTTCTACCACCCCCTCCAGGGCATTATGACGGATAACGTAATAACATTTGATGTCCCATTAAATTATGCTCACAAATCTGACAGCCAGAGGTGAAGTTGATGAAGTTCTAGAACCTAGGTGAGGTTCGGTGGGCTGAGGTCCAGAGCCGATGACCAAGAAAGAATTCTTGAGACCTCTTTGGTGCAAAATGGTGGTTTATTAAAGCACGGGGACAGGACCCAAGGGCAGGAAGAGCTGCTGCACCGGGTTGTGGGAGATGGCAGGTTAAGTACCTTGCAGTTGGGGGAAGGGAGGGTTCAACAGAGCTTTCATATGCTAAAGAGGGCTTACAAGGTGCCGGATACTGGATACCGGCTTGATCAATGTCGTCTTTAGGCCAGCCATTAACATTAAGATAGTTGGGAGACTTTTTGGTGGGATGTCATAATCCTGCGATCAATCATCTTTGTTAGTGAGATTTAGGACATTTGTAAACCAAGGGAGACTCGGTCTAGCAGGATTGTGAACTCTGCAAGTTAACTATTTGCTTATTGTTCAAGGCAGTCAGGGTGGCCTGAGGGATGCTGGACATATGACTGAGGGGGGGCGGATGGAGAGGGGGTGCAAGGTGCCAGCTTTTGCTTTGTCTTCAGCCAGCCTTGTGCTCCCTCATCAAAGTCTTGAATGATACTTCATTCCCACCTATCACCAAATATTCAAGACCTCTCCATTTCCAAAAATAACAAGCCTGATAATCTGATAGAATGAAATATTTAGCATCAAGTCCCACTTTTGCTGGTTTTTACCAAGTAGATCCCAACAGCCACTTCCCCATTGTCAAGATGACTTTACATCTCAGTGATGAATGGTATGTTCCTCGCTTGTAACGCTCTGTTCCTTCTGCCATCACTTATACTAGTCCCCTGTCCCGCCCCCAACAGCTTTGTGACTCTGTGGGCCCATTCCTCAGCTCGCCTTGTCCAAGGTCAATCACACTTTTGCACCACCCGTCAGTGGTTTTACGGCCTTTTCTGGTCGACCTAGCTGTCCCCCACTCACCCCTGTCCTTAGTATCCACCATCCCCCGCCAACAAATAAACATATGCCTGCATACCCTCAGCCTTTGGGGGATATTCTGAATATAGGGCAAATGCTCTACCAGAGAGAGATGGAGTTTAAGGACATACAACAATTAATGCAGCTGTTTATGTAGTAACGCAGCATACCCAAACCTCACCCACTCAGCCCCAAATCCTGATTTTACTCAGGTGTCCAGATCCCTCCAGTCTGAATGACCCCCACCCTCCCCCACCACTTCTTCTGGGCCAAGTCCTGCTTTGCTGGCTAAAACAAAGCTTCCAGGCCACACACAGGAGACCAAGGACATCCATCAGGGTCTGTCCCTGCCTCCTGGGAGTCAGTTTGCTCCACGGCCCAACACCTCTGCTCCTCCATTCCCAGCGTCTATGATAGGTGGACCCCCCCCCATCCCATTCCCCCTCAACACAAACTGGACACAGTGTTCCCACACTTCCTGAAGCATCTCTAACACAAGAGCGTGCGTGTAGAACTTTGCTAACCACCTGAGTGTGATGGACAGTAGCCCAGAGTAGGAAAGATCTTCCTTTCAGTATCAGACAGAGGTAGACATGGGTAGGCCATTCCTGACGAAAGTAAATTTTTCAGGAGCCCTATTCCACCACAGGCCACACCCAGCTTCCACCCCAGTTCTTGGGAGCTCCTGCTCGTACTCTGTCATTCCCTCCCCATTCACACACCCTAACTGTTTTATTATGCAGAACAAGAAAGCACTGCCTTTGTCCCCTCTGACCCCTCTTCAATGTGCCCGCAGTCTTGTTTGTTTTTCCTACCCAAAGGGCTTATCAGGGTTTTTCAAAAGCAATGGGAATAAATGGAATTATTCCCATGGGAATAATCCGTCATTTCCCTAAGATAAAACAGTATTTTATAAGAGATAAAAACAGTAACAACTTTTTCATCTTAGTAATTTTTCTGTTCTCTTCATAATGATGAAATATGTATAAAGTCTTCATTAGGGTACAGATCCCCAAAATTCACATTGCGATGTCCTGGGAATGCTCTCCCATAGGCCTGAGGGGTGCGGGACCCAGCAGTAGTCAAGGACCATGTTAGCTGTGGGCTGACTCCACTCTGAAAACCACCACCACCAGTGAGCTCTCCAAGACAGAAGAAATTTATTTCATTCCTTTGCCAAGCCACCTTTTAGGACTCCCCCCAGTGATACCCTAATTCAAACCCTCAGCCAGGCAGAACATCCTCCTTGTCCTCCTGCGGTGGCCATGCTCTCCAAGCAACCCACAGATACCATTCCTCCAATTCTGCCACAGCGGTTGGCCCTGAGCTTGTTGGCGGGACCAGGGTGACCTCCATGTGCCACAAGAAAGCTCTGGAAGCTCTACTTTCCAGAGGACTCTCAGGGCGACCCCTGCTGTTGGAACTCACCAGCTCTCTCATCTTCTAACTTGTCACCTACCTCTCTGTTTCCATCTCTCCTCCTACACCCATCTCGGTTTCCTGGGGCTGCCATAACACAGAACCACAAACACAGTGGCTCAAAACAACAGGAAATTATTCCCTCACAGTTCTGGAAGCCAGAGGTCTCAAAGCAAGAGGTCAGCAGGGTTGCACTCCCACCAAAGACTCCAGGGAGACTCATCCTGCCCCTGCCTCCTCCAGCTTCCGATCCCTCCAGGAGTTCCTTGGTTTGCAGTCTTGTCTGTCTCAAATCTCCGTCTGCCTTTTCTCTAGTAAGAATGCTTATTATCGGATTTAGTGCCAGCCCAGATAACCCAAGGTGTTCTCCAGTCGGACGGCTTAACTTAATACTCCTGCAAACGCTATTTCCAAATAAAGTCACATTTGGATGCAGGAGTGGGAGAGGAACAGGGGAGCCCACTCACCACACTACAAGCCCCACACTTCTAGGAGCCCTGGCTTAACCCTTGTCTGTGAAGGACACCCTTCCCACAGCTTGCCCAGAATCCCCGAGGTTCAGGAAGAAGATTCGCTGGGTTGGCCCGCTGCGCACTACAGGACCACAAGGAAACTTTGTTCCCTTCACCCTGGGGCAGGGACATGCTCTCTCCCCACCATGAACTGCTGAGAGAGATCTAAGTTCACAAGCTCCGACTCCACTGCCATGTATGGGAGGGAAGGTCTTCAGTCTCACTGAACTTTTCCATCTCTCTCACCAGGAAGAAAATCTTAACTTTCTCTTCTCTCACCTCCCCTGGAATTGGTACATTACACTGCATGGCAGCATTTCCCAAACCATGATCTACGGGACAGGGGACGTTGCCGGTTGTTCTAAAGGTAGAGGCTCAGAGAGGTGATGACACAGGCAAGCTTATTAGCGCTCTGACAAGCCTGCAGTAAATAGGCTAGAACACTTACATGCTGTCGTTTAAAAAAAAAAAGTGGTTAAACTCATTTAAACTAGTATTTCCCAAACTCTTGACCTTAAAGAATTTCTTTTTTGACATAGTATCTTAAGATTTCATGGAATACTAATGGCCTGTAGAACACAACTGGGAAATGTTTTCTGAAAATACTGGAAGTGTCATAAAATTAATACACAAGTTATTTTCTTCCTGTTCCCGACATTGGAATACATAGCTGTATTTTAAGTCCTCTCCATATTACATATCTAAAATTAAAGTCTTAATCTGGCCAGTTTTGATTTTTCTACTTAGAGCTGAGTACCCTGAATTAGCTCGCATCTGTCGAGGATGAAGGCTCCGAACCGACACAGAGTAACCCTCAAGATATTTCTGAAGGCAGTGACCCATCTTCATCCTGCCCCAGCCTCCTCCGGATCCCGGAAGCTTGTGCAAAACAAGACTTCGTCCTCGGAGTAAGAGCGAAGCCATGAGCTGTGATGCTCTCTTGTACACCCCTGCAATTTATGTGTGGGAAGACTAACCCCTAGTTATTCTTCCTTTTACAGACACAGGATAAGATTTCAGTGATTATTTAAATTTTTGATAGAAAAAAAAAAACATGACAAATTACATAATAGATAATTTCCCAAGCTTTCCATGAGCCATTTCAGATTACAAACTTTAAGTGCAGATACCACACATTGTTCAAAAAAAAAAGGCACTTTCTATGCACTAATGAGCCTGGTCACAGGTTTCCCCTCCACTTCCCGAGAAGGCAGCCGAGGGTGTTGGATGAACACTGACCCAGGAGTCAGAGGACCCGGGTTTCAGTTCCACTTGCATGATTGCACACAATTCTTTCTGAACTTGGAGTTTCTTTCTGGAATTCCAGATACGCAAAAAGGAGGTACCCATACCGTCAATCCTTGTTAACTCAGAATTCTATATTTGCAAACCCACCTATTGTTAGTATTTGTAACCCCCAAATCACTACCCACAGTGCCTCCGCAGTCCTTCACAACCCCAACGTGCGTGTTACCAGCTGCCAGTGAACAAGAAGGCACTCTGCCTCTGGTTTCAGCTCTCATACTGTGAACAAATGTCCTTTGCGTGGTCTACGTCTTGCCACATTTCTCACATTTTTTGTACTTTCTTAAGGATTTCACTTTTTTTTTTTTTTTAATGATTTCACTGCTTACAGTGGCCCCTAAATGCAGCGCTGACCTTCTGTCTAGCATTCCTTGAAGGCTGGGATAGATCTTAAATATGTGCTAGAAAAGCTTTATCAGGCATGAGTTACAGTGCTGTTGGCCAAGAGCTCAATGTTAATGAGTCTACTATATATATTAATAAGCTGTCTTTAAACAAACACACATAAAATAAGGTTATGTATCAATCAGCTGATGCAAGTTTTGTGAGCAGATACTCACAGGGACTTAACCCTGTATTTGCCCTAGTGACGATAGTTCTGCATTCATGAATTAGACGTTCACGACTTTCTAGAACATAACTGCCATGAATAAAGAGGATCAACTTCATACCCCCAGCCTCATGAAGTAGCTAGGATTCTTAAATGAGAAAATTATATTTATTCAGCCATATTGAACAATTACAGTTGACCCTCAAACAAGGCAGGGTTTAGGGGCCCCAGCGCCTCCACCCCCTAAAGATCCACATATAACTTTATTAGTAGCTTGCTGTTGGCCAGAAGCCTTACTGAGAATAGTCAATTAACACCTACTTTGTATGTCATGTATTATACGCTCTATTCTTGCAATAAAGCTAGGGAAAAGACAATGTTAAGAGAAAAGAAAAATACACATTTATTGAAAAAAATCCACATATAAAGTGGACCCCACACACCAGGCTCTGTGCAGACACTGTTAGACAAATTTCTGATATCCTCTAGACATGGTCCCTCATCCCATGAGGGCAGAGATAGGAGAGCATTTGGAAAATATTACAACTTTAAAAGTAACTTATTATGTTAACTTTTGTGTTAACATTGGTTTTCGTAATATCAAAGCTATTTAAAAAGTTCACCTACAAAATGTAGGCATTGCTCTAATAAAAAACAGAATCAGACCAATAAATATAGAGAATAAACAGATAGTTGCAGGACAGGGGGATGGGCAAAATTGTGAAAGGGGAGTGGGCAGCACAAACTTCCACTTATGGAAAGAAAAAGTCACAGGGATGAAAGGTAGGGCCTAGGGAACATAGTCAAGGTACCGCAATAGCGTTGTGTGGGGATACTTGTAGTGAGAGTAGCATAAATAGAGTTGTCTGCCTGCTAGGTAATACACCTGAAACTAATGTAACATTGAGGGTCCGCTCTACTCCAAAGAGGTTTTTTTGTTTGCTTTTTAATGTAGGCTATGTTCTTATGGAACCAGAAAGATTTGCGAAGTTATGTTTTTGCCAAATCCCCTAATTTAAGCCATAAAGATGAAGAAAGAAAACGTACAAAAAAATTTTTTTCAGGAGGAGCCTGGGTGGCTCAGTTGGTTAAGCGACTGCCTTCAACTCAGGTCATGATCCTGGAGTCCTGGGATCAAGTCCCACATTGGGCTCCCTGCTCTGGTGGGGGCGGGTGGGGAGGGGCGAGTCTCCTTTTTGTGCTGACCTCTCTCCTCTCCTGCTCTCTCTCGCTCTCGCTCTCTCTCCCCCCAAAATAAATAAATAAAATCTTTTCAAAATTTTTCAGGAAAACTTCAGTATTAGGTTCGGGCTCATAAAATGTTCATATTCCAATAATTAAGTAGCACGAAACCTACAGGTCATTTTATAAAGAGAAGATCAAAATTCCCAATAGTCTTTAAAAAACTGAACTTGCATCAGGGACAAAACAGTTGAATGATAACTATGGGGTCACCAAAGGGCCACTTTGCCTTATGTGTCCTGGAGGCAAATCAAACGCATAAAAACAAGGCTGATCTGGGGAGGGAGTTAAAAGTAAAAGCACAAAAGTACAGAAGTAAAACTAAGACATTCACCTGGAATGAAGGCCCTTTTCCACACCACTCCAAACACAGCCACGGCCAAGACACAGGAACAGCCAAAACAAGTCAAAGGGCGTAGGGTAAATGCCAGTGAGAACCTATTTCAGCCACTGCCCCATCGTTGGGGGCCAGTTTTCTCAATGAGACCATGAGTCTTATTACGGAGAACGTGGTGAATGTTCCAGGTGTTGCCATCCCACACTGAATGGCTACGCAGCTTCTCCCAATCCATTTTCCCCAACTCCACCATCAGCCGATTGAAAGGACTTAGGTTTTGAAAACTCATGTGCCTCGCTCCCCTGGGTGGGTAGGCTGCTGTGTAACAAAGAACATGCCGGTTCATCTTCCCCTAGCACTAGGCACAGCTGGATGGAAAGAAAAGGAAACCCATTTTAAAACACTTTAAAGCTACTCTCTATTCCAGACTATGAGACTGCTCTGTTTAGGATCTAAAATATGCTTACTTTAACCCATCTTTGTTGACACAGCCACAAACTTCAGCAAATACTGGAACCAGACTCAACTAGATTTCTTGTAAACTTTCATATGTGAGCAAAATCCCCCTTTGATTTCGCCTAATGTTCATCTGCTGTAAATTTTTTTTTTTACCAAGTTCTGAAAAGGAAATCTGGCATTCTCTATTCTGTATTTTATGGTAAATACACACACACACACACACACACACACACACACACAAGCCAACTGGACAAGACATCCATTAAGCTGTAGTAAGTTTGTCTCTTCATTCTCTCAAAAGCTCTTTCCTGATAGTCATTTGTCTTTGTCTTATAAACGGTCCTTCTGATCCATGGCACTTGGACTCCCAAAGGAATGAGGATGATTCAACTTGCACTGGGGTGGGGGCTGGGGGGTGGACAGAAGCCAAAGCTTCAGGTAGTAAGGTAGGGGTGTGGCTGGCTAAGTGAGGGGGTTGCCAAATCTTTCTCAAAGAGCCCACAGCATGTTCACATCTGGCCAACTCTGCACTCGGAGAATTGTGCTGTCTTGTGTACCAAGCCAAGGGCTCACGTCCACCATCTCTCTGACCTGGTATCATGCAGGGAACCTTCCTCATGCAACAACTAGCTCTGTAACCTCAGGCTGATCTCTGGTCACATCTAAGCTTCAGGATCTTTGTCCAGAAAATCTCTGAGTAATACCTTCTCTTCCTGAAAGCTTACAAGTAGACCCTTCTCATCTTAGAGCCAAGCTCCCTGACCATGTATCAGATCCTAAAATGGCTCTTCCTGATGTGAACATCCCTGACTGACCTTTCTTCTCCCTTCCACCCTCTCCCCCACTGGCTGGCAGCCCTATCTCCAGCTGGCTAGAGACTCCCTGACCCCCAAATGCTCCCCACTTATTCATCCCCATGTATCTGTTCCAGCTTCCCTGTCTTTCTAGATTAACCTCCCTCTACCTAGAATATTCAGACCTAGTTCTCAAGGTACCTACTCCATTCAGCCTTCCCTGACTTCCTCCAGAAACAAATTCCTTCTCCCTCCTGTCCACTCAGTTCCTATGGAATGCAACACATTCATGATGGTGTTGAAGTTATGTATACATAATGTCCTCTTATTAGACACTGGCAGAAACCTCAGTTTATCCCTATTTCTAGCTCCCTCTCCTCTCCACCCCAAGTCTCCCAGCTTCACAGCATTGGCACAAGGTGCTTTCTACCTGTGACAGCTGAGACAAGTCTCTTTTAGGACCTGCAATCCAAACTCTCTCTCGCAGTCACAACTACAAGTATTGGTAGAAAGGGAAAGGACCTCAAATACACGATGAAATGTCAACCTTGAAGTCAAATGGGGGGGGGGGTCATAAAATTTAATGTGCTTCTTTCATAGGAGGATAGATTCCTACCAAGTAAGAAACAAAGATGCCAAGCGTAGGTTTTCCTTTCTTAGAAGCCCAACACCTCGCATCTCAAAAAGTCACATAGGACTTTAATCAAATTCCTTGCATGCATGTAATGAAATACCCAAGCAACAAGGGTTTCAGGAAGGAGTGGGGTCAGAAGACCTGGGTCTGAAGCCTTGAGCACATAGTTCACTTTCTTTCTCTAGAGCTTCCTGCAAAAGTCATGGCCCGCAATGCCCTCTCTGCTCTGGTCCCAGTTACCCGCCCCCACTGTTGGGCACCTGCCACATGCAGCAGCTCACCACTGCCTGGACATGTTGGGCATCTCCTCCACTCCATGCCTTTGTTCAGTGCTGATGCCCTCCTTCCTCTCCTCTGCCAGATGGAGACCTCTGACACTCTGCTGGCTGGGGCCTTTGTCCCCACATCTATGTTCACATACGACCTTATTTAGTACTCAGCTATCATGTGTGATTAGTGGGATTATCTATGTGGCTCCCACTGCCCTAAAGAATGATGGCTTACCCATCTTTCATCTCCAGAAATTAGCATGGTGCCTGACACCTAATCGTGTCTACTCATCCCTGTCCTCCCACTTCCATGGTATAGAAGTGTCACATTGAATGTCTAGGCAGTCCTAGACCCAGAATCTCACCTAGTGGGACCATGTAGGCAGCTCTCCTCATAGCACACGAGCCAAAAGGACGTTTGCCCATTTCAGACCAAACTGGTGAAGAAAGGTCTACGCCCCTCTTCACCTGCTGTTTCCTTTCACCAGCTGGAAGCAGATTTCAAGGCAGACGGGGTCACAGAATGGAAGGACCCAGAGTCCTGGAGTCATGACATGGAGGAAAGCTTCCCATCAACTAGGAATACCGTCATTAGATTGTTACATGAGCAAGAAATAGACTTCTATTTCATTAAACTGCTGAAATATAGGGCTACATTACGGTTGATTTACCCTAACACTGATTCTCAAAAAATGCATTATTCTATTGAATTAGAGAATTCTGGGTCACAATGCTTCGTCCCTCTAAGGTCTAAATCCTAAAGGAGAAGGAAGGAAAGGGGGAGGCAGAGGAAGGAAGAAGACAGGAGAGGAGGGTGAGATGAAGGAAAGAGCACACGTATGCAATGAACCACTGTCGCCAAACCACCGCCTCAAACATAAGCAGTCGATGCGCTCGTCATCAATGGAGTACCTTAGAACCAAGTCACTCGTTAATTTTGCTCAAGTATCCACAGTGCCTAAGCATTCCCTGACGCATAGCGGACTTCCAATAAATACATGCATTAACTAGTAAATACAATTCGCATTAATAACAGGTCTTTGCTTCCGTATAAAATGACCCCAAGAAAGCACATCTTCCTCAGCCTACAGATCATGGTACTTAATCAGGTATGAAATAATTTCTCACCTCCAGAGGCTTAAAAAAACAACACGGAAGACGAGAATATGCAACTGGATGTCTCTGATGTGTCGTGTGCTCCTTAGAACTCATGTTCCCTTGGGGCTTTCTTCTGAAATAATAGCGTATTGCTTGTTATTAAAGAGTTGATACTTGGTGGCTGGCTCTGAAGTAGATAGAAAGGCGGCATCTTTCTCCCTCCCTTATCCTAATCTCCAAAACAAGTTACTTATTATAAGAATTTTTAGAAAAACCTTCAGAAGATATTTTGGGGGAGGGAGATCAGGAGGAAGGAGAGATTTCTAAACAGAAAAGAATCATCCAACCTTAATATCAAGTGAGAGAAGAGACCACATGTGGTGATGAGACCAATTTAATCTACATCCTCCGGTCCAATGGTCCAATTATTGCTGTGTGTGTGTGTGTGTATATATATATATATATATATATATATATATATATATATATAGCTAAATTTTGCCCAGTCCTGCTAATCAGACAGCAACTCACTGTGTCTGTTTATCTCTAAACCATTACCCAGTTGTACAGTAAATCTGCATTTCCAGAGATGGTCTAAAATAGAAACCCATGCTAGCTAAATTTGTTTTGGGACATATCAGGCAACAGCTAGAAATTTTTAAATGACCAACTTGTATTCCACCGAGGCACTGAATGAATTGATTAGGGAAAAGCTAAAAATTGAATAGTATTTTCTGGAGTAGGCTAAGGTTAGTGCTGCCAATGAAAATATGTAACTAGCAAGAGAACGGCTATCCATCAGAGCTGATTTTCAAATAGAAATGTGGAAAAAGATACGATTTCATTGAAAAGGGAAAGGTCTTATTTTCCCATCGAGATGCCCCTTTCCAACTCGGTCAATGATATAATTAAGTCCTCCGAAATACACGCAAACTCCCAGCACTAAAATTATGATCAGAGAGAACAGGTCTTCTCAGTAGCCAGAGGTTAGAGCTCAGTCACGACACCCTTTGATTGGAAGACGCACACAGATACTCGGAGAAGGGTTGACCCCCCATGGACCAATACCGGGTGATTGATGGGTTTCTAATATGGAGTGCGTGGTGCTGCCTTGAGAAGAGGGCTCTCTTGAGAGACAAGCCCGGCTATTGTCTGGCCGCGCTCCTGTTAGCGAGTGCCCTGCGGTAACCTTCATGCTCTGAAATACTCATATTGGTTATTTCAAAGTTGGGTGCAGAATTGTGCTTTCCCGTGTCTGTCACTAATGACTTGCAGCTGTTGCTAATCTGTGCCTCTGATTTCCTTTGATTACTATGTGTATTGATGCCTGTGGTAAATAGGCATCTGCCAGGTGCCGGCACAATCAGGGGAAAAATATAAAAAGTTCCCTGTTTCAAATTCAATGTGACATTGTGCAAGTTGAGAGGCAGCCATTTAACTATTCAGAGGAACCCGCTTCCTGGGGCACCTCCGGCCTCCTGGCCAGGGACATTCCTCCCATTCCCTCTCTCCCCCATGATGCTGACTTTCTTTAGGATTGTTTTCAGCCAGGAGAAGCCTGTTTCCATCCCACATGACATCAGCAGAGCAAAATATCTCAGTTGGGTGGTTAGGACCCAAGTTACCCGAGAGTGAGTGGCTCACTCAGCCAACGTACGCTTTGAAGAACCTCACCTGCCCCAACAAGTTCCTAGAGATTTCTCTGCAATGGCTGTCCTGTGTCCCTGCCCCACAGCCCCCCCCCCCCCCCCCGAGGAACCCCTCTTACTCGCCATCTCCTTCAGGAAAATCAGGCGTTAGTCTTGAAGAAAACCAAGCAAGATGGAGGCTTTTCCAGGAGCAACGCAACAGTGATCGTGATCCAAAACCACCACCTGCAGGTCCAGAGTTAAGGAGCTTCTCTCAAATGCTTTTTCTTGAGGGGGTTTTGTTTGGTTGGGTTTTATTCTGGTTCTTCGGGAAGCTACAGACAGCAGAGCTCCTCTACTTCTTATCCTCCCACAGCATATAATATGGAAGAGGGGAAGGAGCCTGTGGTGTCCCCAAGTGGGGCTTTTCCCTCATGGCTGCCTCCACCCACCTTCTCTGGAGCAGTGAGAGATGGCCTCGGGACAGCAGATGCTGGCTCTTCCTGCACCTCAAGGAGAGGTACTCTGCTGTTCACTGTCCTCTCCGCCTCCACCTACATATCATGAAATCGTTAGCCATGCCTTGGCAAGTTCACTGTCATTTCATGTTCTTAACAAAAAAAGGGGGGGTGCACCTGGGTGGCTCAGTAGGTTAAAGCCTCTGCCTTCGGTTCAGGTCATGATCCCAGGGTCCTGGGATCGAGCCCCGCATCGGGCTCTCTATTCAGCGGGGAGCCTGCTTCCTCCCCTCTCTCTCTGCCTGCCTCTCTGCCTACTTGTGATCTGTCAAATAAATAAAATTTTTAAAAAACAAACAAAAAAAACCCGTTGTTGATGCCCATCTGTTATTTATCATCTCTAGGAAACAGAGTGAGAAAGCTGGGTCTACACCAGAGTTAGTTGTTGGGTCACAAAGTGGAGCACCCCAAAGAAGGGACCAAAGACGGAAGGGTAACCAACCGAATCCTAGAACACTGGGATAAAAGCCCACAAGATCCCAATATATGCTGACATTAAACAGGTCATTCGAAACTTACAAAAACGTAACAAGAAAATGAGCATCTGATGGATTTTTTTTAATCCCTACTTGGGCAATTTTAAAACCCAGACTGTGGCTGGGAGACTGATTTAAAAGCAGACCTCACGGATGTTTTTTCCTGTTTGATAGAAGACCAAAGTGACCGCTCTGAACACTTAATCCCAAAATGGTTTCCAAAAAAAAAAAAAGACAGTATGCCCCAACAGTACAGAAAAGCAGTTCGACATATATGAAAGAGGACCTCTTACCAGGTCAGAAGAAATAATTATAAATGCTTCTTGGCCCAGTGATTAATCATCATGTGGATACTGTGGGATTCAGAAAGAAGCCTCTGCATCAAGCAAAGTACCAGATTAATAATAAGAGGATATAGAATAACATATTAACAAAATTGTGTGCCAACATTCTTGGAAAGAGATACCATTTCTTGGGTATTCCAACAAATACTTCCGAAGTATTTTTTACCACACTGCATTTTAGGACAATGGACAAAACACAACTCCCAGGTCCGAACTAGAAGCAAGTCAACATCTAAAAGTGCCTTGAGAGATTGAAAGAAAATACTAAGACGCAGAAAATGCTGCCAAGATGAGTGGCTGGAGTTGAAGACACCGGAGATGTGACTTTTGCCACTGCCCTTTGAATCAGATGCTCACACAGTGTGCAAAAGCAGGTCTCTCTCACAGACAGCTGGAGAACAGATGGAACCCGGTGACGTGTAGACTTGATAATCATCTAGAGAACCAGTAGGAAAAGGCTGGCGAGGGACACGCATTACTCTATTAATACCAACCTGCAAAGCCACCGTCCCACTGTCCCCACTCCCCAGAGGAAGGCAAGGTCAGGAGTAACACTCGCAGCCTCACAAACCAGGGCAGTGAAACCCTTGACATCCCGGTTCCGTGAAGTGACCCTTTATTACCAGTAGTCTCACTGATCGGCTTTAAATTGCTGTCCACACATCTGAACTAAGTGAATTCCGGAGAGCCTGTAAGAGGAGATCCGTCGAGGATCTGGACCCCGCACAAGCAACGCGGCTGAGCGGAATCCTGTACCGGCAGCAGAGCCAACTGCGGCCAAACGAGTAGCCAGCTGGATCCTTTGTCTAGCAGGCTCCCTCCTCCATCCTTGGCAAAACTCATGCCCAGGGGCTTAGAGGAATCAGATCACCGAGGAAATCCAGGAAGTGTGAACTGGGGAGTTGTCCCCCTCAGTGTGCTTCTCACCACTGGGTAGAGGCGTGGGCATATCGAACACTTCGTGACCGCACTTCGTTGAACTTGGGTCACTGCAATGACAAGTGCCTTTCCTCCAAACATTCACACAGTTTTGTGCCTGGGTTCCCAGAGAGTGATACAAGCAGACTTATCACGGAGCTGCGAAGCAGATTAAAAATGTAATAAAATTAAAATCTATTTTGAAAAAAAAAAAAAAATGCTCGACATCGTATGCTCTCTGTTAAAGATTCCTAGAATACATTAGCACATTATGGACTCTGGGGAGTCCTGGAGTTCAGCAAAACTTAATACTGTTTAATATAGAATTTTCTAAATACATTTGATGGAAAATTCCTTTATACAGGCAACCCCTATAAAAAATACCACAGAAGTATTTCACAGCCATTCTATCTTAATATAGTCATCTTTCTGTATCAAAACAGAACATTTTATTGTCCATAAGTTGGCAAAAGTACAGAATACTTCTATGCTAGATTGTCATCTATATAATTTGGTCCATAAACTGGCTATAATATTTAATTAATAAACCTTGGCAATAATCAAGAGGAGACAAAAATTACTGTTCAGTTGAAATCCTATGGCATGAGGAGTTAATGCAGGGTCTTTTTTCCTTAATTGCTTATTATCTGTTTTGTGAAATATTTTATTTGCATTCATGCAAATGGGCAATGTTACTTTTGCTTTAGAAGAAATGTGATCTGAGGGGAATTCTTCCAGTGTTTTATAATAACATTCATTCCCTGTGCCCTCGTCCCCCAAAATCTCCATGTAAGCAGCTAGTCAAATTTTAAAGAAGACTTTCCAGGTAAAAAGCATGTACTAGAGATTAAGAGTCCTTGCTCCTTGTTTCAGAGGTTGTTAAATTCAGGCGATGAGACAAGAGAACCATGCAAGTAAAAAAAGGCATAAAGCTCCCAACACTAGAAGAATAAAAGAGGGCTAGTTCTCACTGAAAACTGGGACTAGATCAGACAAAGCTTCATGAAGTGGGCGTCGCTGAAGTAGAGCTCTGGAGAAAGAGTTGATCAATCAAGACTATGGAAAAACAGTGAAGAATGAAAGAGACCAGCGGCATTTAAGGTATCCTTAGGTATCCTTAGTACTCGATAGAAAATTCCAAATGTGAAAATAGATCAAGTACAGGACGAAGGGCCAGTGAAGGTTTTTGAGAAGATGTCAGTGTTGTACCCAAGCAGCAGCACATAGGGTGCTGAAGACAACAGTCTAGAGCAGTGATCCTGAGGGCCACAGCCACAGCAAGAGCCATGTCAGAAATGCACGTTCTCGGGCCCACCCCAGACCCACTGAATCAGAGACCCTGAGTGTGGCCCCCAGGAATCTGTGTTTTAACGGTCCTTCTGGGGAGTCTGATGCACGTTCCCATTAGAGAACTGCTGGTCTGAAGACAAGAAAGCCATTTACAAGATAAATCCAGGAAGTGTCCAGTAAACTGGTAAAGAGTTAATCAAGGTATAATAATCATAAGGTAAAGAATAGATTGGGAGTGGGGGGCACTGACTTCAAGCGGCCAGAGAGATCTAGAGGGTGCAAGCTCATCATCTCTCTTCAAACGCGGATCTTAATTTCCCAGACAGATGACCACAGTTCCCTCTCCCTGCAGTGTGTGATATTCTAGCATCACAACCAAACAGCTTCTGCAGACTGACCGGCTCTAAGGAAGGAGGGATGGAGGGGTTTCGAAAGAAGTTAGGTTTTAAGCCTCAGAGACAAAGAGACCAGCAAAGCAGGAGGTGATGTAAACAGAACAGGACGGATCCCTGTGTCCAGTTTTTACTCACTGATGCCCTCCTAGTGACAAAAGGATTTATAGACGCTTATAAAAATGCACCCCATGCAGTATGTTTAAGTAACATCAGGTAGCGGTGCCTGGGGGGTGTCTCAGTCAGTGAAGCATCTGCCTTGAACTCAGGTCATGATCCATGATCCCAGGGTCCCTGGGTCATGGAGGGGACTCCCCTGGTTAGCAGGGGAGTCTGCTTCTCCCTCCTCACCTCTGCCCAGCTCATGCTCTCTCTTACTCTTACTTTCTCTCTTTCAAATCTTTAAAAATAAATACCATAAAGTAAAAAATGAGGCCAGATAAAAAATGATAAAAAAATAAGATGAAGCCATGAGGGACCAGAAGAAGGCCACCAACTTGGCTTTAAACCTCTTTGTACTCATGACCCCCAAAGAGTCAAGGATCCAGGAGAACAAAGCAGATCAGTTTTAGCGCATTTCTCCTATACCGAAACCAGGGAGAAATTTCCACCTTAGGCCATCAAAGAAGAGACAACAATCATGTTCTCGACACTGCTGCTGGAAATACTCTGGTTTGAGAACAGCAGGCGGAACTGTATGTGCCCTTAGGAAAAGAAGGTGAATGTTCTCTGCAGAAAGAGGAGAAAGTGAGTCTGAAGTTCAAGAAGAAAATAGGAGATGAATGAACTGGGAATCTTCCCACATGTAGGAGTTGCCTGGTGGACAGATGACAGCAAAGTAAGAGAAATACAACCCAGAGGTCCTGCTGCCATTAGGGTTTGTGACTATAGCATAGAAAACACTGTCTGAACAGTGATGTGATACTGTCACCAGGATTATAGTTCAATGGGCTGCAAACATGAATAATTAAAAATCTTAAAGTATTTCCCTCGGGAAAAAACTAAGTCTACTACATTGTAAATTGAACACTTGTCTGATTATCATTCAAAAAGATTCAATATCAAATGTCACTGATTTTTATCAACTGCCAATTAGCCTTAGTGACATCAATCTATAAAATTTCATTCATTGCTAATTTTTGAAGAACATCCCAATTGCATTAGATGTGGCAAACATTTCTAAACTACAACCCAAAAAAATGTACTGGGAAATAATTGCTACAATAAATGTGATATGAAAGGTAAAAATTCTGTTCGTTAAGTTAGCTATTCTGTTTATGTCATGGAACAGAACGTTCTGATAAGGCCATTTCTAAAAGGTAATTATGTCCCAAAGATTGGCAGAAGACTGAGGACTGTTTGGGATGCAATTAGCAAAAAGAGATTCTGACTTTTATACCTGCATATATGTATCATATGCATTATCAGAAGGGTATGTGAAGTGTCTCACAGATCAAAGGAGATGCTGAGAAAAGATACCAGATCTACTAGGCAGAATGCTTGGGGGCTTGAAATAAGCCAACATTATACCAAAATATTAATGCAAACTTAGACAATGCAAATTAAGTCCAAATGAGAGGAAGTACAGTCTTGATGCCGTCTATACGGTTTCAAAAGAGCATTGTTTTGCATTCTGAGTTTTATAATTTAGAAAGGATGCAGCAAATTAAAACTATATACTCAGAGGACATAGCAGGAGAGCAAGGAAATGATCAGAATAACAATGAAGGAAAAGGGAACATTTCATATCAGGAGAAGAAGACTCGGAGAGTCCATGACAGTGCCTCAAGTGTACAACACCGTAGTGCACAGAAAACCTGAACGTGTTCTCTAAAGATAGAATCTAGTTCTTATTCTTCCAATTTTGCTGTGTGACCTTGAACAAGTTGCTTACCATCTCTGGGTCCTGGCCTTCATATCTGTAAAAGGTGGTTTTGTGTTGCAGCTAATGGCAGAGATTTTAATCAGAGAGACCCAGATTCAGATCCTACCTTCACTGCTTACTGGGTAAGTGATTTTGGTCTGAGTCTCTAAAACAAAGGCAAATAAAGATGCAATCTCCCTTAGAGTTTATTGTGAGGATTAAAGTAATATAAATATCAAGGGACAGTGATGACTACCTAGATCAAGTTAGAGTATTCAATTACCAATTACCAACCAATGGTAATTATAACTTCAGTAATAGAATTCTATGAAATATTTGGAGTGCCATACCAAAGAAAAGGGACAAAATTTTCTGTGGTGTTGTAGGACCACTGGCTAAAAGTAGGTAAGTATATTCTTCTTCAATTAAAGAAAGATTTCATTCTAGAGAGAGACAGAGAGCAGAGAAGGAACAGAGGGAAAGGGACAAGCGGACTCTACACTGAGCGCAAAGCCTGACCTGGGGCTCAATCCCAGAACCTGAGATCATGACCTGAACCCAATTCTAGAGTCGGACCAACCGCCTGAGCCACCTGGGGTCTGCCACAGAAGATTTTCTATTAACTAGAACTAAGAAAAGAAAAAGTTCATTTATGAAAGTAACATGCTTCCCAATGGGAAATATTCCAAAGACACAAGATAAGTAACATCAACTGGCTATGGAACAGCTTTTTATATTTTGGATAAGCATATAAGGTCCCCTAGTGACCCAAATGTTCATGAATTTCAGCAGAGTGCGGTACCAAGAGCGTTCACAGTTTGTAATATTAATGTACCACTGCCCTCTAGTGTGGAACCTAAGATAAAATCAAGAATACAAAAAAAGAGAAAGAAAATGGCACAAACACCATGAAAAATTTTTTAATTGGCAAAGGTTATCTTACTACTGATCGAATAAAACCTTGTTTTCAGAGGAGGAGCTAGGAATTAAAAAGCCGGCGATTAGCCCAGAGTCGGCTACAGAGCCGAGCTGGGAAAGCTGGCCCCCTGGCTCTCCGGTCAGAATTCTACCTGTCCCATCGCGTCCCCGGGGCCTTAGCTGGCCTGGATAGCAGCCCTCACCTGGGCCAGAGGTCCCTGCTTCCAGCCCTCTATCCGCCCAAGTTCCCCTCCGCACCGTCAGCCCAGTGCGTCCTCAATCACAAGTTCAAACACTTACAACTATTTTGCTGAAAAAACAATGGTTAATGAGGCCTTGTTGACAAGAACAGTCCGTTATCAGCAAGCTAATGACCACTCGGGCCACAGCAGGGATGCCAGGCTGCAATTAGGTCTGCAGTGATGTACACACAGAAAGGGACTCTAGTTATAATTAAACCTGATCCTTTAGTCCAATTGCTCATTAGGGAAGAAAACAAAACAAAACACAGTCCCCACAACAAGAAGGCCGAAAACTAGTCTTTTGGTCCAGGGATGGAATTCTAGGCCATGGATGGATTAAGCCAAGTATCTGCCTCCACGTGAGCACTTAGGCTTATATCCACATTCAGAATAATTTAAAATGAAGGGGGATGGTTTTTTCTGTCTTACGATCTTAAAAGTCATGGCACAGAGGATGGTGAACGATCTTATTTTGCTTATCAGCACTTTCCAATTGTTTTGACTCCCAGCTTGTGTAACTTGTGCGATTAAACATTAAAAACCAGGGCGCCTGGGTGGCTCAGTGGGTTTAAAGCCTTGGTCTTCAGCTCAGGTCATGATCCCAGGGTCCTGGGATCGAGCCCTGCATTGGGCTCTCTGCTCAGGGGGGAGCCTGCTTCTTCCTCTCTCTCTCTCTCTCTCTCTCTCCCTCTCTCTGCCTGCCTCTGCCTACTTGTGATCTCTGTCAAATAAATAAACAAACATTAAAAACCTAATTGGCAAACCTTTAAGTGATGAAAAAATTATCTAGGTAGGAAATACAAGAACACAGAAAAGCACAAATCTTTCATATTCCGGAGGGAGCTCTACTCTACTGAAAGGCAAGGAGATGTAGTCTAGTGTCAGCACGGATTCTGGAACCAAACAGACTTGAGTTCGCAATGACAGTTCTGCTAGCTAATGTCTTTGAGATCGTGGCCAAGTATCAAAAGGCTTTAAGAGGGTGATTTCATTTAGGATTAAATGAAAGATCTTATGCAAGGATCCTAGCAGATGCAAAAAATAAAGGGATCCAAAATTAGAAGCTTCTTCCTCCACCCCTTATCCATTTGTATTACCCATTCTTTCCCCCATAATGCCAAGAACATGTCTAAACCTAGAAAGAGACAGTTCTCACTAAGAAAGACCTACCTAGGGGCGCCTGGGTGGCTCAGTGGGTTAAAGCCTCTGCCTTTGGCTCAGGTCATGATCTCAGGGTCCTGGGATCGAGCCCCATGTCAGACTCTGCTCAGCAAAGAGTCTGCTTCCCCCTTTCTCTCTGCCTGCCTCTCTGCCTACTTGTGATCTCTGTCTGTCAAATAAGTAAAATCTTAAAAAAAGAAAAGAAAGACCTACCTATGCAAGGTGTTGGTTGCTGAGATTAGTGGGAAAGGTCGGGGCACGGACAAGAGGAAGTAGGTGTTGATAGAAATGCATGGCCTCACTGGGATTCGAACTCCGCACAACATCGAGAAGGTGAAGGAAAAGCAGAGGATGGAGTTCATGGGATTCTAGAAGCCTGCTTTCGTCCATTTCTTCTCACGTGGTCCCCCACTTTTCTTACTGCCGCTTTCTTACTTGCCCGGGGAGGTAAAACATGCGGAGCTTCCTGCTTCTTTCCCCTTCACCCTTCGTCTGCAACTTCTCGCTCCTAAACCTGCCCCAGGGCTCCTGTCCCTTTGACACCTGTCCCCTGTCACCAGTAGCCTCTAAAACTGAATTCCTTCAAACTTCCTTTTTGTTAGGTTTTCCCAAACATCCCTTCAAGTAAAAGATCATCTCTACTGATCTTTTACCCATCTGTCTAAAAGCCTTCTGAGGGCTTCTCTACTCTTCATATTCAGTCTTGCAAGCCCTTAAATTGCCATGTCTCCTCTCTAGCTAATAGAAAGGGGAACGGCTGTGAATATGTAATTTTTTAAAGTGTTCCAATGCTCGAGGGGCTTATAATTTAGCTTGGAGGCAAGACTGCTACTTCGCTAGAAATAACGGGGATCAATAAAAGGCAGCATATAATTAAGTCCTAAATTGTGCTGCCAGACTTAGTTTCTACAGCTCAGGGGATGGGAGAAGGAATGCCCCAAGGTGAAATGATCAGGGCCAACTTGAGGGAAGCACGCGGCCAGAAAAATGCTTGTAAATTACTCAATAAATATTTGTGATTTGATTTTGATTTGAGATGAAATATTAACTAAACCTTGAAAATCATCATCATCAGATCACCAACCCTCCCTTCCATTTGACGATTACTCGCATTCCTGGATTTTAAAGGTGTTCATTTCTCATTTTAACAACTCTGGAACAAGGATATAGCTTTTCATTAATATCTCAGCATGTGTCATAAGTTAATATGCGGTGCTTTTGCTTAGTGGCCTATGAAGTAATTGTACAGCTTACAGCCGATGGCTTCTTGGGTTCCATAATACATACTGAGCATCTAGTGGGTCCCATGCTACTCTTCTAGACTGAGGGGAGGGGTGAACCACAATGTCAAGTTTCTCCCGTGAAGCTTGTGTGGTAGTCAAGGAGATGGACCATGAGTCAAAAAGCCACTGTGTGATGCACTGAAGCCAGGCACTGTGACAGAGCAGGAACTAGACTGAAGCCTACATCCCCATCTACTGAAAGAAAGAAATATTTAAAAACAGATTTTTAAAACTCAGATTCTAGACCACATGGGTGGCTCAGTCGGTTAAGCATCTGCCTTCAGCTCAGGTCATGATCCCAGGGTCCTAGGATTGAGCCCCACATCGGGCTCCCTGCTAAGTGGGGAGTCTGCTTCTCCCCCTCCCCCTGCTTGTGCACATGCGCTTGCTCGCTCTCAAATAAAAAATCTTTATCTTTTAAAAAATAAAGTAAAATAAAAGTCAGATTTCACCTAAAGAGGAACACTAATCTGGGAGAAACTGAATAGGATATAAAGTGAATTGGATCTAGTAGAACACCGATTAGTGGAAAGACCTCAAGCTTGGGGACTGGCTTCAAAGCCTACACAGTTTTGTCTTTTTCAGCAATTTTGTCAATGGTTTAGGCAAATAAGAAATTACATTTGTATCTAATTTGCAGGTAATAAATCTTGGAAAAGCAAGTACAGGAGATGGAGTTAAGGCACAAAACGGTGACAGAATAAGACAGTGGGCTAAGCCTAACTTAATTAAGAACCACCAGGACATGCTGTTTTCAGATCAAAATATTCATTTGCAGAAGAACAGAAGAATCTGTGCTGAAACAGAAGCACAGAAACAAGATTTGGGGATTTGGGTTGCTGACGAGATCTACAGCAGATAAAATTCCTAAGGCTCAGTCGTCTTAAGTCTGCTATGCAGAATACATCTTGCTCTCCTTGCAGAGGTATCCGTCTGGAGTGAACATCGCCTTCAGTGTGAGCTGACATCGTGCAGACAGAGGCTCAGAAACAACCAACTGACAGGGGTACCTGGGTGGCTCAGTGGTTTAGTTAAAGCTTCTGCCTTCAGCTCAGGTCATGGTCCCAGGGGCCTGGGATCGAGTCCCGTATCCGGCTCTCTGCTCAGCAGGAATCCTGCTTCCCCCCACTCTCTGCCTACTTGGGATCTCCCTGTCAAATAAATAAATACAATCTTTTTAAAAAAAGGAATCAACTGATTTGCTACTAAGAATCTATGAATCTCAAAATTGTAACATTATGGAGTCTTTTTTAAGGAAGATCCCACAACTTCTGTCAGATTCTCAAAGTATTCAGAACCATGGTTTTTAAAGGAATGCTGGCCAACCTCTTATGGAACTGAAGAAGCAGCTGCATTGGTAAAGGACCTGGGGGAGCACACCACATGAGGGAAAGCTCAAGAAGGAACTATTTAGCAGAGAAAGAAAAGGACAGTCTTCAAATATTTGAAGGATCTTATTGGAGAGAGCCTGGATCTAGTTTACACGACTCTGGAGGGTAGAACCTGAATGAGAAGTGAGTCACTAAGGCAATTTCCTCACATCGCAGAATCAGCATTATCTTAATGCCATTCGCTGCTTGTAAGATGGTTTCTTCTTGGAGGTGTTCAGAGACGTGCAAGGGTATGGTAAAATTCTACCCTTGATCAAGGGTCAGCAGATGTTTTCTCTAAAGCACCAGAGAGTAAATAATTGCAGCTTCCTGAATCCTATGGTCTCTGATACAATTACCCGGCTCTAGCATTGTAGCACCAAATCAGCCTGGACAATACAGGTACAGAGGAGCGTAGCTGTGTGCCAATAAGACTTTACAAAAAACTCGTCACAGGCAGGACTGACACCGCACTGCAGTCTGCCAGTCCCGAGACTCCACAGCCACCCCTAAAGGCTCACAGAACTCCAAGCTCTTTGGCTCGGAGATCTGAACCTGGAGGCCCTATTTGCCCACAACCATATACAATAGCCACACAAACCCCAGATTTTTAGTAAGGTTACAAAAGCCCAAAACAACTCAAAACAAAAACCAAAAAAAGAAGGAACAATGTTTCCAGTATGTAGAGAGCAGAAATGAATCCATTTGCAAACTTTTGCTCAAAGACCTTGAATTTAAACTCATCCCAGCATAATAGGGCCTTACGATAGTTTCATAGAATCCTGCACAAAAGACAGCAGGCTTTATTACAGCCACAGGTAGGAGAGGAGCAGGTGATTAGTGAGGTCTGTATCCTCAGCCCCGGCTTGTTACCCTGCGGTCAATTACACAGCTGGTTACAAGTGTGTGTGTTTGCACCTGTTCAAGCCTTCAAGTGCGCTGATCTCATGTTAATTAAACAACTCCTTAGAAGCAGGTTAAAAACGTATTACATGCTGCCATCCTGTGTCTTTCCCAGTCTTCCCTCAGTGGCCCTTTATCTGTAAGGGATCATCTAACAAGGGTAAGGAATTGTATTCGTTTATAATTAGGAGGGACTCATTATCCCCCAATTAATGCTCATTATCCCCCAATTAATGCTGCCATCACTTAGTGAAAACAGTTGTTGGTACACAGTACAGACTAGGCACTAGTGAGGGTTGATGACTTAAGTTCCCTCACAAAAGTCAACAGCCACCTTCCACATGGTGCGCTGGTTGGGAAACGGTCATCAGTCGCCTAAAATGAAAGACCAGCATGATGGCCCTCCTCTTTGGTTAGGAGACAAAAGTCCATAGCAAACCAGTACATCTTCCAAATGTAGTATTTCCAAATGACTTGTCAAGGATCTCTGGCTTAGAATCTGTGAAAAAAAGAGGAAACAACCATGGCAGAGGAGTGTGGGAGCTGGTCTTAGGCAGGCAGAAAAATGGACACTGTACATGTATACAGTGTGTTACAGAACATCAGACACAAATACTCCACTCCAATAGTCCGGTTGATTTTTTAAATGCTATTTTTATCAGGAGCATGGAATAGTGGGTAAAGACAGAGGATGGAGTTTGGGGATTTGCTCCATTATAGACCTAGTGAATTGTTAATGTTCCTATTACAGCATCTCTTACAGCGAGTCCTAATTACCTGCTCATACGTACATCACTCATACCCACAGCACAGCTTTGGAGCAGACCGTCAATAAATCCACCTGCACGCAAGGCACTTTCCTAGATTAATAACTATATAATTGACCGTGATTAATCTTTAATGTCTGAGACCCTAGGAACCAGAAAGCAGGTTTGTAGCAGGTCTGTCATTCATTCTCTCCTTTTACCAGGGACAAACCCAGAAAGTAAGAAGTATGTCGTCATCGAGCACCTCCTAGATGCCAGCATTGCGTCAGGCAGAGCAGCTTACTCTGAGTGGTGATTACGTAATAACGTTCATGTAAAAGAAAAAAAAAATCCCCAACTTATGAGGCACCTGGCTGGCTCAGTGGGTTAAACATATGACTCTTGGTTTAGGCTCAGGTCATGATCTCAGGGTCATGAGATCAAGCCCCGTGTCAGGCTCTGCACTCACCGAGGAGTCTGCTTGAGATTCTCGGCCCCTCCCCTGGCTCACACACATGCACGCTCTCTCAAATAAAGTTTTTAAAAATATATAGTATAAAACAATTCCTAACTTACCTAGTGTCAAAGAGCAACTGAACTTCAAATGCCCTAATAATACCTTAAAGATAGAAAATTCTGTTCCCCCAAACTTTCAGTCATCCAGGCTTCAAATGGGGATTTTCTTCCCCTCCATCAGATGTCATTAATTTTATTTTTTTCACCCTGAATACCGCAGTAACAGGGATAGGATTTTATCCTCTACCACTTTGGTAATTTTTGAAAACGTATAATGCCCAGTGTTGATAAGGGTGGGCGTAGACAGGGCCCCTGGTGGAGGAGATACACACTGGAAAACCATTTCAAAACATACTGAACCAGGCGCCTGGGTGGCTCAGTCATTAAGCATCTGCCTTCAACTCAGGTCATGATCCCAGGGTCTCGGGATCAAGCCCCACATTGGGCTCCCTGCTCAGCGGGGAGACTGCTTCTCCCTCTCCCACTCCCCATGCTGTGTTCCCATTCTCACTGTGTCTCTGTCAAATAAATAAAGTCTATTAAAAAAAAGTGTACCAAACCATGTTTCTACTTTTAGGAACGTCGCCTTCAAAAACACTCCTGTGCCATAGAAAGTGTGAGTGAAAAGGCATAAATAACACAAATTGCCTTCAATTCAAAGATTAAGTAATCCATGGTTGATCGACATGGAGAACAAGGCAACTCTTGAACACCATGATACACAATCTGATGTGCCCACAGAGAGAGAGCCAAGACACAAAGCTAAGTGAAAAGGCAGATTAGCAAAGAGCGTCTTTACACTAATACAGATAAGGATAGTAATTACAGCAATAACAAAAAAAATATATGTTTAAGGGGGAAAAAACTTAGAAAAATATCTAGAAGGATTAAGCATGATCATCTTTGGGAAATGACAGTATGAGAAGAATTCCACCTCTTATGTTATTAAATATTTGCAAATTCTTACACAGAACACAGACTACATGGTGGTAACAGCTATAATTTTTTCTGAACAAAATTAATGCAAAAATATATTCTGTTTTGCTTGTATTCAAAAAATGAAAGTTTTGTTAGATCTCCTATTTCTGAGTGGAAGACTGACTCTTCAAAAAATAAAAAAATAAATAAAATTACCATTTTGAATCTTGCCAGAAGTCCCCAATTACTGTTCTCAGCTTATCACTCCAGTAGAAATACCACCAAAGAATTACTAGTGTTTTCACACCTACACCTTATCCAAGAAGTGGCAGAATTCCAAGGAATATTGGGAGTGGCAGCTAACTTAATATTCTCAGACGTTTACCACCTTCCACTTAGGAATCTTCTTGGAAATAGGGCGAACACAATGAGCTTATTCTCTCTCAGGTGTCCATGAACTCCTCCAGGTCAGAGACAAGGGGACTCGAACCAGGTAGGTGAGGACAAGGGGCAAGTGGGTGGATTGGAGAAGCTCTTGGGAGCTCGACTCCTGTATCAGAAAGTAGGACTTCTCTCTTGGGGCGCCTGAGTGGCTCAGTGGGTTAAAGCCTCTGCTTTCAGCTCAGGTCATGATCCCGGGGTCCTGGGATCAAGCCCCACATT